>NW_023458558.1:42125153-42174436 GCF_013731165.1 Rhagoletis pomonella | reverse complement strand
TCCATGAAATAAACCAGCCAGAAGTTGAGCTAGAAGTGCCTAGGGAACTGTTACAGGAAATGTCCTTTGAAAAATAGTAGATAGTTCTAAGTATGTATCTATACTGTATGAAATACGAGTTTAAGAGCAAATACATTTAAGTATTTTTTTTAAATAGTAGACTTATATTTATAACGAGCGAGCATAACTGTAAGATCTCAGAAATTTTTTAAACCAGCCAACAGGTTTACACGATTGAACATCAATAGCTATCGCACCATGTTGTCACACATGTGGGATCGTGTAAACGCCGCTATTGACTATGGTCTAAAACTAGTGCTTAGTAAAACGAAGACGTGTCTTTGTAACCAACAAAAAAATGTCCTTTATTTGTAAAAGTATACATCATAAGAATACATATGCTAATCAATAAAAGCTCTGAATTATCTTTATATTCATATTGAGATAAAAACTCAACAAATTCTTTTTTTATTTTAGTATGAAAGTTCTACATTTATGTATAACATAAATAAAAATATGACTCATAAAAGTGATTTCTTACTTCTTGTGTTTGCTATTTAGTCCAAATCATTATCATTATTTGTAAGGGTCTAATTCCTCCGCTACCCCAGTAAATATACGGTATTCATACAGTTCAATGGATCCACAACGTAGAAATGTCCATTTTAATGAAATGCGCAAATGAAAACCCGCAAATATCGTCCGGTCACGAGAGTTGACCACCGCAGGATATCTTGGACAACCGAAACGAATAGATTGAATTTCTAGGAGGTTAATGTCAAATGCGAATTCTTGATTTTATCACACAAAATGGAGGGACCTACAGTTTTAAGCCGGATCCGAACGGCGATTAGTTTTTAGGAGGAGCTGTTTTTCATGGCAGAAATACACTCGGAAGTTTGCCATTGCCTGTCGATGGGCGATTGCTATTAGAAAAAAACGTTTGCTTTTCTTTTATTCTTGATGTTAGTCGAAAACTGGAGTCGATCCCAGGCCCTGGGGAATGGCAGTGCACACTTCTAACCACTACGGCACAGCACCAAAAGCTATGCCTTTTTGGGACGGATGTAAGTGGACTCTTCACAGGTATAGAAAAATCACATCAATTTTATTATTTCTAAATCGTTCGCGATGTTGGCATTTGTTCGTCGTAATTGTTCTACGTTTTCCGATCCTTATACTTTCAAACTTTTGTATACGTCTTTTGTTCGTTCTAGGCTGGAATACGCGGTGTTTATTTGGAGACCTTACCATTCTATTTATATCAACAGATTAGAATCTGTTCAAAGGGTTTTTGCTCGGTTTGCTTTTCGCTCGCTAAGATTTACTGAACCTCTCCCGTCCTACCGTTCTCGTTGTCTATTAATCAACCTTATGGCCTTAGATGCCAGGTGTACTCTTTTATCGATGTGTTTCGTATTTGACATCATCTCAGGCTCTATTGATTGTCCATTCCTTCTTATGAGAATTGGTTTTAATGTTCCTCCACGTATTCTTCGTTGCAATGAATTATTTTATGTTGGCTTAGCAAAAACCGTTTATGGCATGAACACCCCTTTAAGGAGGGTGCTATGTCAATTCAATGCTTATTCTTCTTCCTTAGAGTTTGATTTCTCTTCTTCCAAGCTTAATTTTAAGAATATACTTGTAAGGCATTTGTTATGAAAACCATGATATATATACTTATATTTTTTATTTTTTGCGTTATCCTGTAAATGCGTAAATTTGTAATATAGTCTGTAAACACATTGTTTATTGATTAATAAATGAAATGAAATGAAATAATATGCAGGACTCCAGTCTAAACATAGCATGTCAAATTTTGGAGAAGGCACTAGATTTGAAAATCGATATTTTTGTTAATTTCAAAGCCGCATATAATAACACGGAGAGAAGCTACCTGTATGACGCCATGTCTAAATTTGGGTTCCCCGCAAAACTAGTGCGACTATGTAGAGTGACGTTGAGTTCAACTTTTAGCTCCGTTCGAATTTGGAAATAACTCTCCGAGCTGTTCGTGGTTAACTGAGGTGTTAGATAAGGCGAAACGCTCTAGCTCTGAAAGTATTCAATTCGGGTCGCGATGCTGGTAACAGAGGAAGAGGGAGGCCTCATCTATGTTGGAAAGATCAAGTCGAGAAGGACTTGGCTTCACTTGGCATGTCCAATTGGCGCCAGAAATGAGACGATTCGTCCAAAATCATTTTAGCGGTTACAGCGCCAAACAGGAAGAAGAAACAGAATCAGTAAAATCACGATGCTGCTGGCGTATGCAGGTGTCAGTGACATCATCGGTCTGAACAAAAAGGCCGTAGGCGCAGCTTTTTCCAGCTCAGAAAATGACACAAAGGAACTTGGTCTAGCGTTGGAGGAAAACAAGACAAAGTAGGTAGTATATGGGACATACATACTCACTCCTTGTCAGCTACAATTTCAAACTTTGACTTCCTACGATTCAGTATTAACACCAAAAATAATGCCAGCCTGGGGTTCAAGCGACGAATAACTATGTATTTATTGCAAGCAGTTGCTACGAGTTCCTTGGGCTCGACAGACATTTCAATATGCAGCAAAGCCCTTTTGGACGAATAAAAATTACTCTCTTCAAGTCTTTCATTACACCCTTGCATTCATTATACAGCGTAGACGATATTGAACAAAAATGAGAAGGTGAACTGTACTAGCTTTTTAACAAAATAGTTAAGCGCTTAAAAACAAAATGATTGACCTGAACATGTCTTACCCATAGATGAAATGCTCCGAAGTAAAAAAGATCTCTCGATTAACTTTCCATGCGCCGACAAAGCAAGCAAGTAAGCCCACGAACACAATGGAATGGTAGGTGCATAATGGCCTATCTGCGCTTGGTATAACCAGCTGGTGTAAATTCGCAGAGGAGAGAGACACTTGCGGCCCAAACCGACAAACCGTTGTGGCGCCAAATAACAACAGAAGAAAAAATTGTGCTCTAGCCAAAAGTTGTACCCATTTTTTTTTAGCATTTTCCATACGGAGTTCCATCATCTCCTTAACCGAACCATTTACATATGAAACACTTTATCTCTGTGGCATGGTTACGAACGCAAAAAGTTCTACGAATTTGAATGTGCTAAATAAAATTATGTTTTTGCTTCTTCATTTTCATTTCCGCACCTTCCGTTTGGCAATTTATGCACTAAAATTTAGTACCCTACTCGTTTGGCTTCTAAAAGCTGACCAGTGCAGGTTTCCTATTCCAACTAATTTATTCAATAGCGTAGGCGTGTTACACTCGACCTAACCTTCCATCTGTTCGGTTTGTATTTATTATGTGCATGTACATTCATTGATTATCGTAACCGGCAAACGACTAGCCGGTCACCGTTGCCAACTACATACATACTTACATAGTATGTATATAAGTATGCGCGTGTGTGGTTCATCCGGCTCACAGTGGTCTGAATAGAGAATATAGCGGAACAAAACTATTTGCAAAGTATTTAGAGACTTTTTTTTTACTAAATACTGGATACAAAACCACTTAGTACTTATGACTTGATTAAATACGAAATACTTGATATTTAGTAGGATTTATATTTTTATGATTTACTTCGGGATGTCTAGGATTTTCGAGACTATATATGTACATTAGACTGCATCACTCCCCATACAAAAAAAATCGGTACTATTTTTCCATTGGAATTATAAAATCTATTATATTTTAAGACGTCCACCAAAATTATTCGGAAAAATATTAAGATTTAAGTGAGCTGGACCGATTTGAAAATACCTCCAAAAATGGAGTTTTTATGAATAAAAATAGTTTCTTAAAGATTTTTTTTTGAAAAAATTCCCTCAAATGGCAAAACGGTTTAAGCTTAAAAAATTTGCATAAAAATATTTAAAAGAAATTAAAAAAAATTTGAACGGAATCGTAATGTTTAGATTTTTGATGATGTTTTTTAATTTTTTTCAAAGATTGGTATAAGAAAAACTTGAATAACTGAACCTAAACAGTTCCGATTTAGACTTAAGAGGTGTTATTGGAAAGGTATTTTCCCACCCTTTTTATTTCTTTGCTAATAAACTCATTCAAAGGATGAAAGAGAAAGGTAGGATGAAGGAACGTCATTCAAATTTGAATTAAGATGTGATGGTGTTAAAAAAAAAATAAATTGGGACACGAATGACTTTTTTTGGACAGAAATAAAAACAGTGTGAAAATACCTTTCTACTGAGATCCCATAAGTCTAAATCAGAATAGTTTTGGCCCATGTATTCAAGTTTTTCGTAAATCAATCTTTGAAAAAAGTTAAAAAAACCGCATCAAAAATCTCATTCTTACGATTCCGTTGAAAAGATGTTTAAATATTTTTATGCAGATTATGCTTAATCTGTTTTGTCATCTGAAGGGACTTTTTTCAAAAAGTTCTTTAAGAAACTATTTTTATTCATAAAAAGCTCCATTTTTGGAGGTAGTTTCAAATCGGTCCAGCTCATTTAAATCCTAATATTTTTTCGAAATATTTTGGTAAACGTCTTAAAATATAATACATTTTGTAATCCTGGCGGAAAAACCGCAACATTTTTTGGTGATGCAGTCTAATGTACATATAATAAAATTGTAACAGGCCATTGTCTGTACATTATAGATGTTAAAAGAAAATTAATATGGGGGGTCTTTATTAGACCAAATCAACATTTTTTTTTAGAATTTTTATCTGTCTGTATGTTTTTATGTTTGTACGCGCATTATTCGAAAACTAATGCATGGAACTGAATACAGTCTTCACTTGTGCATTCCTAGAGGTCTAACTTAAAATATAGAAAGAAACAAATTTGAGAATTGCCAGCTGTTTGAAAATATCAGTTCAATTAAATTGATAAGATAAAGTAAATATTGCAATATAGCTGCCAAAAGAAAAAAGGTTTAGGAAGGCTTATAGCCGAAAATATTTTTGTTGAATGTTGCCACCTGTTTCAAAATGTTTATTCAAATTTAATTGATAAGATAAATTGAATATTGCAATGTGTTTATAAAACTGAAGAGGTTTAGGAAAGTTTACTGCCGTTTAAAAAATTGTTTTAAATTAAATTGATAAAATAAATAAAATATTACAATACGGTTATCCAACATCACAAAAACACTTTTAAGGCGCAGTGAAGTACACCGAGTATTTGCTAGTCGACTATAGTTTAAGGACTTTCAGGATTGTCGGGAATATTTCGGAACTCCCGGGACAATTCTCGGATTTTCGAGACTACTTCGGGATTTTTAGGACTTTCGAAACTTCGGAGTTTTATGGACTGCTTCGAGGTTTTCGGAACTATTTGAAGATTTTCGAGATTGTAGGGACTTTTTCGGGGTTTCCGAGACTAAATTTGTATGTATATAGATATCAAAAATATATCGATGAAAATGTCTATAACTATATATGTAGCTAAAAATATCGGTAAATTTATTGATAAATATAACAAAAATTTCGAAATCTATTTCGAAAATCAAAAATAGTGAAGTTTCCTTTTGCCATTTTTTAATCTATAGTGCGATGGAATCCGGGTTACAGAAGTGTATGCTTTTCACTATTATAAATGAAGAATTAATAATTTTTAAGATGAACGATTGAACTTCACAATTTTTCTGACTGTTTAGAGTAAAAAAAATAGTGTAGAGTAGGATGCTGGATACGTCTCTTGCGAACTTTGAAATTTTACGTTCAGGACCGTGGCGTTTACAGGTGTAAAATGCAAAAATTGCACATTAATATAAAATCGTAGAGTGGAGGGGGCTACTTACTACACATTCCTGTGAAATTATTTTCGATCCTAAACCGATTTCAAGACTTTAATTTTTAGTATTTCGTCCGGCTAGATTCTTCATTCCGACCATTGTGCGCGCCTGCCCCACGCTGAAATTTATATTTTTTATGCGTTGCAATATACGCTTTGCTTTGCTTCTTCGTTCAACAACTGGCTGTGGTGTTTTTTGTTAGCTAAAATTTTGTTGTTTCTTTTTAAGTAGATTTAGCACAGTTCATGGGTGCTCCAGCGCGCTTGGGTGCGCGTTGTTTGGGTTTTGGTGGCAACTCATGTACATACATATATGTACATATGTATGTATGAATAGGTATCCATTTCCCCTTGCGCTACTTTCTTGGTTTGGTTTAGCGCGTCATGATTGTGGCTTTGCTGTGACCTGTACATGTTGTTTAGTGGTCGTTTTTTCTCGCTATGAGCTCGCAAGGCATAATTGATCGCGAATTATGAATATACACAAGTAATTTTTAGCAAAAAAACCGACTTAAACAAAAAATGTATATACTATATATATTTCATGATCCAAACCAGATTAGTATGGGATACTACCTTTCCGATGCAAAAAGAATTATCCAATAATCGGTTGACGTGGTCCAAAGTTATGCGGTAGCATACTTAAAAAAAAAAACAAAAACAAAATTCCGACGAACCAATAATCTCCTCCTTTGTTGGAAGTCGGTTAAAAAATATTATGCAGTCTTTTTCAATCGACGGCATACATTTGCAGTAAAAGTAATCTTGTTAGCATTAGTGTTATTACAAAAAAAATTTAGTTACATGCGTACCATATTTAATTTTAACATTGTTTCAATCATTTACATAGTGTACTTTAACAAATTGATAAATATAATAAGTAAGAAAGTCTAAGTTTGGGCGGAGCCGAACATTAAATACCCGGCGCAAGTATTAAATATATGATTTTCACCTTTCCGAAAGCTACCGCTACATGGTAAGCAGGGGTGTTTTTACGTCTATTTTAAACATCTTTGATAGAACGTTCAGTTAGACATAATGAGATAATCTTATATAATCATATGTGGGCGGTATCACGCCCATTTTCCAAAATTCCAAATAATGTTACTTATTTTCAAGAGATAGTTTTGAGTAAATTAGCGTCTTTAAATTTCGAAATATCGGAGTTTCAAGCATTTCTGAAATTGACCATTATATGAAAAGTGGCCTTAATTTTGGTCCAATTTGAGTCATTTTCAACGTTTTGCTATTATGAGGCAAGCACAATAACCGTGCCGAGTTATAACTTTAGTTCATTTAGTTCAAGAACTACCCAACCCTAATACATATGTACATATGCATGCAAAGTTGTCGCAGTTCGCGTTACGCTATATTTTAAAATTGTTACGAAAATCATAGCACTTGACGCCGCAGCTAAACGAGCACCAATCGCAGATACTCCTCTATTCATAACGCTGAAAATTTATTTTCCTTCGCATTGTTTCATTTGCAATTAATGTGTAAAATAATATGCATAAATTTTTGCGATTACATATCGGCTGTTGGGCCTCGCTCGCGCCAAAAGTATCAGTGTCATGATTGGCATGAATGACTCACTTGGCTATGTTGGCGCGTCAACGAAGCCAGCGGTAGTGTGGTGGCAGCTTTATGTTACAATGGTAGTAGGCTGATGTATGGGAGGTAATAGCATTTGAAATATATGTATGCATTAAATTTTGCCTTTGTTTGCTATTGTTGTTGAGCATGTATAGATTTTTGCACATGGCTTCTAGCACTTTAAATGCATTGGCTGGGGTTTTGTTTGAAATGAAGTCATGGCCAAGCGTGCGATTGCTAACGGCATCATATACCCGATATGTATGTGTATAGATATGTACATATGCACATGCGACCCTGCTTATGCTAGAATGCTATCACAAAAAAAGACAATCGTAAAATGATATTAAATGAACGGCTTAGTGATTTTGGCCAAATTCTAATAAAAAAGCTTTTAATTGGCTTCTTAATGATTATCAGTTTAGCTGCTAAGGCTAGATTAGGTTTATTAGGCGTGTATGTAGCTATGTATTATACTTGGTACCCGCTGGCAAATGTGCCAATTTTGACAGCCCTCTATGAGTGTCAGGTGGTAGCACAGCCTTCTTACCAGGGTTATTCCAAAGTTTTCGTTAAACTATTTACTGCCCTAGGTGAAATTATGGAGGTTCGATAGTTTTGCTTCTTTTATCTCTGCCAAGCTAATCCTAATAGCTTGAGTAGCTTCGTCTGGAGGCTGATGCATTTTTACATGGGTACTTGCCGACGACAGCTTAACCCCATGGTGGTCAGAAACAGAGCGGATCAAAACAATGCGTTGACCAGCGCCCGAAATGTAATACTCTCGGTACCAATTGGCTGTGCGGAATGGACACACTAACCACCCTGGGTGAGGTTTTTGGCCTACCTACCTACCATCGAGCCATCACAAGTCTACTCTACCCACATTTGGATGTTAACTTTGGTTTTGGGTCTTGTTCCCCGTGGTACCAGAATTAAGTCTATGGTCAGACCTCGTGGCCGAAGCCTCTACCAATTGAGTTATCATACTACTCAACACACTGCTTACTCTGGACGTCTCCGCCTCCTAAAGACGTGTAAAGTCATTTAAACTGATCGTTGTCCAACTCGTGGACACTACCGAAGTCGTAACGCCCATACGTCCATTTTACCTCTATGCTATACACATTCTTCACGTCCGAGTGACAGAAAAATGCAAAACTGCAGTTTTACGGGCTTTCTTTTACATGCTAGATTTTTTGATGCTCATTCGTACCTACATATTTTGCAATTCACCACGCGGCACCTAAATGCTTCGTCCACTAGCCGCCGCTTGGTGATTTTCGTTTTTATTGTTAGCAAAAGTAGATGAAAGTATATATAGTAGAATTACTAAATTAAAGAATTAAGAAGGTGTCGTATGAAGGTGGAGTCGGATGCAGCAGTTGGCTACTGTTCCTATTGCTCCCTGAGAGTCCAACAACAGCTTCCTCGCAATTTCGCTTCACGATGGTTTGTACCGTCAGTTTTCTTTTACTACTTTATGCCAAATGCCATAGTCGCTTAGTTGTTCAATGGCATGTAATATTTCTACGATATGCACTTTGTATTCATCATCACCAACCGGTCTGCCGACTAATCGACTACCTATATATGTATGTACATTAGGGTGGTCCAAAATCGCATGGGATTCTTGTATAGCAAAAAAACAAATATATATACCCATGTTTTCTTTTTTTTTGAAATCAAAAAATATTTAGGGGTCGCTCAAAGCGCCCAAAGTTTTCCACATATTTCATATGAGGGAAAAAACGTTTTTTTTTCGTAGAAATGTTATAGAATCAATAAAATCAATATTTATCGTTCGGAAAACTCAGTTTCTCTCAAAGAGATTCCTAATAATGATACCCAATTAACCATTTTTTCATAGTAACTACACTTTATAGGTCCGCCCAATATATGCATAAAAAAACTTTAGTATTAAGAAATTATTTAATAAACAATTGGGCATTGTTACTGGAGGTCTGCTGAAGAGAACCAGGGTTTTCCGATCGAAAAACATTGATTTTCAAGAAACTGGTCATACATATGTATGTATATGTATACATACATTTATTCAAAGACACGGAGTCGCTTTACGAAGATCAGATATCATAACCTTAGAATAACATACCAAGATTTTCAGATAATCAGCGCTCTACTCAGCTATAATTTTTATGTCTGCCTGAACAATATCACCAGACAAGCTTGGTGTGGATTTCAAATTTACATAATTGTGACCAAAGAAACAAAATTTTCGATTCTCAGAAATTGATACTCTCTTATGGCAGACTATGTCATATTTTATATTTGGATATACACCGCAATCCGAATAAGGCTCAGACCACAAAACAACTTAAGGCAGATTATCAGAAGCATTATTTTCCGTAGAGGCGATGTCATTTGGCCGCCGCGATCAACCGGTTTTGAACCTTTGATTTTTTAAAAGGCTACTCGAACGAAGCGAATAAATCTCAAACTCCGTAGCAATTGAAAATCAACATTGGCCAAGATACCGCCCTAATATATATACATATATCAAAAATATCAACTCTCCCAAGTTGCACACAAATTTTCACTTGTGTTCGTTAATAAAAAGTTCGATCTTCTCTGACTATCAGGCAGCCCGAAAAAAGCTTTAGACTCATACACATGTGTACAATGCAAAGTTCCTTACTCAATACATATAATTCTACTCCTATGAGCGCTAGTCAATCAGGATATTGTGGGTAAGTCCAAAGCTGACGAACAGACAAGGGAAGCTACGACCACCCACAACCTCTTGGGAAAGGAAGCGATAGATATAAGTAGCAATAGCCACTTTAAAACAGTTTATTAGAGATCACACCATTTTAGTATCACGTTCGGGAAACGTTTCGATAACAGGAAGCACACATCGTTGCTTTCAAGTTTAAAGAGAAAGGAAATGTCTTTCCCTACGCAGACTCTTACGGGCCGCTTCATAATGTGGAACCACAACGGAACTATATTGACCTACTAAATATGTGAGGGCGGACGTACTCTACACCGAATGAATAAAGTTACCAAATTGAAAAAAAGCGTAATAAATTACCAGATTACCAAATTTGTTAAAGGAATGAAAAAATCAACTTTAATTTTGGTAAAAAATTACCAAACGGCAACGCTGGCTGGAACTCATGCGGCATATAAGGGTGAGTGCCGAATGCTTCTCTTTGTCTGTCCTCGCTTCTCGCTTCTTTGTTAATGGTATGCTCTTTATTCGCCCTACTGGTTTTCTTTGTTTTGAAGTTGAAGTTCTCCAGACACGCAACTCCGTCAAGAGTTTCAGTGCAATGAAGTGCAACGAGGTAGACCGCACCACTAGAAGGGTATATTTACTCATACATACTTATACGCCAACATTGAGTTCTCCCTTTGGTTGCATGCACATCATATGCACATATTTTATTGACATTCGACTTACTTGAAATCTACTTAAGAGTTGCCTTGTTTGTTTGTAAACAATGCGATGCCTTGAATATGGCAATCAGTCAGTTGCCTGAAGTCTTATGATTTATAACTAATACTGTTGGTATTGTACTCAAAGTGCGTATCACACAAGTTGCACGATTTTTATTTTTGTTTGTTTCATTTTTAGAAGCATGTTACATTAGGGTGCGCGTTCTTTGAAAATATCGAGATTTTCGTTATCCGCATCCACTAGATTAGCGAATGTGCATAAAATAAATGAGCCATGCAAAATTTACGTTGGAGAACATTAAAACGTGCCTTAATTAGGCTAAAACCCCAAGAACGAAACTATATACATATCGTGACTTACAGAAGTATTTTTCTTTTAAGTTTTTTTATTACATTTAAAATGTGTTTCATGACAAAAACCATGTGATTTAAAATTTTGGAGGAAATTAACGAAACACCGCAAATTTTCATACAAATTTCAGACTTTTTAATCAGATTTTTTCGAAAATTTACAGCATGCAGTTTATATCCCCTTCAGTTTGGGTTTAACAAAGTGCAAGTTTTAAGTTCCTAAAAAATTTCGTTGATTTTTGATTTTTTTTTTGCTGACGATGTTCAACATTTTTTCCATATAATATTTTTTTTTTTTAATTGAGTGGGCTATAAATATAAAACTGCATTTTTTAGACCGATTAAAAAGTTTGACACTTTTATAAAAAAATGCTGAATTCTTTCCAAAGTGTGAAATTTTGATTAACTTGGTTTTTGTGGTTGAATGCGCTATATATATTTTTTAAATTTACCAAGAAAAACATTTTGAATATCGTAAAAAATCAATTCAAAATATGTACTTCTGTGAGTCACTGTATGCACATATTTCCAAAGTCGCTGCAGAACATAGATACTCCGGCAGTTCAGCATTTCATTTTTGAGTGAAATTCAACCAATGTAAATTGAAATTCACTTGGAAGTGAATGGCAGAACGTGCTCGACTGTCAAATTAAGATTTCTTATGAAATAAAAAAATGAATCGTTAAGTTTCCTAGTTTGTATATAAATAAACAGTTAACCGATCAAATGAAGTATCAAATTAAAAGTTACAACATTTACTAGCTTCTATTCTTAATATAGGTTTTAGTAGAAGTATACATTTTCGATAATGTCTTGGGGAAATAAATCACTTCTTTGAAAACATTTTGTAAGTATTTTAAAAACGTATACCCTGAATGAAAAATACTATAAAATAGTAAATTTAATGAACTTCAATCTGATCGATCTTATGATCGCTTTGCCGAGTCTTCTGCCATTATAAATTTAAAATGCATTAAAATAATGGTCTCCCTAATGCTGAAGATTTAATATTCATTTTGATGTTTTCTTTGCTACATTATTTATGCTGGTAATAATGTTACTATGCTTCGCTGGTTTAAAGTCTAGACTCTGGAATCTAGAGCTTATTACGTTAGACCTTGCGCGAGAATTGCTGGTTTTATGTTGAACACTGGGCGGCGCTTTGTTATGTAATTTGAGATTCGAACAAAAAATGCTCATACGCGGTTTAATGAATTTTCGAAGTAGAATTTAGGTCATTCATTACTTCCGTTAATTGGTTTTGATTGAAGGTTGCTGAAAAAAAAAAAAATAATAATTAATGGTTACTGGAAATTGAAATTTACGTTTTGGTTTACACGAATACAGCATATTTATGTAGGAAATTATTTGCGTATTGCAGTTGTGGAGTGAATTTTCATTTTTTTTTATTGGTGTTTTATATAATTTATTTAGTGTCTCGGCCCTTGACTTCAACAAGGGGTACCAAGTATATGACATTTTACATTAAAAAAAAACGAAAAATTCATAAAAATTGGCACAAAAGAAATGGAAGAGAAATTTTCTTCTATCAAAATTTCTTAAATCAGTATGCAGCTCTCAAGCGAAAAATGCTCGTTATGTACATATTTATTTTTGCAAGAAAATTTACAGCGATCGCAAAGTACCTTTTTTGGCAACAGAAATAATAAAATATATTTTTTCTGATTTTTCTTGAAAGCTACAGACAGCGCTTAACGAATCTATTGTTTTGGCCTACTTTCGAGATTACTTAGCATCACGATGATTTGGTTTCTCTAAAAGCTATAGATACAAATGCCGTTGAGCTTGCTCGACCCTCGTGCTTTTCAACCCAGAAATTTTTTTTTAGAAACAAATAGGACAATTGTAAAATAGCCCCAATTAAAATTTCTCGCTGTAATAAAAAGAAATTTGAGCAAACCTAATGACATGTGATGAAGCAAGAGCTATAGTTTAAAATAATCTATATATATATGTAGTTTTTTCAGTATCAAAAAATGTCGCTATGCTACGTCATATCGAAATAGGCCAAAACCGTAACATAGAACTTAAGAAGTTGTTGTCTGGGGACTGAAATGTGATGGACAATTTTTATTTACGTATTCCTTATATGTATATCAAAAGCAAGGAATATTAATCACATGGTTCGTGCTCAGACAAAATCAAAAGTTTAAGATATGTTGAGTAGTGTTAAATATTTAAAATTAATACATTTTTCTTATTCTCTCTTTGCAGGTGAGTAAAATGTGATCAAAAATTTGAGTGGTGAGTTATTTTCGAGATGCTGGAAACGTTAGATTTCTCTATATTTTTTACCAAACATTTTTTAATGTATGTACATTAAGGTGGTGCAAAGAAAAGTCGCAATTTGATTATCATACCCCCTAAGATGGTGCTATAGCAAAGAAATATACCAAAGCGCTTAAAGTTTTCCTTGTATTTTATTTTATATGAAAAAAAAACAATTTTTCGTAGAAATGGTATAGAATTCTTCAAAATTGAAATTATTAACGGAAACTCGGTTGCTCTTCAGAAGACTTTAAATAATAGTACCCAATTATTTATTTAACCATTTTTTAATGTTACCTACTTTTTATTGGCTCACAAAAAATGCCGACTTAATTTTTTTTTTGATCACCCTAATGTTCATACATACTATATGTACATACCTACATACATGTGTATGTGTGCATATTTTTTCGTGTGTGTGCATATTATTTGTGGTTCTGAATGTTTACATATAATGAAATTCTTTGAACAAGTGTTTCCTTGTTCAAAAAAGCTTATGAATGTGGAACATCGAAATCCATATTTCTTGTTTTTTTTTCTTACCGGTCAGTGTGTAGCCTAGTCATTTAGGTATACCCTGAAATAATTCCATAGCGAATAAATTATCATCCAAATTGAGGGGCAGGACATTTCCTTATTTTAATCATTTATCCGTTATAGACTTATTTCAGAAAGTTCTGTAAGAAAGCCTAATTTAGAAAATATTTGTAAAAGTTAAAAGTTTTATTTAATTCAATAATTTAGTTTAATGAAATATTACAGTATGGATGTCAAAACAAAAGAAGTTGAAGGAAGCTTTATTTTGAAAATATTTTGAAGATATTGAAATTATTGATGTCAATCAAAAGATGCTCAAGAAACCAGTTTTGATGAGTGCGCCACCCGTTTAAGAAATCAAATGGAATTCAGGGCAACATTTGCAAAATTAAAACCATTTTCGGCTTTACAACAAATTTTAATCATTTTACCTGAATGAAATATAATAATGAGATATTGGTATTAAACAAAAAGGTTGGTATATGCTTTTATTCAGACAAATTTTTGAAAAGAATTACCACCTATATAAATAATGTCACAAAATTATGTATATATACAGTGGCTCAAACAAATTACCAACCCCGTGTTGATTTTTTTAAATATGCGTAATTTTAATTTTTTTTTGTTATTTTTCTATATAAATAAGGACCTTAATCAAAAAACATATAAATCACCCGGCGAACTTCGTCCCGCCCAACATTATTTTTATTTGTTTTTAACTTTTTGGTCCAACATTTTGACCAAAAACTCACGTTTACGATTTTCATTGGCGCATTCATCTGCTAAGATTATTGTTTGGTGGTCATTTGCCGCTTTAAATAACCTAACGAAAGTGTTATGTCCTTAAAGAAGTTCTTGAAATTCTCCAATTGTGCAGAATTTCATAGCGCAATTAATCGCAAAACGAAATAAATTTGAAGAACTTTTTCCTCTTCACTCCCTGGCGGCAACAATGATCCGATTCAATAGTGAATCTGTCCTAGAAGCCTTATAGTATAGTTGGTGGCGATTTCAAAATGGGTGTGTAACATTGTTCTACAGAAACGCAATATACATATATGTACTTATTTCAGACGAAATGCCTTAAAAGCTTAAACGCATAATAATATTGGATCATCACATTTTTTTGGCTAAAGCTTGGACGGCATTTTTATAGAAGAATAACAAAACAAGTTTAGTTCGAAAAGCATTACGAAAATTTAAAAAACAATTAACACGTGGTCATTTGTTTGAGCTACTGTATATGTACAGTATAAGGTGTGCGCTGTTAGCGAAAACACGCTGCCTGCCACCCATGTGTATGCTAGAGTTTCGTTTAAATCCCTAAAATGATTAATTGCACTTAATTTATATCTTTTTAGATCGCTAATACATATACAAATTTAAATACACTATGCACATTTCGTCGTTTAAAGTACAAAACCGAGTATCGTGGTTCTGCAAAACCTCGTAACTAAAAGATATTTGGTACCCGGTAGCTCATCCATTTATACTAAAATATCGATTCTTATGTATATATATGTAAAAGAGATAATTTGGGATAAAAGAGAGAACCGTTTTGAAAAAATACAAGTTTAACTCTCTCTCCTATAAAATTTGGGCGGGGTACGCATTTCCTTGATACGCGGTTTTGTACTTTAAACGATGATATCTATATATTTTTGTTATAATCAGGGCTAGTATACTAGTTCTTAACTTTCGCTTGAAAACAGTACCCTACCGCTTATCTCATATACATATGTACATATTGTATATAGCTACATACATATTAATGTGTGTTTGTAAATTCGCCCTACCAGAAAGTCGTTATTTAATTAATAAAAAAAAAAAAAACATTTTATATTCCCTCCAATTCCCATAAACGGTACGGTTGTTCTTCATACTTGGCCTATGCAAATATCATTCCGCATTATTTATCGCCTAGCAACACAGACTATTAAATAGTTGAACCCAATGTCACAATAACTCACCACTCTAGTGCGCGTTATGATCTCTGCCATCATATCCACAGATAATACATTTATTATTTGCTCGCCAAGCAGCTCAAAGACGTCGTGTGACAATGTCATAACATGGCAACGTTCCAGTTGAATCATTTCAGGCAAGTGAGGATAAATTTTATTACTTGTACTCGAATATTTGTTGTTTAAATTAACGCTATCATCTATGTACCTGCTCACACACGACTGCGGGCATGCACCCAGCCATATAAACATACATACATGCATACATATGTACATTAGGGTGGCCCAAAATAAGTAGAGTCGGAATTTATTGCTCTCATCGCTCGGATTATTCTATATCGAAAAAATATACTCATTTTTAACGTAGAATGCGTCCTACGTTTCGATATGGAGGCTATGCTCAAATGTTCTTGTTCTAATTTTTAAAGCTTCACGATAACGCTCATTGCACGAGAATTAATGAAGCGATTTCAAAGAAGAGTCTGGCGTTTCAAAGATAGAATTCCATGTCTTTCGACAGATTCATTTTTGTAAGTAACCACCAATTCGGTTTCTCTCGTAGAAACGACGGTAAATATTGGCTTATTTTGGGGTAAATTTTGAGCCTTTAAAGTGCTCTAGCAACTTATGATTTGCATATGAAATATTGTCGTATACAAATTTTATATAAACTCAACAAATATTGAGCGATTTAGGGCAAAAAATGGTTGAAAAAATTAGCAATTTTTTTTTGTTAATATTACTGAAATGCTCGAAAACCGTTCGAATGATTTTGTTTTCTTTAATCAAAAAATCAAGGTCATGTAGGAGGGTTCGACTTAAATAATAGCAGAAAAATTGAAACGTATATCCTAATATGGATGTCCGACGAAAGAGGTTGTGGTTCAAAAATATTTTGCAGAGGGTTGCCACCTTGTTACAAAGTTAGATTCATTATAAGCGATAGATTAAATAAATTACTTCAATATAAATATAAATCAGAATTTGAAGAAACTTTATTTCCAAACTGCATGTAGGAAGGTTGCCACCTGATTTTATAATTATATTCAATTTCAATAAAGAATATTAGATAATTTAAATATGTATCAGTATACAAGCGCCACACGAAAAAGGTTGAACGAGGTTTTGGTTTAAAAAAAATTTGAACAGGATTGTCATCTCTTTGAAACATTGAAATATGGCCGTCAAACAAAGGAGTATTAAGAAATATTTTGTTTGAACATTTATAACATTAAAGAGGGTTTCCACCTGTGTAAAAAGTTAAACTCAAGTTATTTAATAAGTCAAATGAATTACTAAAGTATGGGTAAAAATTGACATGGATTAAAAATATTTTCTTGTAAACTTTATTTAAGAGGGTTGCCATATATTTTAAAAATGAAATTCAACTTGAATTAAGGGAATTATATACACAATTTAAATTTGTATCTTAATATGTGTGTAAGTCGAAAAAGGTTTAGAGAAATTTTGGTTTTAAAATATTTTGAATAGGATTGACATGTTTTAAAATGAGAATTTAATTAAAGTAAGCATAAGCTAAATTATATATTAAAATATGACATGAATCGAATGAGCTAAGATATGCTTAGTTTGAGTATATAGAATACTAAAGAGGGTTGCCACCTGTTTAAAAATGTAAGCTCAAATTATTATTTATGTTAAAGCAATTATTAAAAATACGGGTTTAAAAAGGTTTTATTTCTGAACTGTATTTAGGAGCATTGTCGCGTATTAAAAAAAGCAAATTTAAATTAATTCATCAGACAGGTGAAATTTGTAGGTATCACAATATCAGACGCACGAGGATTTTTATTTCTTACCTATATTTAGGAGGGTTGCCAGATGAGAAGACGAGCACGAACACGAAGGAGAATACTAATACGGGGACCTAGGCTAATATAAAAAGTAATACACATTTCTGCAGTATGAAAAGAAATAAAAATGAATCCAAGTAGTGATACACTTGATGATTGGGAGTTCTCGGATCGAAAAATATTGATCTTCAAGAACTCTACGAAGTGTTTTTTTCCACTGGAAAACTTTGAGCGCCTTAGGCGACCTCTAAATATAGTTTGATTTAAAAGTAAAAAAAATGGGGTATATTTTTTTGGATATATGTAGAACAATCCTAGAGAGTGAGAGCATAAAAATTCGGTTTTGACTTTTTTCACGTTTTTGAAATACCCTAATGTAAATATGTATGTATCTCGATTCTACATACAAACATGCTAATAAGGTGCAGCGTATATCTACTTACTCCTTTAATAGCCCCATTTCTATATAATAACACCCCAGAATGTTTATGTACAGATTGTACGCTCTTATCTGCTTTGCAAAGTAAATCGTGGCGTTAGCTGCTGTCTAGCCGTCGTTTGCTCGTGTAACCACTCACTGCCAGCTGTCATTCATACATATATGTATATTTACATTTATATGTAGGTAGCACGAGTATATTGTAGTATATCGTCGATGTTTTTGCAAAACCGTCCATCGTCCAATTGCAAAACCGTCTATTACTTACATTACGTACATCCATATGTATCTATTTACGTTGTCATGTGAAGCAGCTGTATCTATCGTGTCAGCAGTTGTTCAACGTTTGGTTCTGTAATTCATGTCTACAAGTGCGGAAGTAATTACATTGTGTTGGCATGCGTCACCCTTTCTCCGCCGACCACTTGCGGCTCCAAACACATTCTCATTCATAACCACTGTTCCATGTTTTTCTCGCCAGTTCGGCTGCCAAGAATTCTTTTACATTACTAACATTTTTATGGGCTTTCGTCAATTTCTGATTTTGATGTCGCTTGTCAGTCTCCCCTCCTTTGCTCTTATACGTTCTTGGCGTTCTTGCTCTTGGCTGCGTTTTATATCGACTTTGTTTTCAGCTTTGCTGTTACTTTCCTAAGCTGGGGAAAGTTTTGTTACTTTTTTCGTTATTTTTTCTGCGTTTGTTTGACCGTGTGTTTTATATAATTTTTATCCTTTTCGCCGCAAGCCGCTTTAAACCACCAGATCAACACAAAAGTCCTTTTTACGTCAGCAAATACATATGTTTTTTGTTTGTGCTTTTGTTTTTGTGTAAGTGATGTGTATCTTTGGGGCGCGAATGTGTAGAATGAACTACATAAATGCCCTTAGTTTAACACGTGTATTAAAAGGAGTGATTCAAGAAGAACATTTACATAAGTAATTTGTTTTACGACTGCGAGCTCAACTTGACACTTGGTATATTTTTCTTTCAAATTCACACACCAATTCTGTTTTTTTTTTTCATTTATTGCGGCATATACAGTTGTATTTATAAAGCTAATAAAACAACCTATGTTGGCTAATTTTTTCAGATTTTGAATGAATTGAAATCGGGCTTAAGTTTTATGAAATGAAGATATTTGCAATAGCGACTACGTTATTTTACCTGCATTACTTTCGGAAAGCTACTGAGGTTGTAAGGAGCGAGTATAGAGCTTTGAAGACCAGTACGTTTAGCTTTCGAAAACTTACAGACACTTCTCCAGAAGAATTTCAAATCTTATAAGGCATTTCCTCCAAGATTTAACTGCAGTTTATGCCTATTGGAAAACCGAGATTATCCCTCGAACGGGGTAACTACATATATTTAGTACAAGAAAGCCAAAGTAGAAAAGCAATAAATAATATAAAAAAAAAACTTTTTAATATACAACGCTTTTATAAATGGACTAAAAAGTAGAAAATAATATTTCTCAGTCCCATAGAATTTGTTTTGATAACTTTTGATTTTAAAATTTTAGCAAAAGTCATTATAAACAATCTATGAAATTGAAAATGAAAAACGTAGAGCGCATGCAATACAAAGCATTCAATTTAATTGACAATAGTCAAACTACATAACGTAGACCTAAAATTTCTACAGCGAAAGTAGAACTTTGAAATCGATTTTAAGCGGTCGTTATTCATATACCCACATACATACATACATATATATTACTTTTCATATCAATTCAAGTGTATTATATTGTTTTGTGGTTCTAAATAAAAAAATTTCAAAATTAACCATTAAAATTGATGTCGTTTAATATGTTTTCTTACCTGCCCTCTTTCCTAACATTGCGTGTCCCGGTTTAAAGAATGCAAAAGTTGGCAACCCTGGGCCACCCGTCCACCGCCTGTAAAATCGGGGAAATGTTTTTTAATGAAAAATGTAAAAATATGACTAATCAAATCGGGGATGCTTTATCTATGCTTTGATTCGACGCATACATGTTTCTACTACAGATTCGGATTCTGAGGATAAAAGTACCAGGCTTTTGTTTAAACAAAAAAAGGTATTTTTTTCTTTAAATGTGTTTTTCTCAAATTTGTATATACTTAGTACACAAATTTTCATATCACAAGAAAGGAGGTTAAATCATCTTTAAAACGATTTGAATATTTTAAAAATCAGTTCAAAATTTTCTGAAATATTAAGTTTTTAATTTTTCGAAGATATGATTTTTTTAATATTGAAGAAAATGTGCTTGGTCAGCATAAAAAAAGAAAAATATTAAAAGCACGCGATTATGTAGCGCCTTGAAACTTGCAGTTTTTGCTACTAAAATTTTATGAACTATAAAACAGCATGTCCACAACTTTTCAAGAAAGTTTAAAATTTTGGTGAACATTTGTTCAAAGTTTGAAATGTGGATTTTATACAAAAATAATAAAAAATAAATAAAACAAAAATATCCAAAACTGTTCAAAATGTCACTAACTTAATTATTTGACCGCAAGGGTACGTATGTATGTACGTAATTATGAGATGAGTAACACTTCGCCTGAAACGTGATACATACTAATATGTATGTCATATTATAGTAGATATGTATATATGTATGTTGATAAGTACGTAATTACAGATGCAAATACGTTTACTCATTGCTGTTTGCCAATTTTTTTGCAAAGGCTTATAAAATCAATTAACAAAGTCGCTTGCAAACTGCGCGTTATATACATATGTAGCTTACGAGTTTTCATGAGAAAAACAAATGCACCTCTAAATTACTCATCTGTGGTTCCTACTAACACCTCACCATTTATCATTTAACAGTGAAGATTGTATACTACCAATAACGTACAATAACACCGTACAAGTTTACCGAATGCAATTCGGTTGATATCGACTTTTTGGATAACGGTGCACTGCCAATATAAACATTTGCTTAACATCTTTTTTTGCTTTTTTTTCAAAGCGATATTGTTCAAAATATTGCATGTTTGGTTTATGTTTTTCATTACACAGGTTTACAAAAAAAAAGTGTCTGCATATTGAACCAAATCTTTATATCCCTATGTTGTTCGACGCCCTGAGTGCGAGGTAATTTGAAGGTCAAGTAGGAAAAAATTCATAGAATAAACCTGAAAATTCATATGAGGCGATTCATGATTTCTATAGATTTTTCTACGGGCTATTTGACAAATCCGGAATCAATTTAAGTGAAGAATGAGTTTTGAAGAGAAATTTCTTAATCGAGTTTGGAGCTGTTTGCGTAAGACAATTGTCAGTTCCGGCTAATATCATGAAAGGTCTTTACTGTCTTTCGAAAGACTAATTGAAAGATCTGCTAACCAGGAGGTCTTAGCGTTATGCTATTTGCAATGAGGATTTTGAAAATTAAATCAATTAAAAAAATATATATGTTTATAATAATAATAAAACAAAATTAAATATGTACAAATATTTTTAAAAAGTAAATGAAATAGTTTTTTCTGTTTAAGACAAAAAAAGGTCAAAAACTAAATTGATAAAAAATTCAATAAAAACAAGTAAGAAAGTCTAAGTTCGGGCGGAGCCGAACATTAAATACCCGGCGCAAGTATTAAATATATGTTTTCCACCTTTCCGAAAGCTACCGCTACATGATAAGCCGGGGTGTATACATTTTAAGTAAATTAGCGTCCTTAAATTTCGAAATATTGAAATTTCAAGCATATCTGAAATTTACCGTTATATGAAAAGCGGCCTAAATTTTAGTCCGATTTCAACAATTTTCAACGGTTTGCTTTTATGTGGCAAGCACAATAACCATACCGAGCTTGGTACAAATTGCTAGAACGGTTAGCGAGATACATATATGTGATCACAAGTGGGCGGTGCTACGCCCATTTTCCAAAATTTTGTCATAAACGTATTTCTTGGTAAAGAATTGTTGCAATCATCAATTTTGAATAAATTAGCTTCAATATTTACTGATTTATCGAAGATTTTGTATTTCTCGAAATTACCGTTATATGGGATGTGGGCGTGGTTATTGTCCGATTTTAGAAATTTTCGGCCAATTGGTATGCTGTACCAGGACCAACAACTGTGCCAAGTTTGGAAGAAATTGGTGTAGCGGTTACCAAGATATCCGCATGTAACCATAAGTGGGCGTGGCTACGCCCATTTGCCAAAATTTTGTAATATTCTTATTTTTCGTCTAAAACTCATTGCAAATATCAATTTTGAGTGAATTATCTTCAGTAGTTACTAAAATATCGCAGTTTTCGTTTTTCTGAAAATTACCGTTATATGGGAGGTAGGCGTGGTTATTGTCCGATTTTTTAAATTTTCGGCCATTTGGTATGCTGTGCGAAGGCCAATAACTGTGCCAAGTTTGGAAGAAATTGGTGCAGCGGTTACCAAGATATATACATGTAACCATAAGTGGGCGTGGCTACGCCCATTTTCCAAAAATTTATAATATTCATGTTTTCCGGCTGAAACTCATTGTAAGTATCAATTTTGAGTGAATTATCTTCAGTAGTTACTAAAATATCGCAGTTTTCGTATTTCTTAAAATTACCGTTATATGGGAGGTAGGCGTGGTTATTATCCGATTTCGCCCATTTTCAATACCATCCGTCCCACGCCCAAAAGAAGTTCACGTACCAAGTTTCGTTAAGATATCTCAATTTTTACTCGAGTTATCGTGTGCACAGACGGACGGACGGACGGACGGACGGACGGACAGACAGTCACCGCTTAATCGATTTCTCTTTTCATTCTGATCATTTATGTATACATTTGTCTATATCTATCTCGATTCGTTTTGCCTGTTACAAACAACCGTTATGTGAACAAAGTTATAATACCCTTGTGCACAAGTGCGCTCGGGTATAAAAAGAAAATAATATTTAAAGGTTAAAAAAATATTTGTATTTTTCAAACCAAATCTAAAAGTTAAAAGCAAATTTAATTAAAAGATCAAAAAATAAAAATAAATAACATCATTTTCACAAAAATAAAATCTAAATATTGAAAGAAACTGAAATTAACAACAGCAAAACAAATCAAATAAAAAACGAAAAAATAAATAAAATAAGCTATTAAAGAAAGTTAAATTAAAAAAAAATGAACAAAAAAATACATACATATGTACATGAAATTAAAAAATATATCTATTTTTCTTTTTAAAACTATAAAATCTAAAAAAAAAAAAAATCAACTGAAAAAGAAGAATGTAAATAGAAAAAGAAAATTCCGCTGACCGAGACTCGCACTCATATCTCTCGAATGGCACGCCTGTGCTTTGTTCACTTGGCCTTTGCGACTATTGGAGCGCCGCGAGCTAAATGTTTTCTCCCAAACAAAGACTTTTGTACTAGATTCTAGTAACTAGAATAACCAAAAGTCTTTCGAATTATTTTACCATTTCTCTTACGAAATGCTTTACTAAGCGAATGGCTTCGTTGAATACCAGATGAAGATTGAGATTAAGGAGGTGAAGATGGAGAAAATTTCACTTCTTCCGCACATAAGGTACTATGCGCAGTCTTTTCTTTATTTTAATTTAATTCGAAAACTAAAAGAAGGAAAAAATAATTTTTCACTTAAACTGCTCGCCACTTTTTTAACATTCTCGTATTTTTAGATGTGTGTATTTATGTACATATTTGATAAAAATTTCTCTCAAGCTTATGATCGCATTTAAAAACAAACATTTTTTTTTTGTGCATGCCATAAGCCAACTAAATTGTAAACTTGGCATTCAATAGAGGTCATGTTGAGCAAGTTCGACGGACAGTGAAACCCAAAAATAAAAGAAAGACGCAAGCACAACAGCTGTGCTTGGTAGCTGCTGAAAAATATGTATACTTACATATGTACGTACATTAGGGTGGTCTAAAGAAAAAGAAAATTGGGAATTTTTATGCTCTCACCATCTACGATTTTTCTGTGCCGAAAAATATACTCCTATTTTTTTATTTTTAAATCAAAAAGTATTTAAAGGTCGCTCGAAGCGCTCATCGTTTTTCATGTATAATATTTTATATAGGAAGAAACAAACCTTTCGTAGAAATGGTATAGAATTCTGGGAAAAAATATTTTTCGATCGGAAAACTCTCTTTCTCTTCAGTAGATTTCCAATAATAATACCCAATTGTTTTTTTTTAACCATTTTTTCATAGAAACTATATTTTATAGGTCTGCCAAAATACCCAGAAAATGCAATGGGGGACCAATAAAAAATCTTTAGTATAAAAAAATTGTTAAATAAACAATTGGTTATAATTACTAATATCAATATTAAAAATGGGGATATATTTGTTCGATATATGTAGAACAATTCTAGAAGCATTCAAATTCCAACTTCACTTTTTTTTGGACCACCCTAGTGCACATGCATACACATGTATGTAGCATTGCTAATGCACTCGATGCTCGCCGATGCTGGTGTTGTCGAAAAACCTGTCTCACCCAGCATTTCAGTTTTTGCTCCTTCGACTGTTGAGGCAAATTTAATTAAATGCAAAAAAAACTTTGTTATGCTGATGCTGAGCACTGTGTTTGACCATAGCCATGTGCTAGGCAAAATATTTACCTCTGTGGTCATCGCTGCAGCTATGTATGCATCTTCTGCTATTTGTTTTGATATGATGAGTTACATATAGTTTCGTAAAATAAAATCTAAAAAAAAAAAAAAAAAAAAAAAAAATGGTGGACAATTTTTGGCTTCCTTGAATTGCAACATAGCATGTGATATTTTCGCGCGATGTGTGGCTGGCAATTGCAGTTTGTTACATATCTATGTATACATGTCTATATGTATGCAAGTATATAATGAGTAAATAAATAAATATTTTTCGCAGTCGGTGATTGTTCATGGCGTCTTAGTGCTTTAATGCGCAGTGCTATGCGCAGTGGTTAATTGTCTTGCAAATGTTTCCCAAATTCAGCACAATGTGTAGCTTTTAATTGCAATGACATAAGTTTTCAATTTATACGTAATAATGAAACATATTTTATTTGTTTATTTATTTATAGTTATTATTAATGCTCTAGGCTAGCAAATGCTGTGCCAGTTCTGTACCGTTGGTTTCTATTGATTGTTTAAGTCCATGCCATCTTATTCAGGCCATAACAAGTTTGTCATCATGTAACAATAACGTCCGTTCACAGCATCAGCGCTACCGGTGAAGTACGCCAGCCCAAACACCACATCAAACAGTGACTCTTTTTGGGTGCATAGGCTTTTCTTGCAGTGGGTGCAGTTTGGATTGTTAACGTATCCCTTTAGGTGAAAATGTGCCTCATCGCTCATGATAATTTTTTTCCAGTTGTTGATCTTGGTACTACGATTTAATTTTTTTCTAATTGGACAATAACCCAGCCCACGCGTATGCCACGACATCGATATTATCGACAAAAACAAGTTTCCCGGGATTAGATAGCAAAGCAATGCGAATGGGTCTGGTAATGAACGAGGACAAAACGAAGTCTATCCTGTCATCACACAAACAGTCAGACTGAGTACGCAATTGAGAATTAAAGTCCCCTCTTGTTGTACAAAGATCACACTCTATAAGTCACTTATCATGCCTCTGCTGGTGTATGGCGCGGAGACGTGTACAATGAAAACATCTGATGAAGCAGCTCTTGGAGTTTTCGAAAGAAAGATTCTGCGAAAGATTTACGCGTTGGCGAATACCGCAAACGATTTAACGATGAGCTTTTAGAATGGACAGAAACGATCCTGCTGTGATAGTATCCAATGCGGGCCGCGATGCTGGTAACAGAGGAAGAGCAAGGCCTCCTCTGCGTTGCAAAGACCAGGTAGAGAAGGACTTGGCTTCCCTTGGCATTTCCGATTGGCGTCAGTTGGCACTTAAAGGAAATGTCTTAACATATTGAAAATATATTAGTCTGTTCACTGTAGTGTAGTGGTTAGCAGTGCGCGCTACCATTTCGAAGGGCCTGGGTTCAAACCCTGGTCAAAGCAATATCGCAAAAAATATAGAAAAAAGGGGTTTTTCTTAACAGCGGTCGCTCTTCGGCAGGCAATGGCAAACCTCCGAGTGTATTTTGTTACGTATGTTTCCGCATAATTTTGGACCACGTTAACCGATTTCTATAATTCCTCGCAGGTAATCCCATACTAATTTGGTTAAGATCCGATCATTGGCTCATGAAGAAATTAACGTTAGTCTTAAACTTTTATATGAGATTCGAAGTCGGTTTTGTTTTTTTGCTTAAAAATTAATTGTATACAAGTAATTTTTAGCAAAAAAAAACGACTTCAACTCTTATAAAAAAAATATATACATATCTATATATATATCTCATGATCCACTGATCGGATCTTAACCAGTTTAGTATGGGACCACCTCTGAGACACTACCTTTCCGATGCAAAAAGAATTATCGAAATCTATCGGCGTGGTCCAAAGTTATGCGGTAACATACATAAAATAAAATAAAAAAATATTCCGACGAACTGATAACCTCCTCCTTTTTTGGAAGTCGGGTAACAATATATTTAAACAAATTTTAACAAATGTTTTGTAAACAAGACCCTGCATATCTTTTGACACTTGTCGGGAATTTGCAAGAAGCGAAACCTCGGGCAAAATCCCGTGACTTCTGACTGCGAAGAGTTGCTCTCTTACTTCCTGAAAAGCTTACCGAGTCAGAGAATTATTTGCGTACGGTAGCGACTTCCTGTAATTTACTACTTCTTGTTATGTCCTGAGGTACTGGCACGGACTATATACATACATATATATATAATATATACATTTAATATATAATTGGACTCGCAAATAGGTACTATACTTCCCATCTTGTAGAACAAAAATACCCAGACATCTGGATATACAATATACAACTATAAGTTATGAATTCTTAATGGCGATTTCAACTTGAGTGGCACTCACTGCGGTATTAACTATCCCTAATGACTACATTTACTTACATTAAGGTACATACATATCTACATATGTATAGATATGTGTATATATGTACATTTCGATCAATAGCACATTGACCTCTTAGCCATTGCAATCGCACAGGTGAATGAATCGCAGAAATATTAAACTTTTCGCCATGCATTTTTAATTGTCTACCATATCATATTTATGCATGCACGTTAGGGTGGTCCAAAAACAAGTTTAAAAATATAAAGCTCTCATCCCCTAGATTTTTTTTTTTAAATTGGAAAAAATACTACCTGTATTAAATATATATATAAATATGTTTGGAACCGCCTCAAAAGCCCATGAACTTTTCCATGCACTATATGGGGAAAACACTTTTTCGTATAGAATTTTTGAAAATCACTATTTTTCGATCGAAAGACTCTGTTTCTTTTCAGAAGACTTTCAATAATATATGTGCATATACACAAGTTGTCTGCAGTTCCATCTGCTCAACGAAAGCTATAACCTAGCTACATCCCGTGAGATTGAGGACAACATGAGTTTTGCCAACCTGCAGCCCCTGAAAGCCTCGCAGTCTTTGCTGAGCGAAAAACTCACCCAGCTTCTGGCAATGGCTTCGATGGCCGAAGGTATGAGTGCTGTAACTAGTTGCGGTATAATGGTCAGATGTCCCAATGCATAACAGTCCAAGTGCGTTGCCATCCAGAGTAAAACAAATTCGTTATTTTTTCCAACATAATTTTGCCTACGCTTGCATTGCCGAATTAGTCCTATGCCTTAAGCACAGCTTGGCTGCCACTGCAGACGCGTAAAGTCCTGTTTCTCCACTCATTTTTTACCTTGCAAATACCTCAGCTTCGAATACCGAGAAGAGAGAAAAGTGACGCTTATCCGCATTAAATATGTATTTATCTTTAAAATAGAATGCAGATCCTGATCCAGTGTCAGTTGCCATCGGTGATGGTGGCACACCTTTTCTTAACCCCGATACAAATAAGCCGAACCCTAATGTACATAAATACTGGTATGTACGTATTTATGTACTATACATAAATATTAGCACACACTTAGTTGAAATAGTACACTTTGAAAGCTCGCTCGTAGTTCATTGCCTTCCAACACTGCAAAAGCCAACCACATATTATCAACACATGTTATACATGTGCCGGGCGTCATATGACGCAGTTTAGTTAGCTTATATTCAGACTGAATACCACACACTGTAGCCTGAAGTAAGAATATATGTATATAATTAGCAAGGCGTCGTTATTATAGATCTTTCAGATTTGTCGTACGCATTCCAAAATACACAAATGAATGAGAGATCCTTCTGCTATAATACGCGTATTTTTTATTTATTTTACATAACGTACTGTTACGAGATATACAAATTTATATGTAAGGACCTCGAGAAAACTTCTCTGAAGTGAAACAAGTCATAAAAATTGCTAAAACTTTCAGATTATTCCAATATTTACAATGTGCTCACAAAACTTATTATTTCTTTAAAAAGTACATATCGTTACCTTAATTCACAAAGGCCCTAACCAACTATTTTTTCGAAACTGCGTTTTTCGCAGATTTTGGTGGAAGCTATTAAGGCATACCCCCAATAAAAATTTTAAAGTATTAGTACCAAAAACAACGGAGTTAAATGCCAATTTTTAAAAAGCCGTACAAGTTTTTGATATTATTTTTATAATGCTTTTTGCTTCTCCTGTAAAATAATAAGAAATTGTAAAAACAAATATATTTAAAGAAAGCTTTCTAAATATGAAAGAAATCTGACCATAAATATTGGTTTAGCAAATATATCGACTTGTGCGCCACCTGTCGGATTAACCCATTTTTAGTATTGCATCGTCATCGGGTTCTGAGGCAATAGTGAAGTTCAAGTCTCTAGGTCATCGGGAACATACATACACTGAGCCAAAAGCACAATGGGTTTTTTAACTGAGTTATAGTTTGATGTTTTATGGTTAATAAGCCGATTGTAAGAAAGGTGATTCAAGTTAGACATTTGAGAACAAATTCGTATGTATGGCAGTGTCTGAACGTGCAGAGGTGCTTGCTGTTATTTGTTGGCTTCCAGCAGGTTCGAGAGTACGAATGCCATCAGCGCGAAACATAATTTTTATTTTTTTTCAGTTTATGGTTTTTATTAATTACGAAAAGGCTTCTGTGAAGTGCAGAACCAAATCAAACGACGAAGAAAATTGATTCAAGTTGAACATTTGAAGGTAGATTTATAAAAAGGCTGTAGCTGAGTGTGTAGAGATGCTTGCTGCTATTTGCTAATCCACGCTAATGTCAACGTGTTAAAATGATAATAATAATTTTTGTTTTGCATCTCCGAATTATGAAAAAGCATCTGTGAAGTGCAGAACATAAATGTATTCAAACGAAAAAATCTACAACCAAAGGTTTGGTTTCTTGGCAAATAATCCAGGGATTTTCGAGATTTGTAATTTGCACTGATGGCAATAATAGAAACTCCTTTTCTTGACCAGTATTGGCTATATTTCTTTTTTACTTAATAATAATTATTTTTTTTATAAATGTCTAGCTCATACATATATAATACCGCGCGATGGTAAATTTTAAACACAGATATCAATATAATCGCGAAACCATGGGCCAAATATAGTAAAATTGCGTTTTTTGTTTTTCGCTCTGACGTCAGTAATTCAAAAATGATTTATGTAAAAAATTCAGAGCATTTCAAACAATATAGAAGCAATTTTTCGATTTAAGTAGTTGAAAAGTAATGAATATCTAAATCCCGGGTCTATTCCCGGGATCCCGGGATTGTGATAACAGCATCCTGAAAATCCTGGGACTGGAAAAAGATGAAAAAAATTAACATGCCTAATACATACATACATATAGAGCAAGTTAAATAAAAGCTTGTAAAAAAAATTGTTGGTTAGGAGCCATATAAAAACTTAAATTATTTAAAAAATAACCGGACTAAAAATTGTTTAGTGTCCGAATTCATGCGTAAATCGGGTTCAATAATAAGTTAAGAATTGAGCGTGTTAGCAACATTTTGAAAACAGTTTCGTGAATTACTAGGCCAGTTCTACGACCTGTACTAGGACACATAAAGAGTTCGTTCCATTTTTTTTTTTGAATCTGTAACACCGTGTAATTTATGTACGATGCAATAATCCTCCTTAACCAATACGAAAGTTTGTGCAATTTTCTCATACTTGTCTTACCAACTCCTATAACCAAAGTAATTGAGACGTGAAGTTGGGTCCGCTTTATTTAGTTAACTCATTCAAACTTATGTTAAGCACCATGCATACATACATATGTATATATGAATGTATGTATCTTACGGTTCTAGGAAAGTAATCGGCAGCTATGTGGCACATTGCACCTAAATACATGAATACATGAAATACATGAGTCCTCTGTTGCTTTCATGTTTCCATTCGGCTGGCTCGAGTGGTTAACCATTCATTACATTCATCCCTATTATTTTTGCCACATTGCTTGCTTGAAAGTGTTTAATTTGCCTTGACGTTATGTAGATGCTTCCAATCTCAATATACTACTTACATAATTCAGTTGATAAAAATATAAAATATTTGGCGCTAACATTTGTGTTTGGCTGAGTTTCTTTAATTTGGTTGCCCGACAGTTTTACGCCGATTACGCACTTATCATGTTTTGTACTTTAAACAACGATACCTTGGCTATTTTTGATGTTAAATCCAAACATTAATACTCCCGTAAACACCGTATAACCGAATTCAAAGCAGTTGCTGTTATTAGCCATGAGTCATTGTTGCTGTCGGCTACTAGAATTTCCATTTCGTGATTCCTTGTTATTTACACAAGCTACTAAATTGGCAGTCAGCGTAGTGATATTTCACCCTTAGGATGTAGTATTGCAAAATCATGGCCTTTAATCAGCCCAAAGGCAATCTTTTATGTATATGTTAAATATATAGGTTTATATGTAAAGAACATAGTAATGATTCATACCAAACTAATCTGACTTTCATACAAAAATACATGTTATTGCAGCGATATCGTTTAAACCACAGGATACTTACAATCGTAATGGGAAAACTAAGCAACCTTAAAAGCCGATAGTATTATTTCGTAGGTTTTAAATTATCCGCTTTACTAATCTATTTATGTATGTTTCTCTACTCTTTCTATGTTTTTGTGCAAATACAACTGTCTATGCCGCTCCTTTGCTCGCACAGTTGCTACGTTTTTGCTCTAGCGCTATACATTACCTGTTTAAATGTGTTAACTGTTATCTGAGCTGTCCTTCAATACTTTGTTAAGGTGGGTGTGCCCCGGCCAACTCGGCCAAAATCGCTTAGGCGGTTACAGCGCCAAAAAAAAAAGAAGAAGGGTGTGCCCCGATCTAGGGTGCGTCCATGGACATTCCAGAGCTAGTATTCAATAGTGGTTAACGGTAACCTTAAAGCTGATCGCTGAACTGCCGAATCGATTCGTCGTCGTTCCAATAACGAAGTTTCTTATAGCTGATTTCCACCAAGCCTTAACAGCAGTTTATGCCTATTGCAAAAAGGAGTTTACAACTCGAAGGGGGTAATTCCACCTATTAAGTAGAAACAATCGACAGGAAAAAAATGAAAATTTGGAAATAAACCTTGCCGATCACCCCATGTTAAAATTCTTGGAAGTTATCTGAGCTCTTAACTGCAGTTAAGTCTTTGGTGGAAATAGGCCATTAGGCGGCTAATATCAGTCCGCAAAAGTTCCTCCGGTATAATCATCAAAATGCCGGAACCTTACTCTTGCGAATCTAAGGCCACCAAGATGAAAGTGTTGGGGTGATTCCATTTCATCATTCTCCAAGCAGTTTCGGAAGTAAGGATTAGAGAGAGTTGCTCCTTTGTGAGCGCAAGAAGCTTCTCTGATCGCCCCTGATCCATCCACGTCGATTCAGTGATGTAGCCAGAAAATTCGTTTAGTGCGGCTTTGAATATGAATCGAATTCGACAAATTAACTTGATGCAATATATTGCTAAAAAAAACTAATGGGTGTTAATGAAATTTATCAGTTTTATAAGTAAAAAGTGTGCGTGTTACTGCCGAAATTCGGCCGCATATCTAATTTTGTTTAGGGTAGTGCAGACATTTTTGTCTTCGTATTAGTCTTCGCATTCATCTTCGTGTTCATTCTAGTCGCTGCCACGAAGGCAGCGCATTCATCTCCGACTCCGTCGTTGTATTCGTCTTTGTGTCCTGACCCCCTTAATATTCGTATCTGTATTCGCATTCACCTTCGTATTCATTTTGGTCGATGTCGTCGTATTTGACCTTGGATCTTAACCGTATCTGTATTCGCCTTTGTAGTAGCCTTCGTATTCGTTTCAGTGCTGCATTTTTATTCGTCTTCGCAATTATCTTCGTATACGTCCTCTTCTTCCTATTCCTCTTTGTATTCGCGTTTGTCTTGGTACTCAAATTCATCTTGATATGCATACATACGTCTCCGTATTAATCTTCATCGCCGTGTTCTAATTCGTCTCAGAACACTTTGGCGCATTTTTGGTGTTCGCATTCGTGTTCGTAGTCATCTTGCCACTCGTCCTTGCATTATTTTTAGTACTCGTATTCGTTTTCGTCTTCCTATTCCTCTTCGTATCCGTCTTGATATCCGTGTTCACCTTAATCAACGAATTGGTCTTCGAATTGGCCTTCGGTTACCCTTCGTATTTGTCTTTGTCTTCGTATAGGTATTTGTCTTCGTATAAGTGTTCAAAAATGAAACCAGGAAGCAAAGGAAAATGCGAGAATAAGACAGCGGAAGCAAATCAAATACAACTCAAATTCAAGTTTCAAACTTTTTGCAATATTTAAAAATATTCATCAAACTTTCGTAAAAATGTCGAGCTTTTTTAACTAGATTTCCTAGGAAGAATCTTCAAATGGATAAAAATGACCGTTGATTTTAAGATTTTTTTTGTCGAAGATATTATGGTTTTCTTCCATATCGAAATAAATTATGTTTATTCGTTTATTCGTGACAGGTACTAATAAGCGAGCACAACGAATCAAATTGAATACTTCACATTGCAAAAAATGAATTACTTAACAACAATTTTTGCATACAAATTACCTACATCGCATTACAGTAAAATAAATGAAAATTAAAATAATAAGGGACATCGGAAATGTGACGCTTTATAAGGAATCTGTCATAAGTTGTGCAAATTTAAGCCACAAATTGAATGCGTTTATGTGGTAAACCTTAACGACGGGTGTACTCGAATCACAAATCGTAAAATAAAGCTTACCTTCACTCTTACCAAAAACCCCCAGCATTAGTGAAACCAACGTAAGAATTTCTTTGAAAATTATAAAATTTCTGTTTTAAATTTCCATGCGACGCGTTCACCCAACACGTTTCGTAAGTTTAAGCGCTTATATGAATACCCTTTATAACTGCCATAATTTATGCAACTGCGTTGTTCTCAGGAGCACAAGTCTCGAACGCAGCCGGCTTGCTCGAATGGCGTGTGCTTGGAATGCATAAGTAACATCTATTAGTTTATGCTGTAATTTGCATACGCATGCGCAGTAAACGCCGCCTTTTTCGCATTACATATTATGTATGTTTGTATTTATTTACATTCGACAGGCTCGGTCCCATGAAAGTTTACTTCTAGAGAATTATGGCGTCAAAAAGATGCTCACACTAGCCATGTCCTAAAAACTGCCTAAATGATATTCTCTTTATAAATGGTTTTAATTAGAATTTATTTTATGGTGTACTTCAGATTTATCGACAAGATTTTGTGATATGTATACGAGCACGTATGGGTTGTTTGTCAAAAACCTTTTCATGGCATAAATGCCTACGAAAGTTTCGACTTACCTGAGTGAAATCAATAATTTGAATGTTCTGTGACCATAGATCATGGGCCCCACCGAAGTGTAGCTTACCACTCGACCGTCCTATACTTAAATTATGTAGTAGAAGTTTATCAAGTCAAATTATATGCATTTGCATTTGCTCATAGTTCTTTAGTTATCTCTATACATGTTCTTAAAGATTTGTTCAACGTAAGGTCCGCTTGGGCTCTCGTTATTTCTGCGTTATTTACTATCATCGCTAGAAAACAAATTTTAAAAGAAATATTCATAAGTTGGAGAAAAGATAAAAAAAATGAAATAAAACCATATGTACGTACCTCGGTTAGAAAGTTCATCAAAAAATATACAGTTACTTGCTTGTCTTGTGGCCTTTTACTTTTTCATGCTATTCCGAAGGACCACGCTGAGCCAAAAAATTTCTTTGGGAGCAATGTACCTTGCATCGGACGACTATTCACTTTGCATCATAACAATCTAAATATCTCGGTGCCCAAACGCCTGCGTCGTCTTCAGCTATCGCTAACCGAAACTTTTCTTGGTCTTCATCTGCTACATATGTTTGGTCCTTTTTGAAGGATTGTCGTCATCAGTGTTGCCAGGTCTTCCGCATGAGAAAACGTCCCTCTTGGTCTGAAAAAACGTCATACTTTCCTACCAAAACGTCTTTTTCAAATGTATGCACACAGAATTGTTCTTATTAAACTTTTATTGTATACAAAGGTACACAATTATATATGTAAGGTATATTAAAATGTCATTTCGACAGAGCGCATTTAAAATTCATTGTAAACTGGTTTGAAATCGTTAATATAAAAAAAATTGGATATATATATACACTTGTGATCACCTAATTAAGTCATCAATATTTTTATCGATTGTGGCTGTTTTTCTTTTGTTTATTTAATGTTTATTATTTTTCCATAAAGGCCTAGCTCACTAAGCACACAAGATATAAATCCACATTTCAAACTTTGTGCAAAAATTATAAAAAAATCTGCAAAGTTTCAGCTAGATTTTCAACTTTTTATTCAGATTTTTAAGAATTTTTTCGAGTATGCAGTTTGATAGCCCATTATTTTCCAGGGTAATAATGTCCAAGTTTTAAATTGCTAAACAATCGCGTTGATTTTTAATATTTTTTTGTCTCTTGTAGACATTTTGGTTAGGTGGTCGGTTGTTGAAAATGCTAAACTACGTTCTGATAAGAAGAAACATAGCAATATTTCAGCCTTTTTAGCGTTCATTGCATTTTCAATGAAGTCTTAAAAAAGTCGCATACTTTTTTCTAACTTTTTATGCTGCTACAGCTTTTTTGTGCTTTTGCGAACGTGCGTTTTGCAATAGATGAGCTGTTCCTGATTTGGCTTTTAATGTGCAATTGCAAACATTGCAATAAACCTCGTAACCTGAAGTGTTTACAAAACCAGCCTTGGAACGCGGGATCCTTAGTCCAAGAATCCAAAAAAAAATATGCGCGCATGCTTGGTTTGCATCGTATTTAAGTCATTTGCGTCCAAAGGATAAATACCTTTTGAAGAAGCTGCTGCAAAAAAACAAAGCTTGTAAAGATTTATTAAGAAAATAATTCAAAATCAGTTCTACTTACAAGATGTAGTAACAGAGAAAAATTACTGGGAAGTTAAAAAACGTAATTTTTTGCACAAAAAACGTCCGAACGTCAACAACATACAAAAAACGTCCAAATGACGTTAAAAACGTCAACCTGGCAACGCTGGTCGTCATGCATCCTCAGAATATGACCAGCTTACGTAGGATTTATCATTGTAGCGCATTCCATAGTCGATTTGCATTTGTCCCAAACTTTTTCTTGGCACATTCACCTTGAATTTGGCGCTTATTTTTATTTATTTTTTGCTTAGTACCAGCAATCATGTATACAACGTCGTTTAAAGTACAAAACCGCGTATCGCCATTCTGCGAAACCGTGTAACTGACGTTTTTTTTGCCAAAATTGGATTTGCTCACACAAGCTCTTGGCGTAGGCCTTATCCATTTGTCCTGAAATATTCTAGACAGAAATGCGATTGCTTTATTAAAAAAGAGAACTAATTTGAAATATGAGTGTTTTTTTCTCTAGAAAATGATTTATGCAACCTCAGGTACGCGGGTTTGCATTTTGTTGATACGCGATTTTGTACTTTAAACGACGATAAGTATGTATTTGAAAGTAGAAACTAGTTTAAGGATGTAAAAATTTAAATATGTACGTAAAGGAAGAAAAGTTGCCAAAGCACATACACTGACTCAAGCAATTGACCATGTTTTGATTTTTTCGTAAATATTCCTAATGTTTTTTGAGCTAAATTTTTTTCTTCTTAGCATAGATTCATTTTTCGGCAAAAAGCATTTTTTTACTCAACCTGGTCTCCTTTTAACTCCATACATTAAGTCCACCGTTTTTCTATTTTTTTTTATTCCCTCCAAATAATGGATTTTCCTAAAACCCTCAAAAAAGCGTTTGTTTTAGTGAGGACCGCTTCATTTGACCCAAATCTCTTAACGACCAGCCATTTTTTTTCAAGTTTGAGAACCGTAAATAGTCGCTGTTGGCTAAATCGGGAGAATATGCTATAGTTGGATTCTGAAAATTGATATCGCTAATTTGGATCGGCAAAAGCCTTTAAAAGAATAGCAGGTGCGCCCGATAAAATGCAATATCAAGTTACATGTCCCCCTATTTTGCCCAAAAACTCTCAGTAGTATTCCGCGGACGTGGCCAAGACCTTGTTCGCCGACAGACCCACCTTGGCCTTCTTTGGTGCACGTTCACCCGCAGAAACCAACTAATTGGATTGTTCCTCGGTTTCTGGTGTCGTGTGATGGATCCATGTTTCGTCTACGATAACGAAACGGCGAAAAAACTCGTTCGGATTGCGGCTGAACATCGCCAAAAAAACGATGGAAGTGATCATACGGTTGTCTTTATGGTCGAGTGTGAGCAATCGCGGCACACAACGCGCGAATAGCCTTTTCATATTCATCTAAATATTCATGTATACTGTGATGTACCCGCTGAGTTAAGATACCGACAGCCTCGGCTACCTTACACAATTTCATTCTCCGATCGTCCGATATCATTCCATGGACTTTAAAGACGATTCATGACGTGACAACATCTTTTGGACGACCTGAACGTTCGGAGTCCATTGTGCCGGTTCGATATCTATGACTGTTTCCAATTAATTTATATATATGCTTTCATAGAAAAGGGCAGCTGCTAAAGTTTCCATGGACAATGGGATTTAAACTTCTTTAATTTTCTATTTCTCGCCTTCCACTGAAAAGAAAGCGAAAAAAGCCATTATATTTATTTGATAGAATTTAAATGGGGCTTGCACTCTTATAAAGTAAAAATTTTATTTGTGATATAATTTTTCATTCAAAATGGTTGGGAACCCATCTTCGCGCCGACTCCGAATTTCATCTAATTTCAATCAAACATTTTTCCAATCAGAGTGCATTCGATAAGGTTATCTGTTACAATGCAATCGCTATATAAAGTTATCTACTTCCTCATATAATTTGGAATTCTGTCCTTAAATATTCCAACACGCTTAGCAAACATACTTACTTACTCAATATATCTGACAGCGTGGCATGGTGCTTCAAGAAATTTAATAAAAGAAAAAAACGCATACAATATTGGAGTAAATATAAAAATGCACAAAGCGGATGGAATAACATTAACTTGAAAGAGGAGAAGCCGTCTCTCGTGAAGGTGTCGAGCTGCATAAGTACATTGCACAAAAGGCACAAAGTGACAGGAAGAATGACGTTTACATAAAGTGGCGACGTGTCATCGCATTAATGCTGGAGAAAATGAATTCAAAAATACAAGTGTAGTGAGTACATAAATGAATAGTTGCCTTCTGTGTTTTTCCCAGCGCTAGCGTACTCTGTTTTATTCGTAAGGAGAGCATGACTTGATTGGCTGTTTGGTTCGCTAGTACTAGGGTGCTGGATTAGTCGCATTTTTATCCAAAACTGGTGCTTGGGTTTTTCGAAAAATGGAAGTTGGAAAAAATAAAAATTATTGATTATTTTTTTTTTAAATTTACTCTTAATAATAAAATCATAAGTTGCAGGTAGGGATTTCCTCCGGGGCTTAAAAAGCTCTTTAATAAGCGTCACCAATTTGACAAAATAATATTTTGGTCAGACTCTGCGTTGTCTGATTATGATAAATCAACTCTCAATTCTTTAGATGTCCAAGGATGTAATTGTCTCGAAGGACTTAGGCCAGTCAAGCTCGCCACTATTATAATCGAAAAAATCTGGTGAAATTCGGTTTGCAGAAATCAATGATTCAACCACCCTACCTGGTAAGTTTGTTGGAAGGCTGTTACGTACCATATTCCCAACTCCGTCCATGTTCATTACTATCATTTCATACTGTTCAGCTTTGTTCTTGCTTCACTCTTTCTGGCTACTGTGTGATAGTCGCTGTGTACATATAATCCAACTATGGTGACTTTAATGATGATGGAAAATATTATTAACTCAATTGTGGCGGCGGCGTTGCAAAGTGCCAAAAGCGTTGCTAACTGGAACGATACATTTTATGTTTGTGACAGTGGAAGTTGCGATGTGGAAGAACTGGTTGTGCCTAGTTTTTGAAATTTTATTGTACTTTCCGCATACATTATTGTCTTCAACATATGAAAACCGTACGACAAAACCAGAAATTTTTTTTAAAGACTGAGATTTCAAAGATATGATTAATTCAAACATTTAGTTTAGAAGTTCAGTGCAATGTAGAATAACAATTTATGTACGTAGGTACCAAAGAAAAGAAAAAGATTTAAAAGTTAAAAAAAAAAAAATGAAAAAAATAAAAAAAATATAAAAAAGAAAAATTAAAAAATATTTTTTTTTTGGATTCGCAAGGACGAATAGTGCTTAAAAATGCTCTTTAGTTATCGTTATTTTTTTTAAACAAATAAAGTTAAAAGGACGAAATTGGAAAATGTGGTCTTGTGTATGTATCTTAGTCCTTAACATATAATTTTTTCCGAAATGAATATTGCAAATTTTCAAGAATATTCAAGGACAAAATTTTAAAAAGACATTTTCCATACCCATTTGTTCCTATGCACCAAAAAATTAAATCTTTTTTAATTCTACAGAATTTTCTCTTTTATGTGGGTAACATTGTTATAATAGAATGCACTGAAATTTTTAAATATTTTTTTTTGAATTCAGCTTTATTTTTGAAAAAACTAAACACATTCGCAGTTTTACTATATTTTTCCCATACATCCGGAAATGTATGAATTTTTTTGTGTGTATAAATTATTGCCGCACGGTGTTATGTGTACTATTACCCAGCCAGCGAGAAAACGTACATTTTACGAACATTATGTTTTACGAGGGATTCTCGTATCGCCCAAAAGTTAGAGAAAAGCTCGTAAACGATAAAACAAAAAAATATAATAGAAAGAGGCTTGTAGTAATTTGTCAGCACAAGAAAAAATTTTAGTTTTGTTGACAATTTTTCTTCAATCACAATATTTTATAAGTATGTAAGTAGTTTGTTAAATATTCAATTTAAGAAAGTTATTAAGTATGTGACTAATTGGCAGACTGGTGCAAACGCAAAGGACGATCTACCAAGAAGCCCATTTAAGGAAAAGCATGCATTTATGGAATATGGAAAAGACCTTGGGAGTTCAAGTGAAAAACAACAATTATTGGTAACTAAAAACATAAATTAATCATAATAAAATAATTTTTATTGCATTCTTTAAGCACTTTATAGGTTTCTGAACTCGAAGCTATAAATATTTTAAATGTAGATAAATATTTAAGAACGTGCTGGCGGAAAATTATTACAGATGAGGTAGCAGAACTTTTCTCGTGGAAGGGAACTGGTACCAAAAGCAGCGCTATTGGTTTGGCAACGACTGCGGCAATAAGAAGTACGGATAATAATATTATTTATTACCACTTTTTACTTAATTAAATTTTCCGATTTCCAATGGAGTTTAATCTTTCACTTTATTTTCTTAGGTGCTTGTCGTCAAAAATTTAACTCCGACGAAGAAGTTTTTATTTCCGTTTCAAAGAAGCACTTCCAATATGCACACGACCGGCAAAAAAAAATTGGCAGCCTATCGGCAAAAAAGATAAAAAATAAATTCAGCTACTTTAAAATATATATTAAGCCTTTCTTATTTAATTGTTAAATTGTTAATAGATAGTTTGTTAATATTTATTTATCTGAAAACATCTTCACATATACAGTGCCGGGAAAAAATATTGGCACAGAGAATTTTTCGCCATGAATGCAAAGTTTTTTATTCTGATTTCTTCTCTAATTGTTTTTTATAAAAATATAGCTAGTATGAAGTTCTAATTTCAAATCAGATTTTTTAGAAAAATTCTAAGTATGCAGTTTTATAGCCCATTTAATTTTAGTATAATAAAGTGCACGCTTGAATAGCTAGAAAACCTCTTTGTTTTTTGGCAATTTTGTATACGCAGTTTCTTCCGTCGCACATAATTTGCATGGAAGAAACTGCGTAAACAACTTGCCAAAAATCAACGCGGTTTTCTGGCAACTTCAAGCTTGCACTATGTTATACTAAAATATAATAGGATATAAAACTGCATACTTAGAATTTTTCTCAAAAATCTGATTTGAAAGTAGGTTGTCATACTAACTATATTAAAAAAAAAAAAATGTGCGAAAAGAAATTCAAGTAACAAACTTTGCACACATTGCGAAAAATTCTCTGTGCCAATACTTTGATCCGGTACTATAAATACTTATTAATTATAATTCCATTCAATAAAAGAACTACAATAATTTGAATTAATTAATTGCCTTTATTTTTAGCATTCAAAAACAGTAGATAAAGCAGTGTATAAAAACGCTTTTTTACGTAAATTTACGTTTACGAGACTCGTTTACAATTAAAAAACGGACGTAAAAAGATTTTCATACGAATGCTTTTTCGATCCGTTTACGACTGTTCGTAGGCGATGCACAATTTAAAGCGAAAAAGTGTTCGAAAAAGAGTCGTAAACGGCTATCATAAACGATTTTTAATCCCGTTTTTCTTCGAGAAAATATCCAATTACGAGCTTGTTTACGATGAGTTTGCTGGCTGGGTACCTAGTAAACAAAATACTATGATGGAATTGTTTCTATATCGACGGCTGAGTTGATGATCGACCTATCTTGGCAGCCGCGTCAAGAACGCCCTACTTCAGAATTTGTTTGAAGAATTTTATTGGAAAAACGCCATATCTCAACTGAAAATATATTGAAAATATGTTGAGATAGGGCATTTTTAAACGGAATTCTGAAATAGGGCGTGCTTCCACCAAATTCTGAAGTAGCGTGTTCTTGAAAAGTTTTCTGAGCTAGGGTCTTATCGAACTGACTGCCGAGATAGGTCGATCCTCCACTCAGCCGTCGATATGTCTGTCACAGTTATGAGAAATATTTTATATTTCGCTATTTGCTTACACTAGGCGTTGTTGTTGTTTATTATGTATGTACATTTGGCTCTCTTCGCACGTTTGTGCTAATGTTGTCACTTAAACACAACAAAAGATAAAAATATGTATTGTGCGTTTATAATTTTCTACGGAGTGAATAAACATACATATATGTAGGTATTTTACACATGTATGTACATATATATGTACATTGGAGTGGATCATTTTGTGTATGGGGAAAAATGTCATTCTAAAAAACGGGGCACTCCCTAAGTTTTTTCCTTTTGATGTTTGTAATATCTATACCAACTTTCAATTTTCTACTGTAACCAATAGAGGGTGCTCAATGACCTTGAAATGCGCTACTGGATCACTGTGAAACTGGCAAAAATATTGGTGATTTTTATAAAAAGCTACTGTTGCAATGACAATTGAAGCTTGTTATATTTTTTTTAGATAATTTATAATTGAAATGTTCTTGGGTTGCTTAACCAATTGTTTGATTACTATATGTACACACTACTTTTAGAGTAAAATATGAGCGTGCTCTAAACTTGTAATTAGAAACGTAAAATTTGATACCAGCACCTCTTTCGGCAAGAGGAAAAATTTTGGCAGGTGCCCCAAACCCTATTTTTTTTGGACCACTCTAATGTACATACATACATATGTAGTATGTTTTAGAAGCTTAAATGCTAAAATGCGAACATGAGAGTATCTCACAAGACACTTAAGACAATCGCGTGTCTAATAAAATTTAAATGGTTTTCAACACAAACAATTCAACTACTAAATACACCAGTGTAATTAACTCTACTTAGATGTAGAGAAAATGACAGGCGACGACTTTAATTGCAGTTCACACGTTTTGCCATAATACATACACATTCGAACGTACGCATTTCAATTAAAGCAATGGCAATTACGGCAGACTATAAAAAATGTATAGCAAATGTACTCAAACATGTCAACATACATACATACATAGGCATATTTTCATTTAAAATAGATTGACACATTTATAATTTATAGCGCATAGAATTGAAATTGAACTGAGCGCTTCATTATTAAGTCATTAGTTTTTAACACTATTGGAATTACACTTGATAGTATTGAGTTATGTATTTTAAAGTTCTTGTAAATTGGAGGGAGTTTACAATGTGAAAAGTATCTATATACATACATATGTACATATATAATACGCGAAGGCATTTTTTGTTCAGGATAAAAGATCTGAATCGTTCCCTCGATTTTCAAAATATATTTAGGGTGTCAAATTAAAGCGTAGATGTGCAAACGGGTTTTATTTTTTGGAACTGTGTTGCCACCTGTTGAAAAATTAAATTAAAATTATTTAAAAATCAAGGCCATCATATCCGCTACGTTCGTTCGATTTTCCAAAATAAGGTGTCAAATTAAGATGCTTGGACTGTATGTGCAATAAGGTTTTAATTTTTCCATAAGAGTTGCCATCTTTAAAAACTTATATTCAAATTATTAAAAAAATAAATCAATTATTGCAAAATATCTATCAACCGAAATGGTCTTGAAAAGCTTTGTTTCTTAGCTGAACTGTAGGAGGGTTGCCACCTGTTTACAAAATCATATAAGAAAAATATGTATCACCAAATATGTGTACCAAGCGAAAGGGGTTTCAGAAAGTAGTAGTTTGAAAATATTTTGAAGAGGGTTGCCACCTGCTTGAAATGTCACATTTACATTCACATCATCAAAATACGGATGTCAAACGAAGGAGTGTTAAGAAATCTTTAGTTTGACGCTAAGAATATTTTTGAGGTGTTGAAAGAGGATTGCCACCGGTTTAAAAAGTTAAATTTCAATTATTCAATTTAAAGTGCAAATTTTATGTAGCCAGGACGGTGTTGCTCATTTTCTCCATACAAAAAATTTTTTGAACATACTGTGCATCGAAGAAAATGCGCGAACAAAAAATTGTCAAAAATCAGCTTGCACTTTGTTTTACTAAAATTTAATGAGCTTTAAATGGCATACTTAAAATCTGATTAAAATATTTCAAATTGTGCTGAACGTTTATCCAAATTTGTCGAGTTTTTATCAATGTTCCAAAAATTTTAAAATTTTGATTTACATGTTCTTTTAGATATATGTATATATTATTATATTTTCATAGAAAAATAATAAAATTTTTCAATTTGTTTCCTCTTTGTTTGTATTAAGCCGTTTTATTCTAAAAACAAAATTGTATGTTCGAAATCGATGCTTTAGAAATGTCCCGATTTTTGGCCACAGAAATCTGGTCGAGGTACGTATGAGTAACATTCTTTTCTATGTAGTTATATTTCATAAAAAAAAAAAATATTACGTATTTTCATTTGACCATTTACAACTTTATTTGTCAATCAATTTTCTTCGTTGATAGCTTGATGTTTTTGTAAAAGAATAGGTATTCACATTAAACAATAGGATTTACAAAAAATCTTTTATTTTAAAATTTTTTCCAGGTTAAAATTTGCATTTTTTTATTCACAACTAAAATGCAATTATCTTGCGAAAGTGACTTGCTTTAGAAAAGCGGTATAGATTGGCGCTTACACATATGTTAGTGTTTGGCCGAGCTTCTCCTCCGATTTGTGGCGTGCACCTTGATGTTGTCACACAAAGAGGAGTGACCTACAGCTTTACGCCGACTCCGAACGGCGACTGTATTTTAATGAGAAGCTGTTTTTCATGGCAGAAATTCACTCGGAGGATTGCCATTGCCTGCCGAGGGACGACCGCTGTTAAGAAAAACCAGGGCTTGAACCCAGGTGCTGCGGAGTGGAAGCGCGCACTGCTTACCACTACACCACAGTGGTATACAGGGCCGTAATCTACCAAGAACAATAGAATGCAAGATTGCGCCGTCCCGGCGGCGATGACATTTGTGTACACAAGTAAACAAAGCCGAATTGGATGTGAAAATAACATGTCAGAGGAGCATATTTTCTTAATATTCAAATTGTCTACAGCAAACGTGTTTTAATTGTGCTAAATTGTAAAAATATATAATTTACCTAAGAATTAATAAGGAAAATATGAATAAATGGTGATTTTTTGTGCGAGTAATAGGGAATTTCAGTGCATTTAAGGTTTCTGAGTTATCGTTTACTTGTAGGCCAGAATTGTCGAAATCGGCAAAACCAAAGTAGCGTAAAATTAAGTTTACGTGTTTCGGCGTGTTTTTTTTTGTGTAATTTCAAAACTTGAAATTTTCTTTACATTGTAATCGAAAGAGAAATAGCCAATGAATGCAAAAATGGATCGTCCCTAGTTATATTTTCGGCACTGTACATATATTTTATATGGTCTTAGTAACTAACACCTACCAAACCACTGGCGTTCACCAATACATTTCTTGGTAAAACCGCATAAAATTTGTACCAAAAATGAGGTTTGACCACCTGTTTTTAATTATCTTGATACGCGGTATTGTACTAAAAGCGACGATATGTATGTATGTTAAAGACCCACCCCCTTTATCAAAATAACTTATAGCTTAATTAAACATGTTCACATTGGCCCACTTCTGTGGTAATAAATAGTATTGAGGCGCACCTACATATTTAAGTACATTGTAGATAACTTATTGACTTGTATCTATTTGTATTTTTTGTGTACGCGTAATTTCCCTGCAGGGAAAGCTACTAGTTGTGAACTAAAATTCTACCAGTTTGCGTTTCAGCTCTACTAGTTCACGTTCTATCCGTTTTCAATGTTAGCTACTGGTATTTTTAACATGGCGATGTCATAGGAGATGTCAATTGTCCGCTCTTGCATCATCACGCTACCAGTAGAAATACTAGGAGCATCATACCAGTTGATGGATAGTTTGTCAATGCATGCCCTGTGTATGTATGCCTTTTTTAATTTTTTTTTTTTTGTAATTTAACTTTTTAGGGTTTTTATTGCAATTTTTAAATTTAATTTAAAAAAATATATTTGTTTCAATTTCTTTTTTTTTTATGGGACAAGCATTTCTTCCCATATGTATGTTTTTTCTGCAATGCAATTAGATTTTCCAATTTTATATTTATATTTAAATTGAAGAAATTTTTTTACTTACATTGATTTAACTCTTAACTACCTCTAAGCGGCCTCGAACCTGCGATTTCAGAACCAGAACCAGCAGTCTTCACGGCTCGCCACAGCCGACATTTGTAACCGGCCGTCTTCACGTGCTGGAAAATCTCGCTGGCGTGACGACGCATGCGAGATCTTATTGCATAACGAGCGGTTTGCAAGATCCCGCATGCTTTCAACTATCATTTTTGTTGTTTGGCAGGTATTTCCTCATTTCGCAGAATTCTTTAGAGTACAAACATCATTTATTAGAAAATACCAATTTGGCCCGAAAAGCTCGAACGCTCGTCTTTGGCGTCAAATGTCAGGTCAAGAAAACTCTATTTCGGTAGCGAGAGAGAAGCAGAACGCAAGCGAGATTTTTAAGCATGTGAAGACAGCCGGTAAGAAAAGCAATTAATTGCGTTCTATTTTTGGCTTTGTTCATTCAAAGGCAGATGTCGCTGAACGCTTAAGTTCTTCGAAATTGTCGAACTGGTAGGCACATACTAATTAGTGAACTAGTATTTTTTCTAACTGGTTTGGCTTTTTACTGCTGGGTTACTCCACCGCCGTCTAACTTCCTCTAATTATCTACTCGATGAAACATGGTTATACTCTCAACATACATATGTACATATTCGCGTGCTGTTAATAAATTAGTTTTAAATACACCTGGTATACATATTTACAAATTTTATAATTAAATTTGCAAAACAACAAAAAATAAGTAGTGGTCAATTGTAGTTAGTCTTGTTGGCGTATAAACTATAATCGAGGAAATCGCACTGGTACTCGTACTGTAATTAAAAAATAATAACATTTTTTCACACATGTGTCCAACACTTGGATAGATGAATGGAAGAAAGAAAGAAAAATATAGACAATTAAAATGCTGCAAACATCAACGCAGTATTATTTAAAAAAAAAAGCAAATATGTTTTTTAACGGTAAATTTTAATTTAACATACATATAAATATATGTATGGCGTATGTACAACTACGCCATGTCACTGGTGAAAGATGATACACGTCGGGCTACGAACTGTGAACTAAGTGATGAAATAAAGAAATTGTTTTAACGGTAAATATGTATTGTGAAGCTGAGACCTAAAAACAAAAAAGAAATTACACACATATCTTGTGCAGTGATGGGCATACTTATGTATTTAGTATTTAGTGATGCCTAAATACTAGATAATGTAAAACAAAACGTAGATATTTAAGGGTTGCTGTATACTAAAAAAAATAACATTGAAGTATTTAAATACATACTTGAGTATTCATAGAGAATCTGTGATTTTTTTTTTTTAATTTGGGAATTAATATAATCAAATACTTGGTGATTTTCGGGATTTTTCAATATTTCAAAAACTTTTCTAGATTTTCTACAGATTTTCTTCGTAGTTTTTCGTTTTTTACTTTTCGAGATTTTTTTTGTTTGTAAATTTGAAAATTTTTGCGATATCTTTTTGAGGACTTTCTAGGACTCTTCGTGTCATATTTTTCTTGATTTTCCGGAACTTTTCCGTGTTTCGGGATTATTTCATGACTTTTGGTAGGGTTAGGTTATCTTGGCTACCCTCATCCGCTCATGGCGCAGCAGTGGTGGCTCCAAGCGGAGGAGATCCCGAGATTTACGCTTATCCAACGTAGGCCAGATATGTCTTGCTATTCTGCACGTGCGCTCAGTAGACTATCTTTTATTTGCATGTTCGATAAAGTTATTCTCAGCTAGAGTTTGCAGGAAGATAGCGGAACGCCTGCATTAGGAGCGGTACATTAGTGACGTAACACCTTGGCAGCTCATTTAGAGTACGTCTAAATTCCATGCCAATCTTCGAATTAAGTGCTTTAATAGCTGCCTGGCGAATAGAAAACATAGTTACCGCATGCAGATTAATAAGACAATCGATCAGTCATCTTACAGCTACGTTGTTTGCTGTTAGTTCAGCGTGAAAAACGCTATAGAGATCTGGCAGATGAAAACTAAGGCTAAGTGAGACTTTGCGAGTACATATACCCCACCTTCAGATGCAGCTGAAAGCCATTAGTGTAGATGGCTGCTGAGTCAGAATACTATAAATACTAAGTATGTACTATTGGATTCAGTATTTAGTGGAGCCAAAAATACTTAGTACTTTTTTACGCTGTATTTTGTTAGATATACATACTACATATGTATGTATGTAAGTAACTAAGTACTTTTGAACTTAGTATTTAGTTCTACAAATATATTTAACTACAATATGTACAGAGGTACATTTACCGAAAGTACTTAGCTTACTTATTGCTTGTAAATACTATCATACTTGGTATTTAGTGACAACGTAAATGCTTAAGTACACAATACTTGATTATTTACTACAACGTAAGCACTTAAGTGCATTTGCAATTAGTATTTAGTGAATATAAGTTTGCCCGTCACTGCTCCTATTCGCAACTTTGCGGTTGGGACACTTAGCCGTCGGCCATAGCCGTCAATCTGCTACATAAATCGCTTATCAACGGTAAATGCTTATGGCAAACAATAAACAATATTCTGTCAACAGTCCGACAGTGTTGAACGCACAGCTAACAACCGGGGGTACACTGAACTCGAGATTGCCACTTCCATTTCCATACAAACAAAAGTAAAACACAAAGAAATTTATTGAATAACCAAAAAACGTGATGTTCATGGACACACACTCATATATTTTTATGTATGTACATATATATCGATGATCCGCTGCAAGAACGACACAACTCGAAATTTAATATTTTTCAATAAAAGATTTTGTGTTTCGTAATTTTGCAATAATATGTCGCATTATTTGCAGTTATTATGTAGCGAAAGATGTAGTTGGAATTGGACAGAAAAAATACGGAATAAGTCACACCTCCTAAGTAGTTAAACGAAAATAACTGGTATTGCAGAACAACGACACAAAACGAAAAAAATGCATAAAGCCAGTGTCACACGATTGGTAATTTGCCCAAAATTAGGTGCAAATCTTATCAAAATCTTATGTATGCAAACATCTTTTTCTTTATCCCAATTACGCCAATTTTTTTACAAGTTTTATAACCCCTAATGGTCACACCTCCAAAAAATAGCGTAATGGTCACACGGGGTCCCATGAGCGCCAAGCCAATAAAAGATACCACGGACGTTCTACTTTATGTATTTATCTTTGTTATCTGACAGGATTTTTGCCAACGTTTACACTGTAACACTGTGGATAAACGGATTTAAAAAAATTTGGATTTATAGACTTTTTTTCACGAAGAAACTTTCCATTCTGTTGCTGAAATGCTATACATAAAGAAAGAACACAACGTTTTGATAAACTTTGAAAATAATATATGTATTCATTTTGAATACCAATTTCGTAAGGCTCGTACAACCTAAGGATAAACTATATAAAAGGAAAATCGGTTTTCTGTACGCTAAATTAGTTATAACTAACTCAACTTAACTTATTTTAATAAAAAATAAGTACTTTTTAAATAAATATATTACATTAATCGCGTCTACCATTAGTATATTGAAATACAAATCGATGCCACTAATAATAATTTAACACATAAAAAACTTATTTGCTAAATATTCGATTTTGCCACAGTATGGTCATACGGGCCCACTGGACCCCATATGACCATTACGGGTTAATAGAAATTCGCTATATTGTACAGATCGTGTACAAAAAAAAACATTGTCGGTTTTGTGACAAATAGAAAAACTGCGCCGCTGTCAGAATGTTGACCACGAAGCATATGTCGACTTGCCACAGAAAAA
>NW_023458558.1:42081367-42120153 GCF_013731165.1 Rhagoletis pomonella | reverse complement strand
ATAAATTTTACCCTTTAAGGAAGCTTAAGCGGAAGTCCTGGAAATTCTGGCCCTTTAAAAAAAAGATTAACGAATCGAACCCGAAATGCTTAAAGACCCAAATTTTAATTACTTATTAGTTATTTTTTTTTGGCGATTAGAGTGTTAATACATAACTGTATACACTCTACAATTGTCCACAAAATAATAGGAGTGCGATATTTTGATCAGTTTTGGCTGTTTGTCTTTTTCTTATTTAATGTTTATTATCGTTTTATAAAAATCTACCTGGTTATACAAAAAACGCCACATAAATTCAGATTCCAAACTTAGTGCAAGAATTATAAAAGTTTCGAAAACTGTCATCCAAATTTCAATCAGAATCTTAAAAAAAAATGGTATGCAGTTTTGTAGCCTATTTAATTCTAGTATAATGAAGTGCAGGTTTTGAGCTGCTAAAAAAGGAACAGTCCAGCGCCTTCGTCTTGGTCTGCAGGTTGTATCGGAGACACAGCCGCTAAATTTAAATGTGGAATACGTGGTATGGTTAAGAGCACATCAAAGTCAAAAACGAAAGCACACACTAAGAAAAAAATATCGATAACAAAAGCGATAATAATATCGATAGCAACATCGATAAAAATTTAGATAACAAAATCGATAATAAAATCGATAGCAAAATTGAAAACAAAATCGATAACAAGATCGATAAAAATATGGATAAAATATCGATAACAAAATCGATTAAAATATCGATAACAAAACCGATAAAAATATCGTTTATTATATCGATAAGTTCCGAAAATATCGATAGCAAAATCAATAACAGTATCGATAAAAATTTCGTTAACAAAACCGACAAAAAATATCAATAACAAACCCGATAAAATATCGATTATTGTATCGATAAGTCCCGGGAATTCCGAAAATCTCTAAAACCCCGAAATAGTAGCCAGCTGGAGTCTCTTCTATATCCTTTTCTCTATAATTACCTTTATTTTAATCTTTCTTCCTCTATCTTCATCTTTAATTTTATCAGTATTCTCATCCTCATATTTTTCTTTAGATTTATCTTTGTATTTACTTTTATGTTTTTATGAAGGCTGCCGGGCGTTATTGCCATATCGAAAGGGAAATAATGCCCACCGGCAAAAGGCAATAAAGCCCGCGGGCTAAATTTCTTTTTCGAAAAGGCAATAACGCCCGCGGGCTTTTTTTTAGGAAATAAAGCCCATGTTAACCGACTTCAAAAAAAAGGAGGAGGTTATCAATTCGTCGGAATATTGTTTTATGTATATTACCGCATATCTGCCGACCACGTCAACCTATTTCGAAAATTCGTTTTGCATCGGAAAGGTTTTGTCTCAGAGGTGCTCCCATACTAATCTGATTTGGATCCGATCATTGGATCATGAAGAAATTAACGGTACTCTTAAATTTTTTTATGAGAATTGAAGTCGGTTTTGTTTTTTGCTTACAAATTACTTGTTTTTAATGTGGTAAGCGCATTTTGTGACTTTTCATTTCCACAAACATTTTACGTATTGAATACATTATTTATATGCTATTTTTTCTACTTTGTTGGTAATAATCGCCTTTCTATGTACTAATGTCTCCAAGCGTCTGCTAAAAATGTGTTGTAACGATGACAGAGGTCATTAGCTTATATGTACATTCGTTGACGCAATTTGCAGTAAATCGTGATGATGCAGCACTTATTATATTCTTTATGACTTACTGACTAACGATTATAAATAAATTAGTGTAAAAATATACATACATATGTACATCGAATGTTGCTTGTTGTGGAAAAAAGTGTTTCACCTCGTCTTCCCCTAAACCATTCACCTATGCCGACCATAGTCAGGTGTTTGTACCAAGAAAACTGATAGGTCAGCACCCTCATAAAGTTTTCTGCAGTCTCACTGCTTCTTGCAATGTTTCGTTAATTTTTAATAGAAATATTGGGCGCGTTCATAACACGTAGCTGTTTAGCTCATCTGCTACGAAACTGCTGGCAACTGTTGAACCCAACAATTACGTCTTAGAAACGGCTTGATGAATATGCTGATAAATGTAAACAAATGAAATTGCAACAAAGAGAGAGAGTTACGCCGATAGTATTTAAAATTTAACGCTGAGCTACCGCCATCTTGAAAAAATCGTTCAATGTTATAATGAACTAAACAGTATAATTTGATAGCAAATATCTTAGAAACATATATTTAGAAGCGTAGTATTATTACAAAATATTTTAGTTACTTTATCACATAGTAATATAAAATTGAATAAATATTTTTGCAACTGCCACCTAACAAAGCGGCGTTAAATTTAATATAAGCGGCGTCAGACTTTTCGATCAGCTGTTTAGGGAAAGGCCAACACGTTGAGTTCAGGTAGCGTAAAAATTTGCCGCTGGAAAAAATGGCGGAAAGTTGCCAACTGTTGAACTGAGTGGAACTACTCAACTGTGCGTTTTTAAGACAAATAATCAACGGTTACCCAACAGCTACGACTTCTGAACGCGCCCATTTTTCATTCTGCATCAAATGGCATATAAAATGTCTCCAAGTTTGTACAAAAGTTAGGAAAATTCGACAAATTTTAACCAACATTTTCAACTTTTAAACATATTTTTTTTTTAGATTTTTTTTTGTGTATGCAGTTTTTTAGTTCACCCAATTTCAAGTGCCGCTCTTCGGAATTTTTTCCCATACAAAAACACCTATCACGCATTCCTTATATGGAGAAAATGCGCCACATCATCAGGAAAAAAAATCTAAAAAAAAAAAAATTATGCGGCCGCTGTGGTGTAGTGTTTAGCAGAGCGCGCTACCACTCCAAAGGTTCAAGCCCGGTTCAACAAACGTCGAAAATAATAAAAATAAGTTTTTTATTCTAATAGCGGTCGCCCCTCGTCAGGTAATGGCAAACCTCCGAGTATATTTCTGCCATGAAAAACAGCTTGTCTCAAAAATACAGTCACCGTTACCGTTCGGAGTCGGGCATAAAACTTTAGGTCCCTGCGCTTTGTGTGACAACATCAAGGCGCCCGCCACAAACCAGAGGAGAAGCTCGGCCAAACACTAACATATGTGTAAGAGCCAATCTATTATTATTATTATTATTATTATTATTAATTTTTAAATAAAATTAAACTTTAAAAATTTAAACATTATTATAATAATTATGTCATATAACATAAAAAAAGATATGAAAAATTTAATAGCAAAAAGGAATTTTTTTTTAGACATTGCTTGGATGGAGTGGGGATGGAACCTGGGTATTTTCTGCTTCGATGATGTTAATCTTTTTATGGCTTCTATAGTTATGTATTTTTGTTTGGTACTAATGATTCCTGATCATATCGATGGCTGAGTGAAAGATCGACCTATCTCGGCAGCCAGTTCGAAAACGCTCTATCTCAAAAAACTTTTCAAGAACGCCCTACTTCAGAATTTAATTGAAAAACACCCCATCTAAAAATTCGGTTCAAAAACGCCCTATCTCACTTCAAAATGTATTGAAAATATGCTGATATAGGGCGTTTTTGAATCGACAGCTGAGATAGGGCGTTTTTGAAACGAGTTTTGAAATAGGGCGTTCTTGAATAGTTTTTTGAGATAGAGCGTTTTCGAACTGGCTGCTGAGATAGGTCGATCTTCCACTCAGCCATCGATATGCTATGAATTTGTATTGTATTTACATTAAAAAAAAAAAGGCTGGTCCCTAAAAGGCTGGATATAAAATCGAACAAAAACTATACATATCTCAAAGATGCAATTGCCTTCAACGCTCGTAAAATGGTGCTGCCAGCCAATTGCAATATCTATTTTTTATTATTCATCCATATTTTGGCGCAGACGTGTCCGCCTGCTTTGAACTATGTATGTACGTACGCATATTGCATTTCGCTCTCATGCATTGTGCTGTGCTTGCAAATATAGAAAGTGAATTAGATTTTCCATAATCGTCGGCAGTCAGCCGCTAATAATTTACACCAGGTCACATTTAAATTTCGCCATCTATATCACATATTGACCAACTTAATGACTTGTTGGCAATCATACCGTTGCCGTTGCTTTTCCAACTAATATTACATACTGAAATTGCTGGTATACGTGGGGCAAATGTCGTACGCACTATCGCTCCAAAGTTTCACTTTCGTGTTGCTTTGCATCAATTTACAATTACGAAATAAATTGCATTATAGCTGAGCAAATAATTTTTCGTAATTTTTTTAATTTTTTAAGCCGTCCACAAGTGTATGTATGTATGTGAGAAAAATGCACAAGTACATTGGGGGAAAAAAATATTGCTAATTACAAAAACATCGTGTTTTGCCAATTTTATTGATTTCCATCGCATTTTACATTTGTAGTTAAAGTACAAATTTTTTATTTTATCTCTCTTTTCCGCATCGTAAAGTCGCAAATACATTTGCGATTTTTACAATTTCCACACGATTTGATTTTAAATAGATTACAGCAATGTGTGAGTGCTTTTTGACTGGCGGCAGGAAAACCCAAACTACCTTCATATTTGTGTTGCGAACTACATTTTTAAATTCAAGCACACTTGTATACAAGGGTATTATAAGCTTGTCAATAATTGATGCACAGCGGATATTTAAATGTTACATCCCTTTTAGTCCAAAAAAAGCATACATATCCTTTTAAGGGTTTAACGCCACTCTAGCGACGGGAAAAAGGCTTAAATTGTATAGTGTTTTACGGAAGTATGTTAAAAAGAATCAAATCTCTGTTTACGGGGTTTATTAAGCATGTAATGAAGTGTGAAAAGCAAATTTTTTCCATCGAATCGCCTTTTTAGTACCAAAACGGGAGGATACATATCACGGAAAGTATGTATAATAAGTATCTGGAACAAAACCTAAGAAGATTATTAGTGTAAATACTAAGTATTGGAAGTATAAAAGTAGGTAAGAAATTCTCCGCTGATTAAATTCTTGTAGAAATTGTGAATTTTTGAATAGAATAAAATTTTGGAAAAAAAAAATACTAAAATTGCCGCAGTTGTATTGGTTATAAAAAATTTATTTTACTATTTATGTTTTATTTCACATCGTAAGCCTCACAGAAGGATGCCCCTCCCTGCCCTGCCCTTTTGCAGGGATACTTATCTCAATGTTGATTCAGTTTTCTTGAAGCATCAAATCGCCCCATCGTGTTCAACAGAACGTAGATAGAGGACGTCTTGCTTGTACTAGGTCTCAGAATTTGATTCCATTTATTCTATTTATTTAGATTTTTTTTATCAAGGGTGTTGCGCATATTCTTCCTTATAAAAATAGATTTTGTTCATGTGTTGGGAAAGATAATACCTGGGTATTCTCAAATCAAATGGAATACAGTCTCTTGGCTTTTTTTAAAAAGTAGCTGCGGCAAGTTCTATAGTCTCGAAGCCCTATTGTTAAAACATATTTCCCAAATAAGCAGCATTATTTAGGTCTTAACGTCTGCCATATTCCACCGAAATCACAAAATTCGAACCCTGGAGGCATTGAAAATCTGAAAAGGACTTAATTAACTGTAAATGTCTGACGGCGCCTATGCACTTTCGTCTCCTCGTTACATGGGTGTCTTAAAATGAGTGACGGTATGCATAGACATTTATGGGTTTGGTTTATTTAACAGATATACGGTTATTGATCGGCTGTAGTCAAACTAGCGGTGATTAAAAAAAAAAAAAAGTAATTAAAATTTTATTAGATTTTTAAACTATAAAAAATTTATATCCATTGTTTAAAGGGCCGAATATGTATGTCTTCTTTTTAAATTATCAAAAGATTATATGCAATTTTTAAAATAATAAAAATGAGGCCCACTCTTTCAATTATACGTTTTTTTCAATGTTTTTTTTTACCATAAACTTATGTCCAGTCTTTATGATATTTATAAATAATATTTAAAATTAAGGTCATGTCCGTTTTGTACTTTATCTACTTACGCACATATTTATGTACATGTACATGCACTTTTCACTATTTACGCCAGCAGTGTCATTAATAAATCCCTACCGATTAGTCGTATGTATATCATTTCCATTATCACCATTGAATTAAATTAAATTTAATAATTCTCTCGTGAACTTTTTATTAAATCTACACTTCTTTGTCTTTTTCTCTCCTTATTTATTTGCAGACTTTGCTCGTTGACAATAACGCGCCTATCCATACTGACTCCATTACCGGGAGATATGACGTCACTAACATTGGCCGTCAAGATGCAGAGCTCCAAGCGTACATTGCGTTCACACGAGATACCCATAAATAGCAGTGGTTTTGCGCAAAGTGCCGCATCCGGTGGCACAGCAACTGGCTCGACCGCTTCCAACAATGCTGGTGGTGCTGGTACTGGCAGCGGTGGCGTCGGCAGTGTCATACAACAGAGCAACTCTGGAGCAGCACTTATCGGTAGCAGCGGTGGCATTGGCAATGCAATGGGCAGTAGCGGTGGTGCACAAATGGGTTCAGCCATAATTGGCACGCCCGGAAATATTGGAAACACGGGCATTGGCATTGGCGGAAGTGGCAGCGGTGCGTCCATGACAGTGGGCGGAATTGGTGGCGGCGGAGGTATCAGTGGCGGTGGCGCGACTACGATGCCATTAGCAGAAACTGAATTAGATTTACACTTCAGTCTGCAATATCCGCATTTTATCAAGCGCGATGGCAATAGGTGAGTAAAGAAACGCATTGTTACGCAGTAGTGGCCTACATGCATACATAAGTGGCTAAAGGCAATTTGCTGAGTGTGTACTACATACATATTTATGAATGCGTGTGCTGCGTTTGTAGTTTGATAAGTTGCTTTTGGTTGCCAGTGCAATGTTATGTTGTAATATGTTTGTATGTATGTGTTTCAATTGGCATGTCATTGATATACAGTAGTACGAAAAAATAAGTTGGTCACTGCTATATTTTAAAGGTGCTTTAAGTCCGATGAATTTTGTTTAAAAAAATATGATTTGTTAAGTTAAGTGGTCGATATAATTACTTAAGTTCAGTGAAGATTGTGTGTTGCCATATATGAACATATGAAAAAATATATATGTTTTAACTTAATTTTGTATAAAATGCCAACATAGTTCCGACAATGGAATTATACAAAAGAAGTAATCAATAAATATAATAAAATTGTAACAGGCCGATTACATTTGGATATTATAGAAAAGTTAATTAGAATAGAAGCCAAATCAACAGTTTTTAGAATTTTTGTCTCTCTGTCTGTATATTTGTGTGCGCATCACTCGAAAAGTAAGGGCGCGGTTTCGCACGAACGTGTACGTAGCGTACCAAGGCGCATCAATACAAGGTGGTGTTGATTGAACAGCTGATTGGATGTTACTAGTACAGGAGAATGCCATCCAAGACGAAATGGCGTAACTTTAGGATGTCAGCGAAACGAAATGGCGAAAATTAGCTCCTATTCCCTTGCGTTTTGACATCCTGATGTACCAAAAAGAAATAACCACCTTATATGGATGCGGCTTGTAGCGTACGTTATAAGCGCGTAGAAGCATATCAAATTTGCTGTTGATGGAGAGAAAAAGAAGCAACGTCAACGTCACGGTCATGCTGTGACGAGTTTTCTTCAAAACGCAGATCCCATAAGATAGATCGTGTCAGCTGACACGTTTTCCTTTTTTACGTCTGTGGGTAACTGCGCTTTAAGTGGCCGGTCCCATGCCCATTTTCCAAAAATTATATTATATGAAAACTAATTTTTTGCTACACATTATGCACACACATACAAATTCGAGGCCGTATTTTCTACTTAAATTGCCTAACTTCTAAAATTGTTATGCGACTTCCAAAATTGGGCATAAAGTGCTTTAAGACCAGTAGCGCACAACTTTTATTGAAATTTTTCGGTCAAAGTTGGAGAAATCAAGAAAAGAAGGAGTTATTTTCAAATTTACCCGATGAAAATTCCAAACAATATAAGTTTAACAATAGATCAGGAACTATAATAAACCTGTTTTTATATTATCCTCGACCATACCTATAGGGTGATTCTATAAGACCGCAGATTTTCTTCTATAAATAAATCACAACAAAATTTGTGTAAATGTTTGTTTCTTATCCAATTATGTTTTTTTTCATCTATGACGTCTATTTATGAAACACAATATCCGTTAAATTAACACCAGTGTTGCCAGAGGGAGCACAGGATGCGCATATTAAAATTTTGCATGACTTTTGGCATAGTTCGGGCTGTATAACGTTTCAAGGCCATGTAATTTCGTTCCTCAGCTCTATAATCGTTTCTGGCTTGTAGGCGTATACCATACTTTTCACGTAGCCCCAGAAAAAGAAGTCAGATCGTAGGTTCTCGGCCTAGTTTTTTTCAGTACCATAAATGCGGTAGTTTTGCTTATTAACGTATCCTTTTAGGTGGAAATGTGCCTGATCACAATGCGCGACACGCACTTCTTGCAGAACGACTGCTTGCAGAAAAACGTTTCAATCACTTTTACGTGTTGTTCAGTTAAGTATCGCTCCATGACATAAGATGAACATTAACATGTTACAAACAACATGGGTCTACAAAAAAAAAAAAATGGTTGCATGTCCTTCGTATGTCATGTATGTAGTAGATGCGGTAGAGTAGGTGCAAAAAATTTTTGTGGCATTAGCTGAATTTCAAATACACCCCCAAAAACCTTAAGTTATCTCAAAGATCTTAAAGTCGGGATGTTGGGTCAACGCACTGGTGTACAGTGTTCAACGGATGCTCATAATCTTATGTTCGTTGAAAAGCGAAAGGTTTTGTCCTTCGACTGCTCAAAGGTTTTTTGTTCAACCAAGGTCTGAAATAAATAATAAAGATGGGAAGATCTAGTTTCCTTTGGGTAAGGCATTAGGTATGGGTTTAGTACAAGTAAATGGTGAAATTTTAACCCGAAGTCAGGGAGGCAATGGTTACGAACTTAATTTAAATTTCCTAAAAATAGTGGAACAACACAAGCATCCGTTTTTAAACGAACATAAGATTATGAGCATCCGTTGAAAATTATCCAATATATGACCGGTTTTTCGACTCAAAATGCAACCATTTTTATACCCGAGCGCACTTGTGCACAAGGGTATTATAACTTTGTTTGTTTGTTACTGGCAAAACTAATCGAGATAGATATAGACAAATGTATACATAAATGATCAGAATGAAAAGAGAAATCGATTAAGCGGTGACTGTCTGTCCGTCCGTCCGTCCATCCGTCTGTGCATACGATAACTCGAGTAAAAATTGAGATATCTTAACGAAACTTGGTACGTGGACTTCTTTCTGATGTAGGACGGATGGTATTGAAAATGGGAAAAATCGGACAATAACTACGCCTACCTCCCATATAACGGTAATTTTCAGAAATACGAAAACTGCGATATTTTAGTAACTACTGAAGATTATTCACTCAAAATTGATGATTACAATAAGTTTTAGACGAAAAATAAGAATATTATAAATTTTTGGAAAATGGGCGTAGCCACGCCCACTTATAGTTACATGTGTATATCTTGGTAACCGTTGCACCAATTTCTTCCAAACTTGGTGCAGTTGTTGGCCTTGGTATATCATACGAAATGGCTGAATATTTTTAAAATCGGCAAATAACCACGCCCACATCTCATATAACGGTAATTTAGAGTAATACAAAATCTTCGATAAATCAGTAAATATTTATTAAAGCTAATTTATTCAAAATTGATGCTTGCAACAATTCTTTACCAAGAAACACGTTTATGATAAAATTTTGGAAAATGGGCGCGCTTGCCACATAGAAGCAAAACGTTGAAAAATATTAAAATCGGACTAAAATCACGTCCGCTTTTCATATAACGTTAAATTTCAGAAATGCTTGAAACTTCAATATTTTGAAATTTAAGGACAAATGAAAAATTCTTTCGAAATAATGTTCTATTAGATTTTTATTACAACAAAAAAACATTTTTATATCCATAATATCTTTTATTTATAAAATTCTTTTTAACCTAATTTTTATCTAAAGATGATAAACTGTGGTTTATAAGTTAATAACTAAATTTCATCATTTCTTTTCAATGCTTGCTTGCAATAACCACAACACTGGCAAACTGAAACCACCCTTCAATGTTACCATGCAACAATACTCCTACACTAATACCACTACTGCATTCGAAAAAAAAAATAAAATAAATAAAAATTAAAAACAAACAAAAAACGCTACAATTCGCCCCAATAAAAATTGACATTTACTTAACAATTAATAATCGACCAAAAACATTAACAAAAAAATCTTAAACATTTAAAACGATGCCTAATATGTACTAATAACCAACTAATAACCAACATCATATTCATACTTACATATTAAAATTAATAAAATATTTAATAAAAAAAAATATTGCTGCTTTGCATGTTAACATCTTCCTTGATACGTGTGTTCATTTACATATACATACATTAAAAAAAAAAACTACATAATAATACATATAAATCATTACAACAGCAATCGCATTGGCTACAATTTACCCTTCTCTCCCTTCTCTCGCTCAAATGCACATAGACTGGTTATATTGTTGCAACGTCGCAAAAAATACAAATCACGCACCATCTTGGGCTACAAAACTCTGGCCGAGGGCATTATACGCATGGATGCAGTGCTGCAAAAGTCCATGGACATGACAGTCGAACTGACAGCATCCGGCAAAAATGGCCGACCAGGCACAACGGTTGCATGTCTACGTGCCGAACGCGTCTCATCCATTCCAGTTGATCATGACAATAAGAATAACAATAGTGTACTACTAGCAGGTGAGTAAATATTTGTACATACATATGTACATAGGGAAGTAGGAAAAAATTGTATTCACGAAAGCTGCAAATTAAAATAGCTTTAATGTGCTTGCAAACTATTTGGCGTTTTAATTGGCGCGCAAAATGTATGTTTATAAAATTTTAACGTTCCTCTTTTGTTTGTGGCTAATTGAACAGCTTGTTTCTGGTGTAATATAAAGAACAACATAAATTTCGCAGCGTAAATAGAAAGCAATTGTTCATACAAAAGCGCGACAACCAACAGTACCAGTGGCTGGATTCTTTTATTGGGTCAGAATGACTCCACATTATAGGAAGGGGAAGATTCCAAATACTGCAGAAGGGTTAATAATTGTTTTTGCTGACGGTGTTGTGCATATACATACATACAGTGACTCAAACAAATGACCACGTGTTGAATTTTTTTTTCAAATCTTCGTGCGGTTTTTCGAGCTAAATTCTTTTTTCTATATTTTTCTATAAAAATAACGTTCATTCTTTATCCAAAGTCATATAAATTACAGTTTCAACCTTTATACAAAATTTATAAAAATTCAACAAAGGATCATCAATATCTTAACCTTTTTATCTGAATCTTTAAAACGTTTTTGAGTATGCAGATTTATACATAGCTCATACATTTTCACTCAACGAAGTGCAATTTTTAAACGGCTAAAAAACCCCGTTGATTTTTGGGATTTTTTTTATTGGTGACGGATTTTTGCACTTTTTTCCATATAAGCATGATTTTTTTATGAAATAAAATGCGGGAGAGCGTTAGCAACAAGATTTCAACAGCATTTCAACAGCAGTTTTCGTAAATTGCACTTGTTATATTAAAAAAATCGCAAAGCAGTCTCAAAAAAAAAATCTCAACAATCAACGCGATTTTTTATTTTTTTTCCTAAATTTTGTGATGTATATGTTTTTGGTTAAATCTGAGACGGTATTTTTATAAAAAAATACAAAAAAAAGATTAACTCGAAAAACGTTACCAATATTAAAAAAAAAACCTACACGTGGCCATTTGTTTGAGTCACTGTAAATAAAGTATGCTCGCAAATTACTTTCATATGGAAGAAAATGCCTAGCATCCTCAGCAAACAAAAAAAAAATAATTAAAAAATCAACGCAACTTTCTAGCGTCATGAAAAATGCATACCTCAAAAAATTTCTAAAAACTCTGAATAAAAAGTTTATAATTTTTGGGTGTAATTGTTAAAGTTTGTTGAATTGAATAATTTTTGTCGGAAGTTTAAAAATTGAATTTATCTGGTGCTGGTTATGTGATGGCTAGGCTTTTATAAAAAGTTTAAACATCAAATAGACAAAATAAAAATATTTAGTCAAAAATTGTCAAAATTCCACTTAACTTAATCAGCTGACCACAAGGGTATATACATAATACATAACTATGTACGTTTGCGTATTTCTTTGTTTTATTAGCTGATTTCGAAACCATTGTACATACGCATTCCAATGATCGCACATAAGGAGTAGTTATCTGAAATTTCATTACTGATGTACTAATGTACTATAGATTCGGGGCGCCAAAATCACTTGCTTCTTTTGTGGTTTTTAAGTCTTTAGACCGAACATACATACATACATACTTAATACAAATACAATTTTTTTATTTTTGTTTGACGCAGTAACAGTCCAAGCTATTTCGGTCTTGTCTCTTATTTGTCAATTTGAGGCCAATTAGAAGTTCAAAATTAACCAAAGTTTTTCTCCAACTGGTCTCTCAATTACAGGGGTGGCCTTCCTTTTTTTTTTGTATTTCAATTATCTAATGTGCGTATGAATATTAAATTTGTATTGGCCACACTTGACGTAATTTCCGTTCATTAAAAACATAAACTACAAAAAGTTTCCTGCGAAGGCAATTTTAATATTCACCAATCGCTAATCAATTTGATTTTCCGAGAAAAGAAAATTTACTTCTATGTGAATGGGTTGGTTGTGGAATTTGCCTTTGTCGCTACTCAGGATTCAATTAGCGTGGGCAAAGATATTTTATTCTACCGTTGGTTACCTGTCTAACATTTTTGCAGTTTCGTGAATGTTTCGAATCGCTTATGTGGTTGGCGGTAGTTTTATGACTTAATGAAGTCAATTTTGGGCTGGAATCGGAACATTCGTGAACGAGCAACTCGTCACGTAAAAATGCATACATACATATTTCGAATTATAACAGTCGTGAACGTACTGCTCGTCTCGTAATTCGGTATGAATTTTTACGTGACGAGTTGCTCGTTCACGACTGTTACGATTCGAGCAGCGTTGTTGCTTTGGTAATTTTTTTCTTTATTTCTCAAATTTTGTAATTTAATTTTTCTCTCAAATTTGGTAATTTAATTTTCAATTTGGTAACTCTTTCGATTCGGTCCTACATGTCACATAGGTGGCCCGTAATCGTTTCCTTCTATAGCAATATTAGATAATCCTGTAAGTTGCGCTTCTAGAATGGTGTGATCTCTAACAAACTGCTTGAAAGTGGCTATTGATATATCTACCGTGTTCTTTCCGAGTAAATGGAAATGGAGTAAAAGTGAAGCTCTCCATTTGTGTCACAACATCAAGAGCAAAGCATGAGTTGGGGAAGCGGCAAACATTCATTTATTGCAATCAAGTATGACATATGTATGTACTGTTCATCCTCATATAACTAGTATATAATTTGAAAACTATTAAATGGTTTCCCGTAAGCTGGAAAAAGCATTGAAACTCGAAATTTTTATTGATAGGTTAAGATTATTATTAATTTAAAAAAAAAAAGGTTGTTGGGTAAAAAAATCAGGTTTATTCGATATTCAAAAAATCAAGATTAAAAAAAAAATAGAGGAACCGGTTTAGAAAACCCGACTCAATCACCGTTGTACATTATCTTTCACTACGTCTGATAATTTCTAAGAAATTAATTAATCATTACAAGTGCTCAGGTTGGATTTTTAGTGCCAGCTCTTTTTTGTGCCTTTCGCAATTTATATGCTGCTGCACGAAATATCTTCTAATCATATTTTGAAGTTGAAATTTCTCGTACATCGAGTATCAAATTTCCAGTATAGGTTTATTTTCAATTTATCGATAAATGATTGTCTTACTGGCCGTCTTCATTTTCTAAATGTATACGAAAAGAGTGTAGATAAAGGCAGATTAAATTTTTTGGTGCCTACGGACGTGTACGCATTGACCATGTCCTTTTAAAATTTTAACCTTAATTATCTCTGAAATGTTGCAGTAACTGTTTTTTGTTTAATTTTATAAGTTTAAAAAAATAAAACCAAAAAAAGTTTTTTTTTTATTTCTACAGAATTTTCTCTTTCATTTGGTGCGCTTGATTTTATTCTACATCGCACTGAATTTTTTAAATAATTTAATTAATCACGTACAAATTCCTAAAAAAAAAATCCTGACGCTAGAGAGAAAACTCAAAGACGCAGCTTTACTATGTTTGGCCCATCGTTTCGTGAGGATATTGATATATCACAAAATGCGATTAAAATAATTATGGCCCATTTAAAAGTTGCTCAACCTTTTACTTGCTGCCTTTTTTTAGCTCTGAATCCATACATACGGATGCGTATGTATGTAAATATAAAGGTCGGGAAATTTAAATTGTACAACAATAAAATTCTATTTCCGTGCGCTTGGTTGACATTAGGGTGATTGACTTAGTTTTTTCCAAACCGGTTTGAACCGTTTTTTTGGAAATCTTTATTTTACGAATACCGAGTAAACAGGATTTTTACATTCGCGTAAACCGGGTTTTCACCTAGTATATTTGTGTATACACCAGAATGTAAAAAAAAATTAAATTTTTTTATTGAAAATAGAACGAGCACATTTTTATTAACTTTATATCTAAACAACTACTGTAAAATTTTCTACTGCAGAAAATTTACTCAAAAAATAAAAAGAAACCTGAGTGAAAATCGTTTACTGTTTTTTTTCCATTTGCCATTTTTCGAATAACTCGCTAACCGGTTTTGGAAAAAAGGCGAGTATTAGAACACCCTAGTGGCCATACTTGAGTTGACCTCGCAGTCTAGCCTCATGTTGCACAAACCATCAACGGAATGTTAAATATATGTGTGAATAAGAAATTCCATTGTGCTAAAAGTGTAAAAGAAATTCCAAAGGAGACGAAAAAATACAGATTTCCATAAAACGATGTGTGAAAACAAGCAGCTGCTATGTCTCAGAACAGCAAAAAAATATTACGAAAAAAAAACAAAACGTTGAAACAATTTTGTTGTTGTGTGCAAGCACTAATCGCCAAGTACGCGGGCAGACGCAAGTAGTTTTCATTTATTGAAATTGCGGTTGATTGCTGCGGCAAAGACTATTTTGGGCAAACTATTTGAATAATTTAACATCAATTTCCTGCTATGCTTTTCATTTGTTTTCTATTCTTCTTCTTCTTCATGTTTGAACAAAATTGTTGAAATGCTTACACAGTGACTAAACAGCAGCAGCAGCAAAACTGCAATGCGCAACTGTTTTTTTTTGTGCTGTTGTTGCACTTGTGGTATGCATATTTCACATTCTGTTGCTGCAAGTTGGCGTTGGAACTTTTAGAAATCCAGTTAGTTTTTACTTTATTGCGGTTTATGGTTTCTGCACACTGCCAGCGCCGCATTTCTGTAGACTTTCTGATTTTCCAAATGTTGCCGAAAAAGTTTTTTCTTAAACCGCAACTCATGGCGTTCCTCTTTCACTTCACTTGCAAATTGCAATAAAAAGCCATTTGTAGCTAGACACTTTTGTCGCTACGCCGATTTTGCTTGCAACTTACTTCGCTTTCATGCTGTGCCACAAATTTTCCTTACTGATGCGTCGCCACAATTTGGGAGACATATGCTCCGGCAGTTCTCGCATACCAGGTACTATGTACATACATATTCATGTTCCTACATATGGATGTGCTTTTGTTGTTGCCACCGCGATTCTTCATGAATAGTTTGTTATGCGTTGTTTGTAGTGTTTTTTGGCGACTGTTGCATGCCATATCCGCTAACTCGCTGATTTTCTTGATTCCGTTGCTAACGCGCCTGTTAATGTCGTTGCTGCTGCTCTGGTGATTGTGGTTGCAGTTGCTGTCGGTTGTTCAAAATTGCAATTGTTGTGCCACAAAGGCTGTGCTGTATTGACGTGAATGCTGTGCTTGCTGCTAAGCCCGTTCAGTTAGTTGTTGATTACATTTTTGCCATGGCACGTTGCAAGCATCTATTTAACTCTTTCGGATTGACTTGATTGCATTGCAAATACTTGAATGTAAAATTAGAGCAAAGCCACAAAATCGTGGAAGGGGGTGGGGTAGTGATTGAGTCTTTAGTTACATATATACGTTGGAGGTGGGTTGCCAGCGAAATTCTAAGTGCATACATATCTATCATATACATATGTACATATCAATGAATGCTGCTAGCGTTCGTAAGTGGTTTTGCAACAACTATCCTTACGTTTTCCATGCAACAACAATCAATGCCATCGAATGCTAAAACGATTTTAATGCGCAGCCAAGACAAATACGCAAAATTCCTCTTCTTCCGTCGATGTGAATGGCGAATGGAAATTTTTGGAGCATAAAGGATTTTAGTGGTTTTTTTTATTCATATACATTTTTGTGTAGGCAAAGAGTATACACATTAGTAGAAAATCGCAAGATATTCGTTAGCACTTGTGAACTTTGAGTGTAGAGCTTGCGTAAATAAGCATTGATGAATCTGGATTTCCTGAAAACATTGAAAGTATTGATTTGATTCAGTGGTTTTTGTGGTTTTGTTTGGCTTAATTTGAAATGGGTTAGTAAATATTTGTGTTTGGAATTTTGAGCGAATTTTCTTTTTGGAATGCGGACTTCATTTGCATACAGCTCCGCATAGCAAATTTTCAATATCAGTAGAGCAGGAGTTGTAATTTTTTAATCCGTAATGATCAGAACTCCAAAAAAGTAAGGGCACTGCTGTCAGTATAAAAAAAAAACCATATCTGAGCAATGAGTGGCACGCAATATATATCGCATAAAGCACCGATCTAAATGAATCTAAATTTTCAGTACTATTATGTGTGATATGTAAAGCGGTAACACAATTTAATAGTTTCAGCGGCCTACATAAAGGAGTTATATCTGAACAATCAGTGGTATAGGAGTTATAGCTTATACAGCATCGATCTTGACGATGTTCGCAGTAGACTTGTATGGTTATTTAGAAAGTAGCTCACGAAATTGCTCGGTTTTGGCCGTTCAAACTAAGGACTTTCTTTAAAGTATAACCCCTTATCTGAACAACAGTTGTATGGAGACTATAGGTTATAGTGACCCGATCTTTGTCATTTTAACTGTAAGTATTATGTTGATGATGCGTGAAAATAGTGCTAAATTTTCCGTTCCTAGCTGCATAAGGGGAGGAGTTATACCGAATAATCTCATATCTAAACAATCAGTTGTATGGGGGCTATATGTTATAGTGGTCCGATTTTTCCGGTTCTGACAAACGATCCATATATTATAAGAATATACTCACTTACATAATTTCGGTCGGATATCTCGAAAACACCGTGATGAGCCCAGCCTCTCATCGGTTTTTTGCAAGACAAATGTCATTTAACCCTGAATAATGACCGAACGGAATCAACAATAAAATATGGAGGCGACATTGATGCTGTATTCTCTAGGTATCTTGAGAAATTATAATCTAGAGCTTAAATTTCATATTTCAGCTACCATAGACCGATTATATAATTTCTTGAATATGAAAAAAAACGTGATGTAGTTAATTTTATTTTGTTGTTGTATGGTATACAATATTATAAATCAAAATATAAACTTAAGATAATCACATTATATTAACTAATCAATAAAATACAAAGTTACACTTGTGGTCATCTGATTAAGTCAAGCGACTTTTTGACTAGTTTTGGCTATGTTTTATTTTTTTTTTTATTTAATGTTTATATTTTTTATAAAAGTTTAGCACTTTACCTAACCAATGCCACATAAATCCATATTTCAAACTTCGTACAAAAATTATGAAAATTCAACAAACTTTAACAATTGTACCCAAAATATTTAAAATTATTATTTAGAATTTTTATAGAAATTTTTGATATGCACCAAAAACTAAAAATCCAAAAAATTTTACATAGCGCACTTTTCAAGTGGACAACTCATTTTATATGAAAGAAAATGCACAACAACGTCAGCAAAAAAAAAATTATTAAAAATCAACGCGATTATTTATCGTCTTGAAATTTGCACTTTCACCTACTAAAATTTAATGAGCTATAAAACTGCATACCCAGGATTTGTCTAAAATTCTGAATAAAAGTTTAAAAGTTTTGGCTGAAAATGTTAAAGTTTGTTGAATTTTCATAATTTTTGTACGAAGTTTGAAATGTGGATTGTTGTGGCGCTCATTAGGCAAAGTGCTAGACTTTTATAAAAAAAAAAAAAATATATGAATCAAACTGGCAGCGCTTGGGGCAACGTCGCTCGTAGTTGCATAATTTTGAAATGAAATAATCAAAAACAAACACCACGGATTAATTCAATATATAACAAAGTGGCTTTATTAGTCAAATTGGTGAAATGTGTATTGTGATTTTTGGTGTACAATATTACCTTGAGAAATACGCAGGAGTAGTGTAGTGGCTGGATCGCTTCCGGTGTGTTCGAAGTGCTCGATAGAAGTGGCCGAGCTCTTTTTTAATAGAAATAAGTTTACCCGCTAAGCAGCCAACTTAACGAAAATTTATTGAACGGAAAAGGACATTCATATGTATTTACTAACGGCGTATCAGTTATTTGGTCATATACATATATACACATTTATGTGAGTGTGTGGATATGCTCGGTTGCATGAAAGTGAATTTTCACATTAGGGTGGTTCACCCATACATGTAACGTAAGTTTCACTTGTACTGTGTGACCCAGGCGCACTTACATACAAGTGATATTAGTCGCATGTTCCTTTGCGATTGCGCCCGGAGTAGTAGCATTTTTTACATGGTACCACTCGTTCCTTAAATTTTGTAACTGCGCTACAGTGAAGCATACAAAAATGAATTTCACTGTATTGGACGAAAGTTTCAAGTTCTTAAGTCCAAATATGACTCAAGATATTATTGATTAAGATTCTTTTGGAAAAATAATGTTGGTGAAGTCAATATTTTTGTGTGTGCTGATTTTCGCAGACTAACTTAATTAACTAATTAATACATATTAGTTCTATTTTTTACGCGAAAGTTTGTAATAAGTAGTTCGTAGCAATTGTATTACTGGCAAGATCCTGGATATTGTTTTTTTTTTACTGGAGTATACATGAACGGAGATTATTTATGTGAACAAACCTGTTGTATGAAATTAAGTTATTAATTCACCGCTGACAACAAGAATAGCGTGCAAAAAGTTGCTGAGTGTAGATGAAACGAACAACACTAAAAAGGGATTTAAAAAAAATCGCGTCGACGCAAGTTTCCGTGTGTTAAGCGCCGTCCCACAGCTCTAGTCCCATTATTCCATCCTCTTATTCTAATTTCGCTATAACACTTCTTGTTGTTTTTTTTTCATTCATATATTTTCCGTAGGGCTGTGCGATTATTCGATTACTCGAGCAAGTTGGTTAATCAATTATTCAGTTAATCAATTACTCGAGTAATCAAGATTTTGATTACTCAAAACGATGATTAATCGAGTTACTTGAAATATGATTACTCAAAAAAAATAATTTTGCTCGTTAAAAGAGTTTGCTTTGGAAAATGCTTATTTTCTTTTTTACATTTTGTATATGAAAAAAAAATTTTCGTTTTAATTTTTGAAAACAGAAACGTTTTTTTAAAAGTATCTAGGAACTTTAACTACTTTATACATATGTATGTAAAGAGTTGAAATGTTGATTACTCATTTTACTCGAAATGTTGATTAACCATAAAGCAAATTACTCAACTATTTTTGTTTTTGGTTAATCAAAAATCTTGATTACTCGAGTAACTGAACTTTTGAGTAATCATAACTTCTAATTAATCGAATAACTGAGTTATTTACTTTATGATTAATTAAAATTTTGAGTAATCAATTAATCGCACAGCCCTAATTTTCCGATTATATTTTTTGCCAAAATCGATAACAACAAAATGCTTAAGTACATGAATTTAAAAGAGCGAAAAATTAAGGAATTAACAAGCGTTTTGCGTGTATATTGTGTATTTATGTTTGTATACAATATTTAGGATTGCCAACACTTTCTAAGCCATTTATGGTACTTTTTGAAAAAAAAAATCTGAAAAAAATATTATACACTTCAAATACATATACTACTTTATTTAAAAGAAAAGGTAAAAACGCTTTTACATATTATACATATTTTTTTTCTTATGATTTTTTTTTATAAAAAATCTATTCCTTTGAAATAATTATATGCTTTATCGCAATCAATATTTAAATTAATATAAATCAAAAGCTCATTTTCTATTAGTGAGGTAGTCGTTTTGTTTCTCTAATTTCGCCATTTCACATTCATAATGGAAAAACTGTTTCTGTGATGCTGGAGTAAAGAGCAGAAATGAAAAAAATGTTTTAAATTTGGTAATTAATTGTAAGTATTTTCACAAATGTTGCATTATTTTATCTGTGGTTCTATTAGTAATCTCAATATGACCTCTTATTTTAAAGAATATTTATTTTAATATTTTTATTTCAGTATAAAGCGCATGCATTTTAATAACAAAAATTTTCTTGCTGAAATACTGAAATACATTTATATTTATAATTGAAGAAATATTAGTATTTTTGCATACTATATTTTTTCAAACAGTATATAGTACGCAGACCGAAAAAATAGTACAATACTATATATTATAGTATGGTTGGCAACCCTAACTTTACTACTATACTACACGCATCAAAGACGAATATTTTATATTTAATCTCTCACCGCACATTTTCCCTTTTCCAGCAGGCCTCATTCTCTGAATGAAAATAGAAAAATCTATATGTAAACACGTGTAAATTTGGCAAATTGCCAGTGGTCTTTGGTACTACATGACAGCCTAAGGGTCAATGTGACCACAATCTTTTAAACTGTAGTTAAATTTACATATATATACACATATGAATGTATGTAGAATGTAACAAAAGTGTATTTACCACGCTCGGGCATTTACTCGTACATAACTACATATGTTTTTCAGCTACCTAAATGCCATATATGTATTTAGCCTGCTTAGCAATCATGCAACAAAAATTATTGCATTAAAATCGTTGCCAAGCCAGTTACACTGTGCAAAATTTATTGCAAACGGCAATGTCTCAGGAAATTTAATATAGAATTAATATATTCATTGCCACACAATAACTCGCTTACTAATTTTTTCTCTTCACTTTATTCATTAACTTGGTGGGCACCCACGTATTCTTTTGCCAAGTAAATCATTCATTCCTTCATTAATTTTCCATTTCATTTCGTGTTCACTTGTTATTGTTTATTTTATTTTTTCCTTTTTTACCACTATAATAACTCATAACACTCCTTTGTCACCTCGCCTTGCTCCATTTTAATTTTTATATTTTGTGTGTGTGTGTGTTTTTTCAAGCTTTTGTTGTGGCATTGCTGCATTTTCGGCGTCGTTTTTGGGTTGTTTGGGGTTAGTGGGTTTGCCGGTTGGCAACAGATTACTGCTGTGTTGCGTTGGTGACCGCGTCCTCATTTCATTTTCACTTTCGGTTGCTGTTTGTTGCTTGGCTTTTATACATTGGTCATATATAATTATTTGTTATTAAAGTTTACCGACACTTATTTTTAACCGCTTTAATATTTTTTTGGTTGCTTTGTTGCGTATTTCTTATTTTTATTGGTTTGTGTGGGTATGTTTTTATTAGTTTTCCGCTGTGAAAGGCTTCTCCTATTCACTGCTATGTCTTCTTTGTTACCTCTGTGCAAATTTAGATGATTATAATAGATTTTGTAATAAGTACATATGTAGTATTGCATACAAGCCATACATACATAAATATATATGTATGTATATTTACAAAAAAATGCTTAGAAACTGGGATGGTATTGGTTTAATTAAATAAATGTGAAATAATGGTTGAAACCTCATAAAATTGAGAAGATGGGAGAGATGTATACTCCTAAAGATATATTACCAGAAAATACTGAAAATTCGTTTCAGATAATAATAAATAAATAAAATTTTTAAAGTTCCATAAATTGCCTTTATTTACATAATAATAATAATAGATTGGCGCTTACACATATGTTAGTGTTTGGCCGAGCTTCTCCTCCGATTTGTGGCGTGCGCCTTGATGTTGTCACACAAAGCGGAGGGACCTACAGTTTTACGCCGACTCCGAACGGTGATTGTATTTTTATGAGAAGCTGTTTTTCATGGCAGAAATACACTCGGAGGTTTGCCATTGCCTGCCGAGGGACGACCGCTGTTAAGAAAAAACCTTTTTTCTATATTTTTGCGATGTTGCTTTGACCAGGGTTTGAACCCAGGTGCTGCGGAGTGGAAGCGCGCACTGCTTACCACTACACCACATAAAACCAACAAAAAACTCAAACATGTTTAACCGTCTTCAATAAAAGGCGGATATTGTCAATTCGTATGTAGGCCAAAACTGTATAGTTGTGAGGCTAAAGATTTCAATGTGTCTGCTACGGTTTTATCTCATTTGCGAATTTACGCATAGATTCTTGCACGATCACGCTCGGAAGGCATCTGAAAGACTAGCAAACATCTGGTGACTTCGGATGGTGGGGAAACCTTTCTATAAGTAAGTTTACTTACAAATCTCAATCAAAGTTCGTTTTTTAATCACCCCTTTTACACAGGCAAATCTGAGATTATTAGCCGCCAAATTTTTTGTGCTTGTTATTCTCACATCTCAAAGAGAAGTTAAGTTTCTTCTTTGTGCCGCCGTAATAACTTTTTTTCAGCTATGATAAGTAATTTATATACATTTATTTTAACTTAATATTTTATTAAAAATACCTTTACAAACCTCTTTTTCGCAAAAATAATGGATACGTTTAGGTTGGACATTGAAAAGTTATCGGTTACGATTAGATTAACGAGGGACGAATTTCGTACGGCAAATCTCTTTTTCTAATTACAGTTTAGGGAGTTAAGCTCGAAAACGAGGATAATCTACTTATATGTTGTTTTGAATATAAATTACGACTTTGCCTGGGTTTTCCTACGAAGAAAATGACCGCACGAGATTAGCATGTGCACTAGGATGGTTCAAAAAAGTTTGGAATGTTAACCTTTCACCCCCTAAGACTTTTTTAAATGAAAAAAAGAGAGTACCCGCATGCTTTTGTTAAAAAAATGATATTTAGAACTGCTTCAAAGCCTTTGAAGTTTGCCATGTATTTTATGTAAGTAAGTTGAACATCATTATTTTTCGATCGGAAAACTCGTTTCCTCTTTCCAATAATAATACCCAATTGTTGTTTTTTTATTTTTTTTAACTAACGAGTTTTCAGGGGTTCCCCAATGCATTTTTTGGGGTTTTTGGGGGACCTACAAAAAATAGTTAACATTTTTTTAAAAGTCTCCTGAACGTTTTGGCAAAGAAAAAAATGGGAACGAAAGTCAAAGGAAGTTTCTCTCGAATTTGGGAACTAAAGTCTCTGGAACTTTCTGATAGAACGGAACGGGAACAAATCTTCTCCGAATTGTACGCGAAGAATTGTAGCGAGAAGAAAATTTTTCTCATAGGATTCCATTAGTTTGAAATGTTTGAATATTAAAATTAATCAAGAAAGAACTGTAAGAGAATTATGCAAATAAAGTCAACGAAAGACTTAAAACACAAACTTTTCTTGCGCAGGAAATTTACAAATTTGTCGCTAATGATAAACGATCTGCAAGTTGAAATGATCCAGCTTTCCTCTGGCTTAGAGTTAATAATCCTGGTTCTTACTGAAACGATTTTTTATCTCCACACACATACGCCTCTCTCACTCTTAACGTTAAGTTCTCAAAACTTTTGTTCTCTAGCAGAAAGTTCCTCAGACTTTTGTTCTTATTTGATCCTCCTTGAAAACGTTATGGATATTTTATTTCTTATTTTGTTCTCATTGGAAACGTTCCCGAAAGTTTCGTTCTCTACGGAAACGTTCTCGAACCTATTGTTCTCATTTTGTTCCCATTCAAACTGCTCTCAATGCTTTTGCTCACGTTTGGCTCTTTTGGGGGAACGTTCTTGACATTATATTTTCTTCTCGTGCAGAACTAAACCAAAACTGGGACTTCTTCTCGGTCCTTGATTTATTTTAGTGTGAAGGCTGCCGCGTGTGCTGCATGCTACAGGATTGTGGAACGCCTCCAATGACACTGTGCGAAATTTTATAACCCCCCGACGTAAACAGTGTTTCATTAGTGTGATATTGAAGGATGAAAACGTTTTACACAAACTTTTCGGTTCATCATGATGTGATTTTTTACTAAAAATGACAATCTGCTAAGGAAGAACTCGAAAGATAACTCGATTATACTTAATTTTTCATACAGTAATATTTCTGAATATGTAAAAGTAAAACCCGTCGACATTTGAGACCAGAAATCTTCGCCCACAAATATTTCATTTAAGCTTTGACATTTCATGCAGTTAAATTCAGCTGCTGCAGTAATAGTTTCTCACCTTTTGTTTAATTCTTCTGTTATTTAGTCTAAGCAAATTTGTTCTTCTCCTTTTTTTTTTGTGCAGGAATTAAATCATTTGTCCTTGTTCGAGATAATCGCTGGTGAGCTTTTCAAACAATAGCATATACATTTTTTGCGGCATCTACTGATACAGCCATATAAAATGGTATTTTCACAAGCTGCTACACCTCTTGTCATAAATACGAGTAGTATGCCCGCCCCCTTCCTTGCTACAAGTTATGTATAGCAACAGTAGCTGTGATCGTGGGTAAGAGTGCACTCATGAATTTGTCCTTCACTGCTTGACTTGGCTTTTAGATGACTGGATGGACGTGCACACGCCCACCCCTGCTGTGTGTGTGTGTGTGTGTGGGGTGACGATGAAATAGGTCCATTGTTGTCGTTGGGCGCTTGCATAGGTGCTGGGTTTTATGACGCTTAACGGTGCTCGTTTTCAAGTGTTTAATGACGAAATGCGTAAATTGTGTCAAGCTGTTTTGTCGTTGTGTTGCGGTTGCGAAGGACGTTATGGAGGAGGCCAAGGAACGGCAGCTGCCGGTAATGGTAGTGATAGTAGCAGTGGCGGTTGCTTGCATGAGCAGCTGTGGTCAAAATGTATGTACCTACGTATTTTTTCAAATACTTAATTCTTGACTTTCTATTTTTAGCTCTTGCTACTATTTTTGCTCGCTTGTGGCGAATTTGCATTGTGTTTTTATGCATGTTTTCGCACTTGTTTGCTTTCATTTTTGTTGGTTATTTTGTGGTTTAGGTTTTAAAGATTTTGTTTTTGTCACTTGTACCTACTTTTGTTTTTCTTTTTTTTTTTGGTTGCGGCCTGCTGCACTGAAATCTGTTCAGCATTGCCTTGAATGTGACATATGTACATATAACTGAAAAATAACAAAAAAGAAGTCACTGCATACAAATTTTTATAAGGGTTTATTGTTTTTTTTTAATGCCAATTCTTTCGATTGTCACTCTTTAAGGTGGCACTTCTGACTTGGCTTAAATTGTCTGACAGCCAGTTGAGGATGAGGTGTGAAGTTTTTAAATGTCAGCGCGCAAATTAATTATAATTTACTATGAGATTTGCGATGTTTATACTTTCATTTAAGTGAGTCAGCGTACTGCTTGAAATTTCGTAAAGAAATGCTAATTAAGAAGATAAACTTTTCTTATGAAATATCTTTAAATAAAAAGTTTACGCATCAGCGTACATCAATTAGTATACATACGTAATTATTTTACATTCTACCTCCTCGCTCTCTCTCTCTTTCTTTTCTCTTTAGAAAATAATGTTACTCATACCACACGCTGCGCTGCGCCGCACTTGCCTGCCAAAATTGCTTGTATTCTTTGTGAAAAAAAAACTTAAAAGTGAAATTAAAGAAGATACTTTCTTGCGAAATTCCCATGACTCACGTAGGCAAATAAATCTTAACGCTTCGTAAACATTGCATATGCAAAAATTGAGAGGAAGGTGTATCTGCACATACCCAACAAAGCAAGAAAATGTTAAATACAAATCGGACAATATTTCAATATCTAGAGTTTATAAAATAAAAAATGTAAATGTTGTAAGTGCGCTTTTACACACACACACACACACATAAGTTTGTATATATAGATATGTGCATTAGGGTACACAAGCAAAAAAAGCAATCGAGACTAAAATTTGTCTGTGATATCTGTGACTGTGGTACTACCGATTGAAGGTGTGAGACTGAAAAAAGTCACTTATTTGTTTTTTAAGGACCACCCTAATGTAAATATGTGAGCTATGCCGATTTGAAAATAGTACAAAAATCTCATTATTTTGATTCTGTATAATTTTTAAAAATTTTTACTTAGACCTTTTATGCTTAAACTCCTTAATCATCAGAAGTGATTTTTTAGAAAAAATATTTTTAAGAACTAATTTTATTTGTAAAAATTTCGATTTTCTGAGGTATTTTCAAATGGGTTCAGCTCGCGTAAATCTGCATATTTTTACGAAATATTTTGGCAGCAGGTTTAAAATATAATACGTTTTATAATACCGGTGAAAAACCACTACCGATTTTTTGTATGGAAAGTAATGCGCCCTAATGTGCATCCATACTTTGTTATGTATATATGTATGTATATGCAAAGTAAACCTACCGTTTCAGTTTTACAGCTTGGCATCCTTTAAGTCGTCATGATTTCCCTTGAGCATCAAAGTATTCTCTCTGTTTTCGTACACCCATTGTCATCATCATCCTTGCTAACCAAATCATACATTTTCCCATTCAAAATGAATTCATCAAACTGTTTATCTTCGCTGCATATTTGCTACAATTTTCACTATTGATTTTATCAAATTGAATTTTGTGCTCATATTCCTCTTAGCATTTGTATCCTACAAAGTGCATTTTACGCATTTCGTAAGTATTTCTGGCAACTTGGCAAAGCATGAATTGGTATTCCTAAAATGTTTGTATACAATTTACAATATACATTTTCGGTGAAATCTTGCTTGGGAATGTAAGTGCATATAGTATAAGTCACAACGGCAGCAGTCAAACAAAAAATTTACGTCAGAGAGTGCTGGCAAAAATGACTTTTGCTAATGATAAAGCTTCGCAGGGACCCTGTTTTATTTCGGTCCTATTTAGCAACTTCGTACTATAGCAAACTTGCGTCCATGGTCTTCAGGATTGCAAATACCTCAGCCTGAAAGAGCGAAGCATACTCCCCAAGAGAAAAGTGAAGCTTATCCCCTTTAACTTCGATAAGCATCCCAGATCAGGGCCCAGAGTCAGTTTTGGAGCCATCAGTGAAAACTCTTGTGAACAAGCTTGTCATATTTAAAATTTCAAATTTTTGTATGTTTATTGTTGACTAGCAAATATCCGAGGTGCTGCACTGCGCCGTAAAATTGCTTTTGTGCTGTTTGATACCCGTAGGGTAATATTTCATTTATTTTACCAATTTAATATAGTCAAAATTTTCAAACAGGTGGCAACCCTCCTCGAAAAATATTTTCGCAGTAAACTTTCCTAAACCTCTTCAGTTTGATACCCATTTTGCAATATTCAATTTATCTTATCAATTAAATTGAATTAAGGCTTTCATACATGTGGCAACCTTCAACAAAAATATTTTTGGAATGTAAGCCTTCTTAAACCCCCTTGGTTTTGGCAGCCATATTTTTACCTTTTTTTTAGGCCGATTGTGCTGCCTTTTATACTATATACTGGTTATGTAAGCTGAAATATTTTTGCCAAAAATGGTATCGTTACGTGGCGCCAGGGTCGAGGTATTTTGAAAAACCGTATTTTACTCTGATTTGTTTCACATTTGGCATATTAAGTTGAAACGTAATAAGACAAAAAATGGAACCGCTGGTGGTGCTGATGTCAAAATAAAAAGTACACTGAGGGAAAAAATATTAAAATCAAATAGAAACGTAATTGATCTTACTATAAACGTCAACGAAAGTACTGTATATTGGTAAATATTCAATTTAATTACGCGCATATTAAAATGACCGCTTTCGTTCTGAAAAAGCATCCGTGAAGTGAATAATCAAGACAAAAACTAAAAAAAAAAAATATTTAACTTGCATGTTGCCTGCAGTGGAATTCGAACCCTGACCATCTCTGGATATCAACAAATTATGGCATGTATCTTTGCGCACTCAGCTACACCCAGGCATATAAATTTGATTTCAAATGTTGAATATCCATCAACACCACATGTACTATGTATGAGTGTGTGTGTTGTCACCGCTCTCAGAGCGGCGCTCTGCATGCTTGGGGTGCGTATGCACACTCATATGTATATATACTCAGATGTGAACAGTCAAATGCGTGCGTAATAAATTTTGTATGAAAATATTATTTTTAAATTCGAGCATTTTTATACGATAATCAAATATAAAGTATTCATTTTTACTATGCATTATTTGCCTCAGTGTACGTTCGACATAAAATACATGTTTTCTTCCCGTCGAAAATTCTTTCAAAAACAATATTAAAAAAACTGTTTCAATGGAAATTTTAGAAACGTAACGCTTGGTAACGACACGGCAGATAATTAAACATAAAGCAGAAAATAACCATATTTACATATTTCTATGATTGTATGTACATATGTATGGCTACTTACCCTTTAGGAAGTGAGAGCATTCCGCCATTCATGACGAAAACATTCCGCAGAATCAAAGAAACATTACTCTTTGTTGGACAATCTATTTCTTTTTAAGACACGATGCCATTGGGGAAAAGTATCCCCGCTTGCTGATAGCAGGATGTATAGAGAAACGTACAAAGCTACTCATAAAATGAATGCGACATCCCTATGGAAACAAGGACTTTTCACGAGAAGTGATAAGGAATGTTGGACTTTATGTATTTCCAATCGAAATTTTTACTCAAATAAGGAATATTTTCATTTTACTGCCAAGTTATAAGCCTTCCCCATTTTCCAAGGGGGTATGTTGTTATGCAGTATAAATATGCATATACAATGTATATTATATATATGTACATACATATGCCTGTAAGAAGGCATTAATGACTTTTGCTGATGAGCTGCGTTGCAATCCTATATATATATATAAATATAATCAAATCGATGAATAATTCTCACACCAACGTATTTTGATTCTTCGGTGGTTACAACAGAAGCAATGATAATGTAAATAATGTGAAATGGGAAAACGCAATGGCCGTAGCGTCTGTGGTGTACGTGTGGTAGAGTGAGTCAGGGGCGCATGGTGTGTGGCATTCTGACAGCCATCAGTCTCAAAAATTGTTCTTGGCTACTGCAGATTTTTTAGTTCTCAACAATTTAATAAAATAAATTCGTGCCTAAATCCAATACATATGTACATAACTAAACAATTTCTTATATACGAAGATACATATAAGAGACGAACGCGGGACTAACTATTCAATCCCAATCCCGCCCATTCCGACATAAAATTTTTAGGTTCCGCACTGGCCCATTCCGATATTTTTCAGATTTGGACCGCGAGTACCGAGGGTCCCATTATCTATTACTAAATAAAATTTATATGGCTTTCAAATTAATTTTAAATGAGTACTACACAAGTATTTACTTGAATACTTTTTTCTCGAATACGCTAGATACTTTCGTCCTCTGGTTATTCTGTTTTGCTTGCGATTCTTTTTTGAATGAATCTAATATTAAAAAGTGCTAATTTTCTACGACATTTTTAAGGAAGATTTTCGAAGTTATGGGTTTTATGGGGAGTGTCGTCAAATGATTTTTTTCCGTTCCGCTTGCAAATTTCTAAAGACCTACCCAAGCACATTTTTTTTTTAAGATTTAATTGTGATGCAGAAAAGTTCTTAGAGCGGATAGGATGTACAGTCAGCGTCAAAAATATGCATACCCTTACATTTTGACTATTTTTTTTATTTATTTTTTACATGCTAAATTTTTCTTATGTTTTTATAAAAATGAAGTGCATTCAACAGTAAAAACCACAAGAAACATTTTTTTTCCTAATTTCATATAGAGTCGGGAAAATGTTAGAAATACGAAGAAATTTTCATAAAAGTTTAGTTATTTTTCCTAGGAAACGTACGTTTGAGTATCTATTTGTGTATTTAGCCCATTAAATATGAATTGAGATTTTTTTGAGAATTTTTTTTCCGAGCTTATTGCGCTTTTTATTACAGCTTTATCTTAGACGATATCGTACAATAACATTATACGCCTGTTTTTTATCAATGCTCTGCAAATATGCATTTCGCACGTTCACGCTACTTATAATTCTCATAAATTTTATACACAATGCGCGTGTACAGGAACAAGGCAACAGACATGCGTGAGTCTTTTGTTAATTTATAATACAAATGTATTATCAAATGTATGTATGTATGTATGTATACATCAGAACCCTACATGAGTAGGTTACGTATGGTACGATTACGTTAATTTCCTCGATGCGAAAGTGGCAGTATCTGCAATCATTTTAGATCAAAATTTCATCTAATCTTAAACACAGATTAGGTACTTCGACATTACACGATCAAGAACTTGAACATAAACTTGATATCAGTTTTTGCTTTCAAGTCGTGGGGCAACTTAATAGTCAAGTCAGTCTGTTCCCGTGCTTCGGAATTTAGTCAATAATAGACGGGAAGATATTACTGCAAGTAAATATTATAAATATGTGCATGGAAACGAGACGAAAATTGTAAGTTGTTGTTTTGATGACGGCTTCTTAAAAGTAAAATTGACTATCAAGTTGCGTGCAGCCTGCGTCAGAGCAGCCAATTCAAATGAATTTTGACAAACGATATGTGTGATCACTTAGTCTGCGTGTGTTTTTCTGCACGCGTTACACTGCGCATCGTAATTATTCGTTATTAACAAGAATGATAAAATACCAAATATACAGCGGAATAGCGGAGATGAAAAAGAAAGGAAAAAAAATCATCGGTTGCCATTTGTAAACAAATCATAATATTGTTCATATGTATACTTTTTGAGCATAAAATTTACGATAGGTTAGGTTACCTTGATTGTTCTAATCCAGCACATGAAAGGCCACACTTAGGTTGTCATGGGCCCATTGTGATACCATATTAGGGACTCCTTGCGGCCCTCATATAACCATACGAAGGATACAAAATCGTAGATACAAGCCTAGTACAGTTCAGCCAGACATTAAAAAGAAGAGAAAGCGGGACAGTGGCATAGGTAATGTCCACGATTTCAATTTCCTCCACATCATGGCAGCTACGAAAGTAATCGTTTGACTGCATACCCATTCTAAATAATAGTGTTAGTTCCCATCAGCCAGTGAGAACTTCAATTACATGTCGGAGCAGTGGTCGCCCCGAGCAGCACTTATGTATGTTAGGCAGATAGAAAAATAGATATATCGAAGACAAATTTAATATTAGGCACAGAAAGATCGAAGCGAAGAAGAATACGCCAAGGTAGTAGAATTTAGTTAGTTTTGTATTCCGTTTTTCCAGATCAGGCCATTTTCCAAATTTTTACGAAAACCAGTTTAAACTTTAACAAGGAAAAAATGAAACAAATAACGATTCTTTTGTAATTTTTTTCATTCGTATTTTGCAAAAAAAGCAAGCTGCTAACGATAAAAACAATTTTGAATGGTCAAATGAAAATGTGCACTTATCGCTTTTGTAAAATACGAGCAGAAAATATATAATGTTACTCATACGCCATATGGTACATGGCCTTACTCGTACACACTCGTACATAACGTACGAGTAACCTTTTTCATGTTAAAGTTTGGGAAAATGACCTGATCTAGAAAAATGGTGTACAGATTCGTAATCTACGACCCAAAATTAAATTACGTGTGTCGGCGTTTTTTTTTTGTGTAATATTAGCTTCCCTACAGTGTTATTGGAAACTATCTATGAGCGCGAACTTACCACGGACGTGGATGACGTCACAGAAACAGCTGATTCTTTCGCCAAGGATAAAGTAGCGTTACCGCTGAATGAGCCACCTTTGTCTTCTCTACATCGTGGTTTATTAATATACTACTTAAATACTTGTACAGGCCTCTGATATATGTATATGAATGTATGCACATTTGAGTGCCTCACAAAAAAATATGTTAGGATTTATCCACCGGAATTATAAAATTTATGATATTTGAAGACTTCCGCTAAAATATTCCGAAAAATATTGAGATTTACGTGAACTGAGCCGATTTGAAAACACCTCCAAAAATCTCATTACATATTTAGATTCCGTTGAAGAAACTTTTAAGCATTCTCATGCAGACTTTGTAAGTTTAAACTCTTCTATCTTCTGAGGTGGTTTTTGAAAAAAAAAAAAAATGTTTAGTTAATTGTATTAATAAAAATAAATAGATTTTTTTTGAGGTTTTTTTCAAATCAGTGCAGTTCACGTAAATCTTAGTATTTTTCTGAAATATTTGGCGGCTTTCATGTTATAGAATAAATGTTATAGTTCCGACGCAAAACAGTAATTTTTTTGTTTTGTACGGTGACTGATGCACTCTAATGTACATATGTACGTGAAAGAAATTTTACGGCATTCTGCTCATGATAGACATTTCATGTGTTAAACACTATGTAATACAAGCGTAACGCTTAGCTGTTGCTGAGCAGCGAACGTAAAAAAATAGTGAGCAAGGTAGACGCCACACGCTACAATTGCGGCCAGTCAGCTGTCAACAAGTGCTCAGTTCGCTTATGTGCTATGAATAGCCGGTGCTGGCAATCCACAGTTTTATACATATTCTTCATTGTGCATAGGTGCTTATGTACATACCTATATACTAAGTATAGAAACATGTAGACATGTATGTATGGTATACCATTCTGCAGATACATCAATTTATTTATTTTTTTGACAGCCATGAAAGTTCATATGTACTATGAATAGCATGGCGTATGCGACATTTTGCCGCAGTTTTGACGTTCAGCTCTTTCCGCTTTGTTTTCATTGTTGAGAATGCATGAATATTATTATTCGCTTGGTCTGTATATCTGCTCAATATTTATGACCATATTTCCAACATAAGTCTATTGTATCTTCACTGGTTGTTTTATGAAGCGTAAACGTGAATGTAATTATACGCAAGTGCTTAAACAAAAGTATGCACATTAGGGCGGGTCAAATTGTATGGGAGATTTTTTTTTTTACTATGCGCGTATAGCACAGACGGGTTCTACGTGTAATTCTAGACAAATTTGCCCAAGAAACTATGGCTGTAAAATCAATTTGGAGTTTGTTAAATTGCGGAAATAGGTTTCTTAACATTTAAATTTTATATAAAACATTCTTTAGGAGGTTTTTTGGTATGAGGAATCCATTTCTGCACTCATTGTAATTTCCACCCGAGGGAACAACAGTGAAAGTTTTTCATATTTTCTTCGAATCATATTTTCGCAATTTGGTAAACTCCAAATTGATTTTAGACCCATGGTTTCTCCGGCAACATATATCCACATCACTTATTTACAATTAAACGTACATAGAATCCTCCTATGCTATACGCACATATTAAACAAATTTGCCCGCCCTAATGCACATAGTACATTCAAACTTGTTCAGTATGTATATATATTCGTGCGTTGACTGCATTGAGAGTCGATAAAAAAATGCCACTTCTTGTCTGCGGACTGAGCACACATATATGACTAGATCGCAATTAATGGGCTGTAGCTAGTGATTACTCACTGCTTACAACTCGGCCCTTACTACGCTCAAATTGGCCAAGTGCTCGCGTGTGAAAGAGAGTTGGCCCGGCTGAGGAAAAACGAATGTTGACTACGCGAAACAGCAGTGTTTGGCAGCAGCACTGTTGTTGACTTCTTGCGAGCAACCGATAGGGAACAGTAGAAATTCGACTACTCGAGAGATATCACATTCAAGCGGAACAAACTGTTCGTGTGTATTAACAATCGCATAACCTACCTAACGTTGGTAGCGTAGTTGTGAAACAAGCGTGTGATCGCCCGCAAATTTTAATTTCGATCGACGAAACAATTTAAGACAAATTAAAAATAATAAAACAATACAGTAGTTAAGGCAGTGTGGTGCTTATAATTAAGGAAAATTAAATATCTGCGCAATTAATTGCGAAATCGTTTTTAAGAACGTTATTTAAACACTTGAAAGTACATTAAAAATTATAAGTATATACACACCTTTATCTGTTAAATTAAATACATATATTTATTTTAATAAAAAGTGCATATATCAGTGTCAGAATTAAAAAGATGATAAAGAATAATCTCAGTATCAAGTACATAACGGCAAAAAATCTTATCTGCTGCCTTTCACGCTGGTGATCTGCTGGTAGTAGTATCAGTGCAAAAAAACAACCGCATTTCTTGAGTGCTTAATTTCCTTATTCCTCTCAACTCTTGCCCTACTTGTGGCAAACAATGCAGAATTTACGCATTCAAATCAATAACAATAGCAACACAAACAATGTTCAAGCCACAAACAAAAGACGAACGTTGCGAAAATTGATGAATTTAACTCATAATCTTAAGCACAGTAATAATAACAATAGTAATAATAATAATAATAAAACGAACCATAATCAAAATCCCAATCAACAAATCACCGCAAATCACTCACACATGCACAATCATAATTATCGTATAGATCGTGTTGCCGAATACTCTGACGAGGACGAAGAAGGCGAATTTAGTTCTGGTGAATTCAACGATGAGGCCACCGATCTCGGCATACCCGGCTACGATCCTAAGCGTGATTATAATCCCAGCAAACACGACATGCGAAAATATCGTAAATTACAACGCTCCGAGGTGGAAGACGTTGCACTAGGCGCTAACCCAGTGGATAGTGACAGTGAATTCGAGATGAAGGACAAGAGCTCGTCACGAGCGAAGATCAGTCGGGTGAGTACTTGAATATTTACTATATGTGCACATATAACTGCATATGTACATATATGCATTGTTGTATTTATTTATGTAATTAGTTGAACAAGATTGGGACAAATGTTGTTTATGCATTTATCTAACTTGAGGAATGCAAGCGAAGAATTGTTGGCGAAAAATATGTTGAGCAAAACAAATTTAGAAATCCCCAAGTTTTTATATACAGTATATATCTGTAATGTATGTAGATATGTTCTACATCAGACAGATATAATAAATACTTAGCGAATGATTAAAAAAACACCTAAAAAAACAATCATTCGATTATAAATACGAGTTAGCACAGAGCATAAATACATGCAAATTGCCCAGATACAAAAAAAAAAATATCTAAATATGCTAAACAAGGCAGCTTAGTGGGGTCAATGCCAATTTTTAACACGCCAATCAAGTTGAGTGTTTTGTTTGCCGCCGCTCATGCGACGTACATTATGAAAATTTTTGTTAGCTATCTTGCGCTGAAATTATGAACAAGATTTTTAAAAATAGCACAATGTTTAGAAAAGAATATTTGCTTAATTTATTTATAATAATATAACATTTCGTGCAGCATTTTTATCAGGAAAATGAAATGAATTGCAGACAAACTGAGGAAGTTACCTTGGCTATCAGGTTATTTAAGTACAAACAAAAACACATACATAGCTAAACAAGCCGAAATTTATCATTAAAATTAAACAAAAGCATTTTTTTTGGGCATTGTTAAACCTCTGCCAAAGGCATCTTATCAGTTCTGAATTACAAGTATGTAGTGTATTTCTGGCGACATACTCTTCCAACTAGGTTGTCATAATGGAGTACTGTACCAGTTTTTTTTTTATTTCCGACATACATAGTGATTTTAAGTAGACTGAAACAGTTAGTTTAGAGTAGTTAGTATTATCAGCAATTACTTACTTAATCTTGCAATATACTTAAGAAATACTAATAAATACAGTGGCAGTTAGATAAGTTAGTAACTTTTTTAATTTGCGCGTAGTAAATTTAAATACAACACTGCTTCTATCAACAAACATCTGTTTGTAGAGTACATACAGTGAAATATTAAACCAGATACATGCTTTAATCCGGTGTTTGACAGTTATTGACATTGCAACCTCGTCAATGAAAAAAAGAAACTAATCTCGTTTGCCCTGCATTACTTCAGCTACGAACTGCCAAGCCTTCAAGCATGCGCTCCCAATTTAGGACCCTTCAACCACGGTTGCCATTTTCAATTTATTTTTTCGGACCAAAAATTGGATCAATTTTTATTACATCGGGAAGTTAATTAGAGTTTATTCCTCTTTATCAAGAAAATATGCCAATTCAGTTTTTATAACGATTTTTTTTTTATATTGCATCCAAAGTGAATTACAATTGTATATTATTAACATTATATTATTTAAAGTTTTAAGTTATAATTTGTTTCTTAACTGTGAGGCAGACTACAAAAATGTTATGAACTAAATCACACAATTCTCCAAAGGCCGCTTCACCCAATCCATTTTAAATCAAGCTTATACCATGTTCTGACCGACAACGAAAACACCTTGAAAACGAGTTTTGGGATTGTGGGCTGAAGGCTGTTCACACCGACTGTTGGTGTTTTCGTTGACATTTCTTTCATCCTTTGTTTACAGTTTTGCTACACAAAAACAAAACCAAAATACTTTTCCTTCAATTTCTTTTCATTCACAACCTTTTCTTCCATGCTTACTTTATTTCGGCCAGCCAATTAACAATAAATCCGAAATGACGTATTAAAGATGATAAAATATGGCTTCCACTTCGATAAATAATCGAAAAAACTAGTGCAGCACCAATTGGAATGATTTTACATGGACGAAAACACAAGTTTTAGGTCGAAAACCAGTTTTAGCAACGAAAACATGTTTTCGATGTCGGTCAAAACATGGTATTACTTGATCTCAAAAACGTTCTATATTGGTACAGTTTTTGAAGTTACCTTCACTCAGCCTCAATTTGCGAAATTGAAAGTCTGCATCATTTGCCAAAGCTAGAAATTGGTCGAGTAGCGGCAAAATTGATACATCAGTATCAAAAAGAACTTCATGTGGTGTAATAATTTCAAGATGTTTAATATCTTTTCGATTGAAATCGAATATCGTTTTCATGTGCTAAATGCTATGATTAAAGTTTTGCTAAATTTCCATATTTTTCACAGCCACTTTAATATTGGTCACCGAGTAATTGAAATTAGCAAGAAACCGCGATATTTTTTGAAGTGTGCTTTGACAGATAATTAGCCATGCCATATTTGAAGAACGATGGCAAGGCGAGTTCACAATTTTAGCAGGCGTTGCCAATCGGGTCTATGCTGAATATCGTCATCGTCGATGATCGTCAGCGCATCAGTAACATGGCTGACGATGGCGATATTCAACATAGGGTGGAATATTCATCAATTAAATAGAAAAAATTAAAAACGCGAAACTATTGCATGAAGTGAAAGGGTGATAACCTAACTAAAGGCTTGTGAAATGGACCATTTTAAAAAGAACGACAACCGTGCCTTCAACGTTTGCCTGATGTCGAAACTTGAAGAAAGGGCTTGGTCAGAGAAGACGGCATCACTTAAACAAATGTCTATCTAGGACCCTGAGAAATCTTATTATTTGGAAGGGATGCAAAATTTGGATAAAGTATTGAACTAAATGAATCGATCTTAAAGTGAACTATGTTGAAAAACAAAACGCTTTTTTGCGATGGAATTTTAATTGACATTGATTTTATAATGACACTTTTAAAAATATTGAGTTATAGTGCTCTTATAGACGACATCCAGGACGTCTTTAATGTGTCTGTTTGGCGGTTAGCACAAAATCTCCGGTTTGAATTGGATAGACGAAACTACGCCAACATTTTGATTTTTAACAAATTACAGCTCCAAACAGGAAAAGGCCGGGTTTCGACCAAAATCTGTTTTTTAAAATTGTAAAAAAAAAAATAGATTGGCGGACACTTTACTGCTTCGATCATTCTTTGAAGAATATACCTAAGAAGGTTGTATTGAAATTGCACAACAATCGGTTATCAACCATGCCTACATACATACATATGTACATACACATAGGCATTTCCAATCTGGCGTGAAGTAGAAATTTTATAAAGGTTTTTGACGTAGAATACGTCTTACGTTTCGATATGGAGGCTATGCTAAAATGTTGGAGTTGTAATTTTTAGAGTTTCACGAAAACGCTTGTTGCACGAGAACTAGTAAAGCGATTTCAAAGAAAGGTGTGGCGTTCCAAAGACAAAATTCCAAACCTAACGACAGATATATTTCTGTAAGTAACCGATTCCGGTGTCTGTCCTAGAAACAACGGTAAATATTAGCTTATTTTGGAGTAAATTTTGAGCCTTTCGGGTTATAGGTTCTTTGGAGCAGTAGAAATGTTATCGTGTACAAATTTTATATAAATTCAACAAATGTCTAGCATTTTAAGGCAAAAAATTGTTGAAAAAATTAGCAATTTTTATTATTACCGAAATTCTCGAAAACCGCTCAATTGATTTTGTTTTTGTTTTCCTTATCACAAATTCAAGATATTCAAAGAGAAGGAGACAAAAAGTATGTGTGTGTAGGTATTTCGGCTTTTGAGTAACAGATGGCGCAATATTTATAACTTAATCACAGCGTATGTATGTAAATACATGCATACGAACATATTTTGATCTAAGTTTGTGGATGTGAAACTGCAAACTTAAAATTTTAAATAAAAAGGGTAAAATTTTTGGGTGTAATTGTTAAGGTTTGTTGAACTTTTATGATTTTTTGTAAGAAGTTTGAAAGTGGATTTATGTGGTGCTTTTATACATTAAATAAACGAAAGAAAAATAACCAAAAGTGGTAAAAATGTCACTTAACTTAATCAGCGGGCCACAAGTG
>NW_023458558.1:42069167-42081357 GCF_013731165.1 Rhagoletis pomonella | reverse complement strand
TTTAATGCAACAACAATAATTAATTATATGAATCACACGATGAAAAACCGTCCATTGCTTAGCATTGTCACATGTATGCACATACTTATTGATGAGTTAATTTTTGCAATTTTCTTTTGCTATATTTTATGCTTTTCAGAGTATAGATAAAAACAATGTGTTAACTATCGAAAATATACAATTTCGAAGAAGTCGCTAGCAGGCAAAGTGGAAAAATATATGTACAGTATCGGTCATATCTATAGCAAGCCATTTCAAATTGATATTGTGTGCAACTTATGTTTATTTATTTATTTTTGAGAATTTTAAATTAAAATACAGTTCTTTCTCTAACAAACCCCATATAAATCCAAGTTTAACAATTTGTAGAAACCTTCAAAAAAGTGCAACAAATTTTCCCCTAAATTTCAAACTTTTTTCTCGGAAGTGTTTGAATTTTTCTGAATACACAGTTTTATAGCCCAATAAATTTTAATCTGATAATGTGCAAGTTTCAAGTGACTGAAAGTTACCGTTGATTTTTTAGAATTTTTTTCGCTAAAGGTGTTGCGGTTTTCATCCATATACAAATAAATTGAGTTTATTCATTATATGAAAGCCAATGCGACAAAAAAAATTCTAAAAAATTAACGGTAATTCGTAGCCACTTGAAATTTGCATATTATCAGACTAAAATTGCAGTGGCTAAAAAACTGTGTACTCAAAAAAATTCTAACACTTCCGAGAAAAAAGTTTAAAACTTAGGTGAAAATTTGTTGCCATTTTTTGAAGTTTTCTACAAATTGTTAAACTTGGGTTTATATGGGGTTTGTTAGAGAAAGAACTGTATTTTAATTGAAAATTCTTAAAAATAAATAAATAAGCATAAGTGGCACACAATGTCACTTTGAAATGACGTGCTATAGATATGACCGATACTGTATATGTACATACAGACACATATAAGATGTATTTAAACATATGTATGTATGAGTTAAAAAAAAAAAAAAAAAAAAATGTCCAAATGTATAACCATTAAGCTATAGTTAACTATTAAAAACTTTCTTTGAAATTATCATACATATGTACATACGTATGCTAGTATGTATGTGTGAATACTCCAAAATGTATGTGACTGTAATCATATTAAGCAAGGGAATTAAATACATAAAATTTGTCGAAACATTGAAACATACAATGGAGATAATGAACTTCCGCAATTCATATGTATGTATGCCATTAGAAACGATGCGCTTATTAGCTTAAAATAATCACTTTAGCATTGCTTTCTACATACATATGTAAGTATGTAACAAAAATCACTTTTAGTAGCATCGAAAGTTTTTCGTTCCAATTTTGCTTTGCTGGTTACTAAAATTCTAATGTCACTGATTAGGTTTGTTGAAGGCCTAAAAATTATGTGGAGCCATTGAGCTTTAATGAAAATGCATTTAGGTTTTAAATTTTTGACTTTACTTATTTCCACAAGAGTTATAATGGGAACAAAGTATGTACTCAGATTAGTGGTTCGCGTTGCTGACTTTGCATGTACTATTCCCGTTCGAGTCTAAAAAAGACGTCTCGTAAAGAAATGTTTAAGTTACTGTACTTAACAGAATAGCTTAAATGACATCAGTAAAAATGGGTGGGGTGACATAAGGACAATGACCCTCACGGCCCGTCTCCACAGGCAAAAGTTTTTGCCTACCAACTGCAGTTTTTATTGCCCGATAAAAATTTTATCAGAGGCATTATTTGTGCGTGGGCATTTTTATCTTGATAAAAGCATTTGTAAGATTTCTATTTTTGCCCGATTTAATCACTTAAGAAATTTAAAAAATATTCTATTTCGCACCCAAGCAAATAACAATTATTTTAATAGAAAAAAAACAGCTTAATTTTTGCTTCCATATTTAAATATCAATAATGATATGAAATTATACTTGTTAGGTATTATGCTAAACTTTTATAAAAAAAAATATAAATACTAAATAAACAAAAGAAAAATAGCGAAAACAAGTCAGAATGTCACTTGACTTAATCAGCTGACCACAAGTGTATATGATACACTACCAAAAATAATCCATTAGAAATATGAATTTATATGATTTTTGTTAGATAAGAAGCTATTCTTTTATAAAAAAAAACTTAAATATTAAATAAGCAAGCAAACTTTTTTTTAAATGCCTCTCCCCTATTAATTTTTCTACCGATGTATCTATGTACCCATAATTTTGATTGTGGCCTAAGAGTTATTTTTAGACATACGATTAAATTTAAATTCTCAATTTATTTAAAATTCCACTGTAAGTCTTCTTAAAATAATTTAGCATTTATTTGTAGAAATGTAAAATAGTAGCCATTAATTCAAACCGTAAAAATAGAATTATCTTACATATAAATTATTGCTGCGGAGCTAATTATTTCGACCGAAAATTAATTATTTAACAGCAATAAATGATTGCGTGTCAACATTTTTGTAAATTGTATGCACTACATACATACATATGCACGTACAATGCCATCCCATGAAGAGCAGTGGCGCATGTAAAGTGTTTCACAAGAAAAATAAAAAATAAAATTTCATAGTATAATAAAAAGAAATTTCGTCGTTCTTTCGAAATTGATTTCATGACGTGACGTCAAATGCAAAACGCAACTACGCACCGATAATAAAGTATGCACTAGGAAGCGCCAGAAATAGCTACACTTGCACCAAATTGAAGGGCTTACAATTATAAACATGCATACATTTGTATATACATATGTATGTAAGTATTTATAAATAAACCAGATACCTGTTAATAGCATTGCCTACGTACATATAGGCATAATTTAAAATATTCACAATGTTAAATCTTTGTCGTTGATTTTGTTTTTATATAAAATGGACTCATCCTATACCAACAACCTTATAGTTTCAAACTTTGTAATGACAAAAGTAGATATTGTTTAAATCAAAATTTTGTTATTGAAATTGCTGTCATTTAACGACAAGTGGAAATTCAGAATAACTTTTCCTTCAGTTTATAATAGGTTTGTTCCACACGAGCCCACGGGATCCCTCGGTTGCCCAAATCAGCCCAGAAAGCATTCCTCACGCTAGAACAATGGTTTTTAGAGAGTGAATGCGTTCCACTTCCGGATCGTAAATGTCTTCTTCTTCGTGCCCGAAACAGCACGGACCCTTTTGTAGTTATTTGCTTATTGTTTAGCGCTTTTTTGGTACATTTTGGATCCCAAAAGTACATTGATACTACCGTCGACATTTTTGACCCAACTTTGTCAAAATACGGCACTGTATCACAATTATTTCGAAATACCACACTCTGCAAACTTGGAAATTTTAATTTTTCTACCTCATACAAGTAAATACACTCTAAAAAATCTGTTTAAAAATGCGACTATAAATCGAGTATATTTTTTGTTTATTTTTACAATTTTTGGTAAATTTACACAATGAACACGTATTTTTCTCGTCTACATATTTCCGTGTGTAAAAATCCTTTTTGTTAGCGGCTTTACACAATGCTACGGGTGAAATCAAACAGCAGATGTGTATTTTGTAGCTTGTACACACTTTCGTAGTAAATTTACGCACACTACAGCAGCTAAATTACGCTCTAAAAAGTCCGAAATTTAAACTATTTATTCGTTGAATAATCGAGCATGTAATTTCGCGAATAATAAGGTAGGAAATCAGTAACCTACCTTTTAGCTAGGAAATCTACGGATACGTGGTATTTATTAAAAACGAAAGTCTTGCTAAAATCAACAACAGTTGCTGTCATAATAGGTATTTTCCAGTAAGTACTTGCAACTAGAGCGTAAAAGAAACATAGCGAGTAAAGTTTGGAGGAAAAGAAAACTGTCAGAAAAAATTATTGAACGCAGAACTAGTAATAAGGTAGAACTTACACCATTTTGACTCTCCCAAATTTTTGGGGTTATTGAACGCATTTCTAATAAAAACTGCAAGTAAAGTGGTAAAAACTCGTAACAATTTTTTGATGACAAAATTATCCAGCAACAAAAATTCTGAGCATTCCCTATCAAAGAGAAAAAATAACGAGAGTGCAAAATTTGCAAAAACTTGCAATGTTCGAAACAGCTGATCACTTTCACAGTTGCAATAGATGGTCAATTTGGTAACTTATTATCCACTTGGTGCATTGTCCCCGATTTGGGATTTTTTTTACTATTGAATATTTTTGTATAGGAAACTTGTCTTCTTACATATAAATGAATTATCTCGAAATGAATAAGTTATTTTTCGCAAAATTATTTGCGGTACCACATCATGGCGCATTCAAAATTAAGAGAATCGCACCCATCCTTGTTTAAAAAAAAAGAAGTGGATATGGCTGCAAATGTGTCTTTAAAATTATCCTATTTTCTTTTCAACCACTGAAAAATTCGGCCTAAACATGTCAACATCTATTTCTATTCGGTATATTCTATTTCGGTATATTTCAGGAAAAATATGATACAATTGAATAAACTCAACACAACCTGTGGTTAATAAATTTTTTTTGCAAAAGACTTTTGTAAAATTTCGATTCCATTATTGGCAACTGTTTTTTTTGTTCTAAAATATTTGGATTAACTTGATATATTGATTTGTCATTTGTATTGGAAACTTGAGTGTTTTGATAACCTCTTTAAACTATTATGTACATATTTAAATATGTACACTACCGGAACAAAGTATTGGCACAGCAAATTTTTCACAATATATGCAACAATTTTTATTCTAATATTTTTCCGCCAATTTTGTATATAAATATGGTTCATTCAACAGCAAAAAACATATATAAAAAATATTACTCGCGAAAATTCAGCAAATTTTCATCAAAATTTTCAACTTTTTAATCAGATGTTTTAGAATTTTTTTTGAGTATGCAGTTTTGCAGCCCATTAAATTCTAGTAAAAAATGTAAGTTCCGAGTTAGTCAAAAATCGTTTTGATTTTTGAGAATTTTTTTGTTGAAGGTGTTTTGCATTTTTTCCATATAAGAAACAAAATTTGTATGGAAGAGACTGCATGAAGAAAAACTGCCAAAAATCAACAGTAATTCCTAGATACTTAAAACTTGCACTTTATTAAAATAAAATTGATTGGACTACAAATTAAAAAGTTGAAAATTTTCATGAAAATTTGCTGAATTTTCGAGAGTTTTGCACAAAGTTTAGGAATTACATTTTTATGTTTTTTGTTGCAGAATGAACCATATTTTTATACGAAATTAGTGAAAAATATTAGAATGAAAATTGTTGCATACATTGTGAAAACTTTGCTGTGCCAATACTTTGTTCCGGCAGTGTATTTCATTTTCGTTACGCCACGTTTTATATCACGTTGTTTTGCTTATGTGTTTTAAATTTCGACAAATTATTTTTATATAGAAAGTTTTATCTAATTTCGAATCATATAAGTATGTATGTGTGGTCTCTTAAATGCGGGTACTTTTTCTGCTATTGTAGTACATTTTGGTTGGACATTTGGAACAAAATTATAAAACTCATTTATCATCCCTGTATCAAATGCTTATGGCCAGTTTCACGAAAGTAATTAGAGTGAAAAATTATTTGAATTTAATATAAAAACTGACATAAAATTGCTGGTGAACACGGCAGTTACACTCTTTCACATGCCAATAATATAAAAAAAAACAAAAGTTCTGCACTCTAAAACCCGATTAAAAAAGAGCGAGTACTGTCATATCCTTCTTTTAAAATGCTAGGCGGTACCGATATTTCTATGTGTATAATATCTTGCATGCGATATTAAAATTAGCCCAAGCAAAGCGCTCTCTAATAAAATGGATGATTGAAGAAAGTGTGAAAAGTAATTAAAAGTTTATATAGTACGTACTTATGTACGCCCAGATAAATGTGTTCAACACTTAAGTAAATATTAAATATGAACTGATTGTGAGTCAAAAAGCACGTTTCGCCTTCAAACCCATCTTTTATGACGCACAGATTTTAGCCTTTGCTAGGTGCCAATTTTCGCAAACAATTTATATAATTAACTAGTTCACTCTCACCCACTAAAGTCTTTGCTCTTTATGCGTATGTTTGTATTAATTGTACAATTTTCACTGCCATTTTCTTTGAGGGTATTTCGTGTCACGTTGATGTATTAATTATGTTTTGATACTTAATATTTCCATTCGTCACATTTCTGTAAGTTTGTGCATCATTTGCTTCGACTTTTGCGACATTGAAGCAGGATTTGCTATTATTAGCCGTGGTTATGCGGCTACTTAGTACCACAGTTCATATGTAGGAGTCGTATGTACATATGTATGCACAAAAAAGTACAGAACCGCAAAGCGTGTAGAAACACATGGATTTATGTGCCGCATGAAAGGGTTTTTGCTTTTAAAGCGGATTAATGTACGAGGGTAGTCCCAAAAGTACTTGTGACCTATTTCATAAAAGTGAAAGGTGAGACAATGGTCGATTTTTTCCAGAAACTTTTAGATCCAGAATTGCCGCCGACGGTTTTTCTGTTTCATAGACGCCTATAGGCAACTGTGAAACTTTTGGGAATGCGACAGTGACAATACTGGAATATTGTCTGACAACGACTTAAGTTATAGTCAGTGTCAAAAATATGCATACCCTAACGTTTTAACGATTTTATTTTACTTTTATCTTCCATACCAAATTTTTCTTTTTCAATTTCATACAGAACCCGGGAAATTGCAAGAAATACCAAAAAATGTGCATCGAAATTAAAAATTTCATCATTGTGAGTTTGCAGTTTTATAGCCCATTAAATTTTAGTATGATAAAGTAAGTTTCAAGTCGCTAAAAATTACCGTTAATTTTTGCTGAGGGTGTTGCGTACCTTCTTTCATTGCTCCTTCGGCTGCACGTTATTTTGCAACTGACAACGTAATGTGTCGTCGGAGGTTTTCATTTTGAGCTCTACTAGTAGATGACATTGGCCATGATGACAATTTTGGTACTAAAAACTGAAAGAAAACATGGCTTACCTCGTAAGGTGTTTACCTATTTTCCCAGTGGGATACATACTACATACATATATTATTTTTGTGGTAACCCCAGTATAGAATTGTATAAAAAAAAAAAAAATGCCTCAACATAAACGAATACCATTTTAATCCTTTATTTTGCTAACCCTCCAATTTACAGACGATTTCATTGCAACAACGCAATTTTAAGCAGAAGATAGTCGCGCTGCTCAAACGTTTCAAGGCTTCCGAAGAGTTGGAGGGTGAAGTTAGTCGCGGCACAGCAGCACTACGTGGTGAACGTGATTTGGATGCACTCTTTCAAGAACTGGAATCTCTGTCTTGCTGCGAGGGTGACGATTCTGGCCCCGACATGGACAGCTTGTCAATCGGTTCGACACCGAAACCTTCGCTGCGTCCATTCTTTACAAATTCGAGAATAATGTTGCACGATAATGGTGCTGTTGGTGGTAAGTTATTAAAAGCAGGGACAATATTGACGATATTACATATTCCATACAAATATTGTTGCTGAGGCAATATACTTGATAAGTAATACGTGCATATTTGTACTACTTTAAAGAACAATATTGCTATATATACATACATACATACTTACGTTCGCTTTCTGGTAGACTCATTTTAGATTATGTTTAAATGTTTTATATTTATTTATGTAAGTTGTTCATGTATGGTAGGTCTTTTTTTGGAAAATTCTATTTAATGTTTGTTTCAAAGTCGACGTTAAAGAAATTGTGCAGCCTTTTATTTTCGATTCCAAAAGACACAAGATTTTATAGGAATACACAACAACGTGTATAGTTATTATTATTTTATAACGCTTTTATCAACTTGCAATGTCAACGTTATGTGTCCAGACACGATTCATTGCTATAAAACCTTCGCTTTGCAAAGATCCTATAAAAGTTTAGACATCAACCTCTTGGCCTGTAATCATATCAAAACTGTAGAGGTAAATGACGCCTAGCCGCAACGTACACCTGTTAAATCAGACGGTATGTATCTAAATCCATAATAACTCTGCTCTTAACTTGAGCGTCTTAGATCTGAAGTACCATACATCTTATTTTATCTTCACACCTAAACGTGTGGAAATTCTATTTGCAAGGGTTTACGCCATACATTTAAGCGATTTCTCAAAATCTCAGACGAAGGAGTTGTTAATGACAGTACTTTTTTTGTGGTCTATGACAATTTTTGGCTAACGGTCAACATTATACAGAACATTTTTAAAGGTAAACGCCGAAAATTGCATATACATACGCCACCAACTTTTCTGTGCACCAAGAGCTATTGCCGAATTTGTCCGAAAGGAAATATTCAATGTCTTGGCCATTATAACCAAAAATAGCAACTCTACGCAAAAGCTTAAATTGAAAGCGAACAATGTTGTTTTGTTCATTTGCGACCAATTTTAGACGGCGACTATATTTCGCTTAACACAAACAAGATTCTGCCCAAAGTGACCTCAATTCGGTCAGGGTTGATGCTGCTGCTGCTGCTGCTGCTGCTGTTATATTGGCGAGCAAGCATCGCACAAGGACATACCGGCAAAAGAAAGTGTGCGAAGGGATGGAGGTTGCTGCGATGCAAGACGAAGCACCAAAAGGTTTTGTTCACGCAATTCTCATATAAACAACCTTTGACAATGACTGGCAAATGGCAGCATTGAACAAGGTTACAATTAACAACACTTGAACCCAGCAAACAATTAGGTTTGATATGAATTTGAGAATGATTTGAAATCAGAGACGTTTCTCAAATATCAAACGTTTGAAAATGATTTGAAATTGATTTGAAAATTGCAGCTTTCTGAATAAACAGGGGAGTTTTATATCCGTTTGAAAATATGGTTAACAGGAGAGTTGAAACTTTTGATGTGCTAGTTGCGCTGTCGTCAGAGTTTCTCGCATTAAGCATGCGAATGCTAAGAAGTAAATGTACAAATTCCCACTTCTCGTACAATACGAAAGTAACTCCGCGAGAAGACCTCCGACTCTTAACATCTTTGGTCGCGAGTTCAAATCGCGGTAGAGGCAGTTGAGAGTAGGGATGGCAAAATTAATCAAATGAATAGCGTTAATTGAGTAATTTTTTTTTAATTCGGATTTCCTGTTACGATTAATCGATTAATTACGTGCTTACTCACAACATTTTCTTCATATCAAAATTCGTACTTTATCTCGCTTCAACGATTTACCAAAATATCTTAAATGGCTTATGAGTAAAAGAACCCTGCCATTTCCTAAAGTCACATCACTAATTTCAATGAAGGTGAATTTTCTAAAATTTTCAGACTTTGTAATAAAATGCTAAAACACTTGAACAATACTAGCAACAGGATTTGAAAAAAGTTATTTCATTATTTTAATACTAAAAACAAAATTATTCTGAAATTCCGATTAATCAATTAATATCTTGTAATTATTTGCAATTAATTATTTGATACATTAATCGAGTAATAATATTTCTTTGCCATCCTTAGTTGAGAGTTTTCAGATTTAATAATTTTAACTAGTTGCGTACCGCTTGAAAATTGAATTAAATTTAACAAAAATAAAAGTAGAATAAAATATAAAATAAAATATGTAAAATAAAATGAAGTCGATAAATGGAAAGAAAAAATATCCAATAATCGAGTCTTAACATTTTTTCTCTTAAAAATTATTGTCCCAGATCTGTCCAAAATGGAACCAGTTCAAAACTGGTCCAAAGTTCTGCAGAGAGGGCATCACAATGGTTAAACATGCATGTTAAACAAGTAATTTTTATGCAAAAAACAAAACCGACTTCAATTCTCTGATAAACTTCTTCTTTTTGTTAAGTCGATTAAAAAGACAGTTGAAAGCATAGATTTGGATAGATGAAGAACCAGTACCGTCCATTTTCGAGCTAGTTCGGCGGAAGTTCTGAACCAGTTTGATTTGCCACAGAGTGAGGTAATGAAATGATTTAAATTTTTTATTATTCTTTCCTGGTTGTGCTACAGAAGTTTGGGCAGGAACGCGATTTAATGGGCAAAACAGTTGTCAGTTTTCAACAATAAATTTGCTAACATTTATAATTTCTTTAGCGCTATGTCATGACTTTGAAAACAAATATTAACTCTAAGATGTAGGTTGATTTTTTTTTTTTAGCTAGATAATTTGTTAAGATCATTTATAAAGAATTTTTTCATTATTTAATTTAGTTCGTATTTTATATGTTTGTTGCATTTTGGCAATTAGATTCATTAATCTGACGGTTGCATATAGCTGGTGGTATATTTTGTACATATACATACATACATACTACAAGCATTAAGAATGTCACAGGAAAAAATACCTTTCTTATAAATATTTTCTTTGGCCTTATTAAATAATTAATAATTTATTATTGAATCATGTATTTATCCTACATTTAAAAGGCTGCCAAAATTAATTAAAATTTTGTATCAGTTCATCCAGTCCGAAAATTTTGTCAAAACAAGTAAAAAAATTTGTGCGGTACGCAAAGGTAACAAAAGGTGTAGATGTGAGTACGTTAGTACTGTAAAACGCGTTATTTTGGGATGTAAAAATGGATTGTGTGCCCAACGAAAGCCAGATGAGGGAAGAAAAGATGCATGCAAAAACCAAACACCTCTATTCGAGACATGACGAAAATTGTTCGAACCTCCAAATCAACCATGCCAAGGATAAAAATAAAACTTTGAGAAAAGGAAAAACTGGCAAAAAAACGTGCATAACTAATTTCTCGAACTAATTTAATTCTTACCTAGTAATGGATAGCGGATTTTTCTCAAATACCCTGCCAAGGTTTTTACATTGCATAAAAGCTGCTCTTAATACATTTGTTCCCGTTTTGATCTTTTACGGGAACGTTCTTGACATTACATTTTGTTCTCGTGCAGAACTAAACCAAAACCGGTACGCATTCTCGACCTTTGGTTTATATATATAGCGAAATGCTTGAGATGGCATTTGTTGTCATTTATTCGCAATCATCATAGTTGTGTTTTGTTTGGCCTTATTTAGCAAAAACTCACTAATCAAGGAGAACGATGGACTGGTATCGAGAAAACGGGGTAGCAGTTGTACCATAAGAAGCTAATCCAACAAATTTAACCCGACGAAAGGCCTTAACTTTTATTAAGTTTCACCTGCGTAATCCAATCTTGTAATAAATTTTTAATCAACTTCCCGATGAGCTAGCAACTTGAAACTTCAAATATGGCTCAGAGCTCGATGACAATAAAATTTCAAAGATGAATTAAGCCGCTAGTTCGCGCAGCTGTCGAGATATTTGAAAAACCCGTATTTATGGTTCAATGAGGCTCATATTTGGAATGAATATTTACTACATAAAAAGCAATAACTCCACAAAAAATTTGCAGGAAGCGAGATATTTGCTTCATATTTAGAACCTATAATACAGAAAAAAATATATATGTATAACTCAAACAAATTTTGCGGTCGAGGTGCCGGGGTCGATTTTTCTTTTTTATTAACTACTAGTTAAAACTTGTCTTATTTCTTTTTACATTACTCGTTATTTAAAAAAATGAGTTCATTGCAAAATATATGTGTAAGTGTAAATTTTTTTCTGAGACAGTCTTTAGTACTGATGCATCGCGGCGATAATTGATATTAATATTTAACCGAATGTAGTCAAAGCAAAGTTATTCAACATTAGTACAAAATAATACAAATTTTAATCGAACGAAAATATTTTAGGCATACATACATACATACACTAATTATTGACTTGGTTTTGCAGCATCCTACATATGTACATACATAAGTTTATAATTTCAGTAATTTTCGAATTCATATTAAGCATTATTATGCATCCAAATAAAATAGTTTAAAAAATACCTAAGAAATTACTAAACTAAATATATGTACATACGAACATGTATAAACAAGGAATTTTATTTTTGATTCGTATTTGGCGTAATTAGTTATAATTATTTATACGTATTACTCAAATTATGTATTATTGAGTTTGTTTCGATTGAAAATTGCATGGCTTGAATGATTTCTTTTGCAGGCAACTTTGAACGCAGATCATCGGATAAAAGCGACCAATTGACCAATTCGTCATTCAATTATGATAATACTAGACAAAAATGCATTCATTTAACAAACAATAACAATAATTCGGCAACAACACCAGGTCTGTGTAATTCCTCTACCAAAAAACCAAACTCAAACAAAAAAAAA
>NW_023458558.1:42060566-42069157 GCF_013731165.1 Rhagoletis pomonella | reverse complement strand
AAGACGTTTTAACACAGATTATAAGGGCGTAGTTTTGTATATAAAAAGGACTTAAAAAATATAGCCCTGAGGTCGACGTTTTCGGTGGCTATTAACAGCATAACATATGTATTTATGTATATATGTAGTTTTAAAGTTGTGTGTTAATTTTTTGAGACTATGTGAATCCCTCAAAAAGGTATTTGTTAAAAAAGAAACACGGCTAATATATAATACACTAATGCCGGATTTCCACTAGGCATTAAATGACACAAGTTTTAATGACACAGTTGGGCATTAAAAATACCTACCACGTTTCCACGTGGCGTTTTGTAAATGGCACAAATATTTCGCCATTTCAACGCCTAGTGGAAATTCGGCTGCAAAAAGTAGCAAAATTAATACGTTTTTACTTGAGTTTTGCATATTTGTTTTTTTTCTTGTTTTCTTTTTAATGAAACTAATGCATTTTAATAAATGTTCTAATCATCCTAACACGCAACTGTTCACATTTTCCTTTAAATGCTAGCTCACAAGGTTGAAATTAGAGCGGATTTTATTCGTTCCGATTTCTTTGAATTTCTTACGTATTTTTTACTGCTTACTAATTTCCCTCGATTTTCCCCAAACCTATGCATACACAGCAATTGTACACAAACTTCTTATCCTTTTTCCATTTCTTTGCTTTCAAAATTTTTACTTCCAAACAAAATTAAATGAATGATTGTCCTTGTTGAAATCCTATCACTTTTATCTGTTGAATTCTGTTTCAGTTTGGTACTACGTTTGTATTTTGCATTGAATGTGCTGGTGGTGGAAAGCGAGAGATATTCGTTTATCAGATACAATTTATTACTCCCATTATATATATAGTAGTATTATGAAAGTCAAAAGTATGAAATTAATTGATAAAATCGAAATTTGTGACGCTCACTCGCTCTCCATTGAAAGCAGAATTTGTATTTTCAACTACATAGTAAATAAGTAAGCATTAATTGCAAAATAACTTTTATTTAGTTGTATAGAATTTCTGGCGTTTTGTCATGTCGTTACTAACTTTATGAGCCATACGTGTACTATTAACCCTAACTTTTATGATATTTAATTATTTAATTTAATGTTATTTTTTATTTATTCGGCAAAAACTTGTTCTATGGTCCTTTTCACTGTGAAGAGCTTGCACCTCAGCTTCCACAGGGCGAGGCACAGTGGCTAATTTTCCAAAAAACCCGGCCAAATGTTGTGCAAAAGTTGTAGGGATGCAAACGATGCATCGAAATTTTTGAAATATCGTAAAATCGATATTTAAATTTTTTAGCATCGCTTAATTGACGATTCAAGGTGAAATTATTAAAAAGGGCCGACCGGCCGTCTACTACACATATTTCCGTAGTAGCTGAAAATTATCTTTAGTCGGGCTCTCAGAAATATATGCCGGCCTTGGATAATTATGCCCATCGTCCTTACGAATTTCTATTCTAATTAGCGCGTTGGGATTGAAAATAATAAAAAAAATTGTCTACTGAAATCATCGGAAACCATCGATATATCGATTTTTTTCCTGGCGGTCAGTTCGCCATTCCATGTTCTTCGGCAGACCTCGCCCACGCGAACAGAGCTATAGATTTTGCATAGGCAAGTTATCTCGGAAGCCCCCAACGATGAGAAACATCTTTGCTCGTCAACGTCCACATTTCTGTGCCATATAAGAGAGCGGCCATGATGAGAGGGATTTTTTGTTTTTTTTTTTCATTGGTTTATTTTACTTTATTTTAAAACAGAAAAATAAAGAATACTAATTATATATTCCCTGTAATCGTTTGAGCGTGAACCCGCCTGTAGTCAGTTGATGTAGTTATTTCCTAGAGGCATACATTTCTTCCAATTCCATCTGTATATCGCTCACGTCCGTCAAAAGCGTGTTAACTTAGAATTCTTTATTTATCAGAAACCCAGAAAATTGTCTCTACGCTTCTGTTTTAGCTGGTTGCTAAACAAAAAGTTGGTGAACATTTATTAGTACGCTTCTGAAGAACGTGTGCGATATATTTATTCTTAGTAAATATTTAATATGTTTACGGATATATATATATATATATATATCTACGTATTTTGGGTTAACAAAGATAAATATTGTTTTATTTTTCATCTATATAAGTATTTTCCCCCACTTTTTTAAGTGCTTAAGTGTTACTTTAAACTTGTGCAAACAGCCAAAAATTTATTCGCCCAAGGTTAAATTTATTTTTATTTTTTCACCTCAGATCGCCCGACCGACTATCGCAACGACAGCTCTGGCAATGAGGGCAATGCTTTCAATACCGATGGTCAGAATTCCGACCCTCAAAATAGTCCTCCACGCACCGAGAAGGATTACATGCGTTTGCAATTATTGCAACAGCAGCAACAACAACAATTAACTCCAGTGAGCGGTGGCGGGGGTAACAATAGCAACGCATTCACTTTTAGCGAGAAGCGTTCGCGACTCTTTCGCACATCAAGCAATACACCCAGCGGTGCTGGTGGCGGTGGTGGCGCCATGGGTATGGGTAAGAAAAAGCAAACACTCAGTTTAACGGCTGAGCCGCGTTCAGTATTAGAAACATGTCTGTCGCCGACAAATGTGGAGCCGCGAAAGATGCTACTCGATCAACTGAGCCGCATATTTGCCAGCGATGACACTGTGCTACCAGATGTGGTCACAATAATCAGTCCGCCTGAGGCGCTAAGTGGCAGTGCGCTAATCCCTAAGCTGACCACATTGTTGGCAAACTCATTTAAGCCGGCATTTATGCCGCAAAATACCGCGGAAGTGAAGGCAGTGTTGCAGGCATTGATGGGCAAAATACAGAAATAGTAAGACATAATTAAAATTAAAAAAAAAAAATTGTCGATCTTCTTACTAATGGTATTTTTTTCTGCTTACAGCTGCAACTCGAATGCGAAGCCACCAAATACGGTGAAGATTTTACTACTGGGCGGTGATTGGCTGCAGGGTGCTGCGTTGCGCCACTACGTTGAGTTGATGGGCGTGCGCCCGCCAGACTGGCTGAATCATTTGCGTTTCTATATTGTGCCAATCGGCAGCGGTAGCACGATTGCGCGTTATCTTAGCCAAATCGATTTGACATACGGTGCCATGTTTGGTTCGGACAATTGGTATCAGTTGTGCGAGCGTGTTGCGGCGACTGCAGCGGCCGTGAGCGCTGTGACGACGGTGAATGCCTCGGCGCTGTCAACAACGCTCGGCGATTCGGTGACGGCGAACAAGTCGGACATTGTGGAGATGGTGCAACGCATACAGCGATATCTGCACGCAGCCGGGCCATGCACACAGATTCCCATCGGCGAGGCGATGGTCAATTACAAGGACGAGGATTCGTGTCAAATATTTGTGCCATTCGTCAGTGTGAGTATCAATAAAATAGTTTACATTTATATTTGTGCATATTTGAATAAATTTTATTTCTATAGGATGTACGTATTGGTTACTTGGAAGGCCCACAAGTCTCACTTGATCTCGAAGAGAATGCCGCACAAACTGGTGGTGCTGGCGCGCAACAAGCGTTAAATATGTCGAGTGCCATACCCATTGGAAGTGCTAACACAACAAATATGGTTAGCGGTGGCAGCGGCGGTGTAGGAAATAATGCATCATCCGGTTCGCCACCACAAAGCGGACGTATTTCACCACCCCAGCAGACACCACCTTCTTCGGCGAATGCGTTACGTGATCGTGGTGGTGATTCGATAAATACGCCACCAGCGCAGTCGACAGCAGCGCCCGAGTCGGTCGAACTGCAAGTGGACTATTGGCCAATTATCCGACCGGGCGACCATACACCCAAGGAAAAGAGTATCACGCGGAGCGGTGATCAAGGTGGCAAGAATAGCATTAAGAGTACGTTTAGGAATCTACAAGTTTGGCGGCTACCGCAGAATGCCCAATTGGGTGAGATGTCGTATGGGCTGACCGTGAATTTCGCCACCAAGGAGAAGAAACAGAAGCAAAGTATGTTAAAATGGAGTGTTGTAGTGTGGTTAGTGGGAAATGTTGTATGTTATTCAATTCTCTTTATTTTAAATTGTAGTAATGCGCCTTGGCAAGAAAAAGGAAAAAGACCGTGATCTCGAGAAGGAGCAATGCGTTGAAGGTGTGGCGCGGTTAATTTGCTCACCAAAACAGTCACATCCTGTACCGTTGAGAGGTGAGTTTGAAATGTTTTTTTTTTGTTTCTTTCCATATTATTTGAAAAGTGAAGTGTCATTTTATGTGATTCCCATAAGAGGTACAAGTAATTGTATGGCTCTGCGCTCTAAGTTGGCTAAATAACTAAGGTGATAATTACTTCGATTAAAAAATAGAACACATATACAAACATACTATTAGGGGCCGATTAGGAATGTAAAAATATTGCTCATATAGCCAAGCTTCTAGATCTTTGCTATGCTGTAATTTTGTCTTTAATTGTAACGAAGTCCACTTACGTAACATATATAAAGTTTAGAGAGTTGGAATCTATTCGATCAAATATCAATCTAGGTGAATAAAATCGATTTGGAATCTTGTATTGCAATTAAAGACAATGTGGGGCGTATATTGTACTGATACTTGCTACCAGTGCTGGGACCAGCCAAATATTCGGATATCCGGTTAGTATCCATTCTATTTGGTTATCCGGATATACGGTTAATATCTGTTCATTTTGTTATCCGGATATTCGAACTAGTGTTTGACCGAATTTGTTCTTAAAATTACTGAATCTATTGATTTGCAGAAAGTAATAGAACACTTCATAAGAACTCACAATCAATTGAGATTGTATTGTTATTTTTAATTTGGAAAATCCGGACTTACGGCCTTATTCATAAAAATAAAGCAGCTTTTAAAAGCTTCGCAAAGCTATATTTTTATAAAAATTTTTGATTTATAAAGCTATCAACGGCTGAGTGCAAGATCGACCTAAACGTTCCCACTACAGTCGGGCCTACGTAAACGGAACGAACCAGATTTATATCTGGCCAAGGACTGTCGCTCCAGCAACACGTCCCAAAAACTCTTTGGGGAACTTGTAAGCTGCTACTACAACAACAGCAAGATCGATCTAAATATCTCGGCAGCCAGTTCGAAAACGCCCTATCTCAGAAAAATTTCCTCCCTTTTTCTCAGAATGCGTTACGATAGCGCGTTTTTGAATCGGCAGCTAATATAGGGCCAAATTCTGAGAAAGGGCGTTCTTCAACCAAATTCTGAGATAGGGTGTTTTTCAATAGAACTCTGAATTAGAGCATTCTTGAAAGATTTTCCGAGGTAGGGCGTTTTCGAACTGGCTTACGATATAAAGTCTTCTTTATGATTTATGAGTTTGGGATTTAGTATATAAAAAATGTAACCATTTTAACCGAACCGAATGGCGGTTCAGAGATAATCATGAACCGAATCACATCTCTTTTCGTAGCGCTTTGCAGCCGTGGTCATAGCTGAAGTTTATGTAAAAAAAAAGTTTTGAATTAATTTTAATTCAACTAATTTTTGTTTATTCTTTTATTTACAGTTTTCATCGACGGCACCGAATGGACTGGTGTGAAATTCTTCCAGTTGTCATCGCAATGGCAAACACACGTTAAGAATTTTCCAATTGCTCTGATTGGTTGTACACCAATGTCATGTTCTGAGATATCCTAGTCATTTTAAATATACTATGTATAATAACCGATAAAACAAAAAATTTAAATATTTAGCAATTTACATACTATGTAACAATTATACTTCTAGAACATATAAATCGGCATATAAACGTGTTGCACATACTACTAGTATTGGAACTATAACTATAATATACAGTATATCACCATATATGCACACATACATACAAACATAGCGACCACACAAACGTCTACATTCATAAATGCCTTCATGACTACATAAAATACGAATATAGTGCATAAAATGTACACAACTCGTACACATGAAATTCAGCAAAATTAATATGTAGAGTAGTCATAAAAGGCTACTTTTATATTTATATATATTTTTGTATTTAATTTAATCTGACAATTACTGTTAATTTAATAAACATACAAACAGGAAACGCGTGAATGCATACATTTATTTTTCCTTATTTTTATAGAGACTTAACTACATCAAAACACATGTTCATTCTTATATACATACCTACTACATACATTCACGCGTAATGCATCAAAATTATTATTTATTTAGTCTTTCGCTTTCATTTGATTGCAAAATTAAATTAAACATTTGATAGACACTTTATATTAAATATAAAAATAGAGTGCGCTTACTTATAAAAAAAGACTATTTTTCATGAATAAATCTGAATATACAACTGAAGTGAATTGCATAACCAAACCATGCTTGCTAATACCAGTAGAATTTACATATACTACTTATATACTATACATACATAGATATATGATAAAAGGTAGCTAAATACAACTTACTACTTACGCCGATATTGTGTTAAATATATATTATGAAACTTGAGTATTGATAACTAAGTATATCTTGCAATTTATTGCTTCCTACGGACCACCAGCCATATTGAAATACTAAATGTTACATACATTTGAGAATAGATGTAAACATAAAACTCCAATTTTCATTGTAAAGCGCATCATTGAAACGCAAATTAACATTAAAAATGCCACCGTGTTCAGTATGCTTTGGTGACTGAACTTCAGCGAATTTCCATCAATAAATCAGCAGTATCTGAGATTTACTTCTTATTAAATAGTGGAAGAAAGTAAGAGGAAGTAATGGAAAAACTAAAATACTTAGAATAGTTTAAAATAATGTATTGGAGAGTTGATTGTAAAAAAAAACATATTCATGAGCGTACGTATATATAAGTACATGAATTACAAATTTAATATATATATGTAGTTCCAAAAATTTTCTAAATCTAAATGTGCTTCAGTGTTTATGATTTATGCAGAAATATATTTGGGTATAATTAATATGACTCTGAAAACTATGCATGAATTATGGGCGAGTAAGAAAGTGAGTCCATCAATTACTAATGTCCGTTTTAGTATGTTGAATTAGTGATGGCCGTAGCGGAGTGGTTAATGGGATGTACTCGCACTTGGTAGGATTCAGAACTGATGCCTAGGCCAAGCAACTTCTACACCTTTGCGTGTATTTTTTCTAAGGAAAAGCTTCTCGTTAAAGAACGTATGTCTGTCTATTTGTGTGACAACATAAGACGCACACCGCAAATTCGACATTAGCGTTGAAATTCGGCCAAAGGTCAGCAGAAATTAGATTATAGAAATGAAAATACTTAGTTTTTGGTATTTGTGGCCTAATAACAATTTATAATTAACCTTTATGTAGGAACATTTGTTTGTTTCGTAACACACAGCAATACCCAGAAAAATTGAAAAATAAAGACAATGACGGTGATAACAAGGACTTTATTAAAAATATTTCTAGGTCTATTCTGCACGTTACCGCGATTCTAGGTACGTTGGTAATGCAGTTAAAATATTCAGCAGTTCAGCTATGAAGAGTTGTGGAAATTCTGGCATTGCATATTTTACGGGGCAATACTTTGTACCCCCCACCTTATGAGATATTAACAAAATTTACCGGTTACAAGAGTACACAGAATGCGAAAAGGGTTTAAAAATTTGCCAGAAGCTGTATTTACCGGTTACAAAATTTTTATTACCAGCACATAATAGGTCTGTAAATGTTGAAATAATAAATTTTTGTTTTAAGGAATCAACAAACTTTACTGAAACCAGCTCAAATTGTGAAAGCCCTTATCCACAGTTAAAAGTTTACAAATTTATTGTGGCGAGAAACCGTTATTTTTTGTTAAAAGTTTTGTGGAAAACTACAATACATAATTTACAAAGGTAGAAGCTATGTATGTATATGTAGCTGCTATTTCAGGAACATCCATATCTCTTGATTAGCCTTCTTCATCGAGCTCACTGTCCTAAATTGTTACATTATCATAAACACCTACATACATAAATAAAATATGGCCGAAAAAAATCAAATGATGCATCATGACCGCCGCAAGAAATTACAATGTATTGATTAAAGAGGATCGAAAAAAGTAATGCTAAAAAAACTATTGAATATGATCAAAAGCAATATACCCGTATTATAAAAAATGATTACATATGTGTGTATGAATAAAAGAATTGAAATCAATTTTTGACGATTAAATAAAGATGTTTATAATTATAAAAAAAATAACCGTTACGGTTTGTATAGATTTATATTTTGATGCTCCAAATGCTAGGTGATTTTCGGTTGTTGTTGTTGTAGCAGCATTCAAATTTCCCAAAGAGTTTGTGGGGAGTGTTGCTGGAGTGACAGTCCTTGGCCAGATATAAGTCTGGGTCGTTCCGGTTACGTAGACCCGACTGCCGTGGGAACGGGTGATTTTCGGTGCAATGCATTGCATGCTCGGAATATCAGAATTTTGTGATCGGTATCCAACGGTTTTATAACTTTCTAGGGCCGACCAAAACTCGAGTTCTCGATACAATCTCAGATACCGCCATTCTCACGAGCATATGTAAATATAAATATTCTATTATGAAAACAAAAACGTTTGTACATATACATG
>NW_023458558.1:42016977-42045566 GCF_013731165.1 Rhagoletis pomonella | reverse complement strand
GGAACGACTTTCCGTCATCCCTTGTCAAGCTTGGTTTGCAGACAAACCGGTTTCGGCGTTGCGCCATCTTCAGTGTCATTTTTCGTTCGACGAACGAAACCGGTTTGTCTGCAAATCAAGCTGACAAGGGATGAAGGAAATTCGATCCACAATAGAACTTCTTACCACCCTGTCGGAAAAATCAACCAACACCAACACATAAAAAATAAAACTCAAAAAATAATGATTAAACTTGATTTTTATAAGTCAAAATTATGAAATAAAAATCAGTGCCGCTGAAGGTATTCCGAGTAATACCAAATATATTTGTTTACTCCTTATGTACGTAGCATTTCTCTTTCAGAGTGATTTTTTGAGAGCCCTAAACCCTACAAAAGGGTAACCGATGAATTTCTCAATTTTTTCTTGATGGCCATATGCTCCTAGAGATTATATTCCCAATGATTTTAAGAATTTCAAAATATACATAAGGTCAAATATTTCTCAACATAGTATAAAAAATTTCCACAAAGGTTTATTAACAATTTCTTATAAAAATATTGTACCGATAAGTTTATATACATACAAAATTATAAAAAAAAACATCAGCATTATGCCGAGTATAACAAATAACAATTTTTAAAATTTTACTTTTTCTTTGCAATGCGTGATCTTCTCTTCTTCGAGCTGCGCCACAAATTCATTATATGTGATTTTATTGCGGCAGGCTTTTTGGCTGTTTTTGAAGTAAACGATTTGTCTGTGCCACTCTTGTACTTAACAGATTTCTTATCAGATATTTCTGAAGAAGTTTTTGGCACACCCACAATTTCAACTGGAGCCTTGATTTTTTCTAATTGTGCCGATGATTCCAAAATTTTCCTCGCATGTCTGGGTGAGTGTACTTCATGCGGAGTTGGACTGGGCATTGTTGTCTGGCTTATGCTTTTCAAAACACTTGCGCATTCACCTTTGCCAAGGATTGTGAAATCTGCAAAGAAAGTAGATAAAGGAAACTTAATTAAATAGAAAAAAATGAGGAGTGTAAAACATTTGATTCGAATGACTTATTGTTGTCCTTATCAATGGATATGCAATTGTGCATGGTGTGAAAAATATGCCATGAACACGAAAAGTTATAAGACTATCGAAAATGCTTTTTTTTTTTAAATTTCAAGACCCTTTCCCCTAATTTTATTCGTTTTTATGAGAAATTTTATTGCCTATTTTTATAGATTTTTTAAAGGTCATTTAGAGGTCGCAACCTGTCAATTTAGGTCAAAAAATACGATTTTGTAGATTTATGAATTTTTGAATGACTATTTTTAATTCGACTTCAAAGATCGAATATGATTTGAGAAGAGGATATATAGGCGTTTAAAATGGTGTATAACAGTCTATTGTCAGACTTGGATTGTTGGCATTTTTTATTGGGAAAACTAAAAAAAAAAATAACTTTTTCGTATTTTTTTTTTTAATTTTGACATCAATCATTACCACAATTTCAAATAAACTGATATCTCATTTATTGCAATCGCGTAAAAATTGTCGAAGTTAGGCAACTTTTCTTAAAAGCGCGAGGTTTTGGCTATTCGAAACTTTGAAGCATTTGAAGCAATTTGAAGCATTTGGACAACTTTCATGCATTTTAGTAGAGTTCAAAAAATGTTTGACAGTTCTCAAGGCGAAGCAAGCAAAGCAAGCGTACATTGGGCCAATGCCTTAAGTCTTGCACAACTGAGTTTTTACAGTTGTTTTCAGTAGCCAAAAATAAAAAAATTAAGTAAGTTTAATTTTCATTAAGGAGCTCAGCAGCAAATGAATTTTTTCAGCTCTTTGCTACAGCTCCGCTCCAGCCAAAAGCCTTTGCTTCTTAGCTCCTTACTCTTTTGCTCCGTTCCGCTCAGAAACCTTGCCTAGAAGTACAATTGTTCGTCGATTTGGGCCGAGACCAGAGAACTTTGCCAATTACCTTCCATTGTTTTCATGGGCATTCTAGCTTTATTTGCCCACGTACGGACGACGAAAACGAATCAAAGGAGCATTTGTTAATTCTCTTATGACCATCTTCTCTCTGAGGCTCTGTCTATTGAAATGAAAGTAACAATTCATGAAAGTTACTCACCGCTCTGCTTATTTCGACAAACAGCATAATCCAAATGACATTGATTGATTATAGTGTAGTTGAGCCCGTTGCGGGATATGCATATCGGTTCGTAATCGATGGGACAATTCAGTACACACCTCTGGCATTTACCCTCGTTAACCACGCTCCAAGCTAATTAAAGGTAAAGAATATATATAATTAAGAATTTATTAAATGTTAAATGCAAGTTAAAATAAAATGTGTTTATTACATATGCGATGGTTAATTAAAGTACGTGCAATGTACCTACAGACCTACATATGTACATAAATATTTATATTCAGAATTTTCGATCAGATTTTCATTTAGTAAAAAGTTGCACTGCACGACGAGTGCAATGGGGAATAGCCGTTATTCTGGTTATGCAGTTACAGTTGCACGGCTACTACTCAACGTGAGCTTCATTTGTGCGCACGCCCGAACAGAGGAGAAGAACGATGAAACTAAATTGCAGTTATACGAGCGCTTAGAGGAAGCATATGAGCGCTGCCTCTGCCACGATGTTAAAATCGTGCTGGGCGACTTTAACACCAGGGTGTGATAGACGGAATATACGCTTCGAGCATTCCTGATGTGTGCTATATGCGAGGAGCCAACATCGATTCAGATCATTACCTCGTAGCAGCCAAGTCCGAATGCGGCTCTGTGAAATGAAGAACTTGTGTCAGACAACGCGGCGAAAGTTCGACGTCGAGAAGCTGCATTCACAACAAACAGCCGAGAAGAGCCGAGAAGTTTCACAATCGACTCTCCATCCTGCTTAAACAAGAAACTCTTCAAGGAAATGAGAGTCATAAAGGCGTAAATACGGAGAGTTTGAGATGCTGGAAGTCAGGAATGCGGCTCGAATAAAATAAGGCACCAATCCAACGGTTTCAAGACCGGGGCTGGTTCCTGTAGATATGAAGATGGAAATCTGGTAACAGATCTCCAGAGTACACTTGAGATGTGGAGGGACCACTTTTCAACGCTTTTGAATGGCGAAACAGGTGGCGCGTTTTAAGAAAAAGAACCCGAGCCAAGGTATAGGGCCGAAGCTCACGTTCCTCCACTTGACCAAGACGAAGTGAGAACAGCTATAAGGCGGCTTAAAAAAAACAAGGCCCCGGAGCCGAAGGTATCCCAGCTGATCTGCTCAAAGCTGGCGGCGAAGAGCTGGTCGGGCGCATGTACGAGCTATTAAGCAGAATTTGGTGTGATTAATACATGCCCGAAGGTTGAAATACCAGTGTACATACTTTGTCCAATCCACGCCGTTGGTTCACGAACCAACTGACTTGAACTTTTCAGTGTGGATTCAGACTTGGTAAGTCCACCATTGACCACATTTTCACAGCACGTCAAATTCTGGTAAAGACACTCGATATGCAAATCGACACACACCATCTTTTTGTTGATTTTAAAGCTGCTTTTGATAGCACGAAGAGAAGCTTCCTGTGCGATGCCATGTCTAAATTTGGGTTCTCCGCAAAACTAATACGGGTATGTAGACAGAAGTCAGCTCCGTCCAAATTGGGAGGGACCTCCCCTCGCTGCTTGAAACCAAAATAGCTTTTAGATAAGGCGGTTCGCTCTCATGGGATTTTTTCCATCTGATGCTAGAAAGCGCTATGAGAGCTGCTAATATGAATCGCAGGGGAATATGGAGAGGATATTGAAATAATTTCCTAAAACCCAGGAATGTCAGGGCATAATTTTTCAGCTAAGAAAGAGAAGCTAACAAGGTTGATCTAGCAATGAACGAGAACAAGACAAAGTACCTACTGGCAACACAAAAAAAGTCTTAGCGTAATGGGACACACGTCACTGTTAGCAGTCATAACTTTGAAATAGTGAAGGACTTTGTTTACTTAGGATCCAGCTTAATATCGCGAAGAAAACTCTTGCCAACAGGTGCTACTTTGCACCCGGTAGTTAATAGAAAAGCAAAGCCCAATCTCGACGAACAAAACTCGCGCTCTACAAATCTCTCATCATTCCCGTCCTTTTATATGGTGCAGAAATATGGACTATGCCTAACTAAGCCGAGAAGGCTTTGTGCCTTTGAGAGAACTATTATACGCAAAATCTATAGCCCGGTTCGCGTGGGCGACGAGTAACGAAGCGCATGAAAATACAACGATTGCACTGGCTTGCACATGTTCTGCGCATGGATGACGATGCACAGTGTTTCGACTATATGGAGGTACATAGGTAGAAATAATAGTACACCAGCACCGATTTCACCGAAACTTGACATGTGCTCTAGTTTTACTTAGAAATAGAGAATTATTAAATTTAGTAAAGATGGAATAATTACCACGCCCTCTACTCTTGTGGGCGCAAACATTAAATTTCATCCGATTTCGAAGAAATTTAGTTTGTAGTCTTAATTTTACTAGAAAAACCTAAATATAAAATATGGGGAACATTGGATCAATACGACGTCCAAAACTCACAAAAAATGTGTGCCCAGTCATTAAATGCGATGGAATTTTGGTTTATTTTTATACCTTTCATGAGCATGAAATGGTATTATAACTTTGGTCCGATGTTTGTAAGTACCAGAACAAAAAGAGATAGACCCATTAAAATTTGATCAGAACGTCGAGCTGAGTTGATTTATCCATGTCCGTCTGTCCGTCTGTCCGTCTGTCTGTCTGTTTGTATGCAATCTAGTTTTCGAGATATCCGGATCAAATTTGGTAAGTGGGTGTATTTTTATAATGTATTAATCATTTGTCGGAACCGGAAGAATCGGACCACCATAACATATAGCTCCCATACAACTGATTATTCAGATATGAGATTTTTCGTTATAACTTCTCCATTTATGCAGCTAGGAACATGAAATTTTGCAGTACTTGCGCCTATTATCAACAGAATACTTACAGTGGAAATTACAAAGATCGGGTCACTATAACCTATAGCTCCCATACAACTGATTGTTCAGATATGAGATTTTTCGTTATAACTTCTACATTTATGCAGCTACGAACATGAAATTTTGCAGCACTTGCACCCATTATTAACAGAATGCTTACAGTGAAAATTACAAAGATCGGTTCACTATAACCTATAGCTCCCATACAACTGATTGTTCAGATATAAAATTTTTCGTTATAACTCCTCCATTTATATAGCTGGGAACAGGAAATTCCGCACTGTTTTCAATAATTATCAACAGAAAACTTACAGTGAAAATTAAAAAGATCGGATAACTATAACCTATAGCTCCCATACAACTGATTGTTCAGATATGAGATTTTTCGTTATAATTCATGCATTTATGCAGCTAGGAACATGAAATTTCGCACCATTTTCACTCATTATTAACAGAATACTTACAGTGAAAATAACAAGGATCGGGTGACTACAACATATATCTTCCATACATCTGATTGTTCAGATATGGGATTTTACTGTAAAACTCCTTTATTTGAACAGCTAAAACCGATAAATTTCGTAAGATATTTTATAAATAATAATACAAAGTCTACTGAGAAAATCGTCAAAATCTATGCTGTATAAGCTTTATCTCCTATAGCACTGATTGTTCAGATACCAGTTTTTGCGATATATCTCCTTTATGTAGGAAACTAAACCCAATAAATTGTGTCGGTTTACATACCGATCACATAGCAGTGAAAATCACTTAGATTGGTGCTAATATAAGGTATATCTTCCATACCTCTGTTTGTTCAGATGCGATTTTTTATATAGGTATGTAACTCCTCTATCGATGTATGCAGATGTACTCAAAAGCAGTAATCTGTCAAAGTAAAATTTGCAGATGTTCATGAAAGGTATGAAGCCTTCGGCATAGCCGAAGACAGCGCTGCTCTTACTTGTTTTTTTCCTGCTTTCCACTCTGAGAAAACAAAGGTTATACTATAAAATGACTCAGGTGTAAATGCTCGCTTTTCTCCCAATGTTTGGTGAGATTTTTTCATTGTTCGAAAATTCTTTTCACGAAATTATGCAAAAAGAAGCTGAAAATAAAAATTTAAGAAAATCAAAAATTACATATATTTGCAAAGTCGCACTCAAAGATCAAATTATATATTCTAAAACTATATAAAATTCTCTAAAAAATATTTGTCTAATTTCAAGACCTGACGGACCGGTACTCACACTTTTTTTTACTAATAATCTTTAGCAACTACATTTCAAAGTAATAAATAAATAACAAATACCTTCGCCTGAATATTCCACGATGTTTAAATAATTGATTACAGTTGAAAAAGAAACATTTTCTTTAATGGGTTAATCGCCAAAGGCAACTTAACTCATTAGTCGGAATCGCGTCCATTCCCGTCTTTTTTTTTTGGAAATGTATCGTTCGTGAAGAAGGGGGGTGAGTAAATAATGTGAAATGTAGTATTTGCGACTTTTACTTTTCCCTCTCTAAGTCCAACCGTTTTTTTTTACCAATTGTCTCCATGACTTTTGTCTATCTGCCTCCATATAGTCGAAAGCCCTGTGCGCCGTTAGCTAGGGTTGACAAAATTTGTGATTTGGGTATTGTTTTCGATGCCTTTTTCACGTTTACTGAACATCTCAATGTTGTAATTCCTAAAGCCTCTTCGATGCTAGCCTTTATTAAACGGAATAGCTCGGAGTTTAAGACTTGAATATGGTTCCATAGTATGGAGTACCTATACGAAGTTCATAATAAAAGAATTGAACCGGTTCAAAAAACTGTTCTGAAATATTGTCTATCTGATCTCAAATTCGACTTGCCCCTACCTCCTTATGCTTCCTGGTGCAAATTAATTAATTTACACACATTGCAGAGTGGAAGAGTAATATCGACAATTACTTTTATTTTATATATATTATATATATACATCGATTGTCCATTACCTCTTAGAGTCTTTGAACTTTCATGTGCCACATAAGAATCTGTGCCGGCAAAATATGTTTGTCATTGATAATTTTAAGTCCAAGTATGCATTGAATGGACCAATTACACGTACGCTAACTGGTATTAATAATTTTGCCTTAACTTGGCTTTGATTTAAGAATGTTTTATTTTCCTTGTTGTAAGTTAATTTGTTGAATTGTATTAGACACTTTTTTTTTTAACTAGTCTGTTAGATTCTTGTTAATCATAGACTGAGTAAAGAAATACGAAATATAGCCGCAGGCAGCATTATGGAAATCTGCATGCCAAAGAATCCACTAAGAGTAACCTGCTTAGACTCAATAGCCCATTCGATCTTATACATCAGACGATTTAAGGGAGATTATGTGTCACTGTGTTCAGAAATGCATCAAGCCAAAGCATCAGTCTCTTCTATTTCTAAACTATAATATATGGAAATGGCCAATATGCGCAACCACGGTTAAATGCCGAATTGGAAATTGCATAGTTGCGCAAATAAGCCACAACCCCTGTATTGCACCAAATATATGGACAAATTTGGTATGTACCGACTCGCATTAAATAATAAAAAGTCATTATTTTTGGTACATTATGAGACTTTTAGGCACAAATTATAAAGCTCATTAGGCACGTTCAAATCTTCTCCAAAATCAACACTAATATATGTATGTATGTATGTCCCTCCCATGATGCAATAATACAAGGTGTTATCGGCTGGCAACTTCTCGCTCTAATTCCGCCATATTGACTGCCTTAGGTGAAACAGTGTTACTTCTTTAACAATTCTTTGCCTAATAATATAGCTTATTTTTTTAATTTTTTCTCAGTATACACATTTTGCTTTCTCCAAAAGGGATTATATCTTATTTTATTTCATTTCATTGCGAATATACTATAAAAAACAATTTTTTTTTAGAAGAAAATATGAAATTTTATATTTTTCCCCCAAAAGGGGATTCATTTCTTCCCGTTTTTCTTCTTATTCTACTGAGCTAAGGTAGTGTCAAATCGAGCTGTCATAACTGATACCACCTTGTATTATTACATCATGTGTCCCTAACACCTCGGCTGCTCATGGCAAACGGCCGAAACTCTCGTAAAAACTATCTGACCTAAATCCATTTAACTAGTAGTATCAGTCAAAACTAGAAATTACAGGAAATTTTCGGTCAAACCCACATCACAAAAGTTAAAGCGCCAAATACTTGTGGTGTAGTTTTTTGCCACTCGTTTCAAGATGCAACACAAAAATTTATGAAAACTTATTTTACTACTACTCACATTCATTCAAAATGATGTTTCGCAACAAAAGCTCGCAAATATTTTCAAAACTGTGCGTCGTGTATTTCGTAGAACTGCCACAAACTGGTGCAGCGCCAAATTTGCAAACAGCCACATGATCATCAACCATCGGCAGAATGCGTATAGTATGTTGAGGTGTCGTCTGCATCGTTAACTGGGCAAAGGCTGATGAATCATATGGCTGACTGGATTGGATGTCTTTTTTTTGCACTTGTTCTCCATATAAACTTAATATATTCTCTGAAACAGACTGCGTATTTGCCATCCATGACGTATTGCCACTGAATTCCTTTTCGTTTGGATTTAATTGATACGTAACAGCCGCACTGCCAACTGTGCTGCGTTTGTTCAACACGTTCTTGTGTGTTTCTGAGCTGGCATAATCCTCTGCACAGACGCCCTCAGAGAATATTTGCCAATCTGTAAGAGAATGAATGGTATGAGTTATGTTTGTTTTTGATGGCTCAGATGAAAGATGCTGTGTATCGGTTTCGTTTTCATCATACTTTTGCCAAAATTCACATTTTCTGCATTCACTAGGCATTCGTTGATGAAAGTCGCCTTTACACCAAGGAGTTCGGCACAAACGGGATTAAATATCTTTGGGCAAGGTATAGCTTTGCGTGGAGATTTCTTTGTTTGCTTCTTCGGTAATTTGGTTACTTGAGTGTGTGCGTGTTCGGTGAGTTTTGCATTTTCTGTTACCGAGGTGGGCATTGAAGTCTTGGTAGTTGAGACGATTGTTGAGATGCTGGCTGAACTATCGGAGGTTATTGCGCAAGCGCTTTCGGCGATTCGCTGCCAATCTGTAATAATTATAGCAATTAAATAGAGATCATCACAGAAGTATAATATTGCAAGATTTATGAGTAAAAATCGCTGGAGGCTGATGCTGCACGATGGTAGATAACAGGGTGCCTGTTTACACACGCATATGTTCCAATACTACCTGTGACCGTAACGATTATAAGTTTGACTAAAAACTACTTTTGATCATTATTTATTAAATTGAATTTACTGCTTAGAAAAAAGTTATTTTTTGGTTTGGAAATAAAAGTAAAAAAGCAATTCTTATTGTTTTGGGTATAATTTGCTTGGAGTTTTACCTTCCTTGTTGCAGTAAATTTGTCATAAAGGACCTTCAGTTAGGCCTTCTAAGACGAATTACAATCAGTTTTTTAAGTCTGCATACTTCCCTTTTTCTATTATTTACTGGGCGGCTATCGCACCAATCAACAGAGCCCTCCGGACTACTCCTACTCTAGCGTTAACTGGCTAACCAGAATGGTGAGGCTGTGGTATGTAGCAATATCTGTCAAAAGTTAAAATATTCTAAATGCTCTAAACTGCCCACAATATGTAGCTGTGGTTGTGGTGGATCATTGCCTATGTAACTGATGTAGCTAGCGAAATAGCTTGTGGCTGTGGTACTGTGTGGAAATGGACCGGACTGTTCCGAGGCTGGACCCAAAACGATCATTCTCACATCCCTCCTAGGAACGAATGGGAGATTAGGAGTCTCTGGAGTGGAGGTCCCATAAACACCTTCACGGACGGATCGAAGCTGGACGGAAGAGTTGGAGGAGGGGTCTACTGTTACGAACTCTCAGTAGATCTTCCGGTCAGACTGCGGGGTCTCTGCATCGCCTTTCAGGCGGAGGGGCCGCTATAGAAGAGGCAGCCGATTGGCTAGGTACCATTGTACTGCCGAATAGGAGGGTAAATATCTACACTGATAGCCAGGCGTCAATCAGGGTGCTGGCATCGCTAATAGTACCATCGAAACTGGTCGGGGAATGCCTGACCACCTCCTTTTCAACCGCTTTGGAATACTTCTAAATCAACCTGATTTTGGTCCCAAGGCAAAGTGACATCACTGGAAAGGGCTAATGAATTGGCTAGGCGAGGACATCACATCGAACAGGGAGGGCATAACAGTGCCGTTGGCAACCTCTGCGGTCTGCTCCTGGACAGATGAGCTTACAGTCGGCTCCGCGAACGCTGGTCGAAAACTCCGACATGCAAAGTTCTTCTAGCAGGTTGTTGTCCGCGGGCGATTAAGGGAGCTGTCACCATTGGCTAAGCGCCAGCTCTTGATCCTTATAGGTGTACTGTCCGGATATTGTCCTTTAAGGACCTACGCGGTGCGACTCAATATCGTCCCGGGTCTCTACTGTCACAGTTGTCTAGAAGACGAGGTAGTATTATGTCAGCACTCCCTCCTTAACACTTAAACACTTCGGTGCGCATTCTATCACCACACCCGAGGGCTCTTCGGAGTGGACATCAGCTGCCCGCGGAACTTTTTGTGCTCACACAGCGCTAATTTTAGTTTAACATAGTTGCCATTCGAAGAATTTTTTTAATACGGTACCACAATGTACAATTAAGTAATGTCGAGGGGTCAATATTTAAAAAAAATTTAAGAGTATCAAGACGCAGTGCTTATTAGGCATATAGTTTCCCTGATTCCGATTGCTGCAGAAGCTTTGCCTGGGATGTCAATAGGCGTTATGTTCGGCATACAGTTAAGGGCTAGAGTTGTATTGGTGCGATATACACCACCAGTATCAATTAGGACAGTTCATAATATGCGTTCTAGCTGCCTAATTATGACTTTCCATAAAAGATAAGGGTCAAATACTCAATCGAGGGTACGGTTTGGTTGGTTATTTTGTACTTCCTAGGCCACTTAAGTCCTACTAAGATTGACGGCATTCAATCACCAGCAGCCGGATTCCCACATTTGCTAATTTTCTTTTTCTTCTTTATTGGGGATGTAACCGCCTAAGCGATTTTGACCGAGTCCAAAACAATGCCAAAGAAATGCCAAGTGAAGCCAAGTCCTCCTCCATCTGGTCTTTCCAACGTAGAGGAGACCTTTTTCAAACTTGTAACTGTCAACAGTGACGGGTATACCAAGACGCGTATGCTCTGACTGTTTGTGTGATGACATTATATACTTCGTTTTGTCCTCGTTCACCACCATACCCATTCGCTTTGCTTCTCTCTCTAATGCCGAGAAGGCAGAATAGACGTAGCGCTTGTTTTTACCGATAATATCGATGTCGTCGGTATACGCCAGCAATTGCACGCTCTTGTAAAATATTGCGCCTGAGTGGTTCAGTTCTGCGGCTCTTATTCTCTTCTCCAACACCAGATTAAAGAAAACACACGAAGGAGAGTCACCGTGTCTGAACCGCGTTTGGTATCAAATGGCTCGGAGAAGTCCTTCCCTTCGTGGAGATACAAAATTAAGACATCGCGGCATAAAGATAACTTCTATTCTCGCGGGTCTTTTCCATGATTTGGCGTATTGTGAATACCTGATCTATGGTCAATTTGCTAGGCTCAAAGCCACACTGGTAAGGTCCAATCAGTTGTTTGACGCTAGGCTGCAGTCTTTCACACAATACACTCGATAAGACCTGGTAACCTATGCTTAGAAGGCTGATCCCGCGGTAGTTGGCGCGAATGGCGAGGTCACCTTTCTTGTGGATTGGGAAGAGCACACTTAAAGATCATAAGAGCTAATGCATGCACCTCATCCGCTCCTCGCCGCCGTACTTGAATAGCTCGACTGGCAGGCCGTCAGCTCCAAAAACTTGGTTGTTTTTCAGTCGAGTAATCATTATTTGTACCTCGTCATAGTCAGGCGGTGGGACATAGACTCCATCGTCATCGACTGGGGGCTCGGGTTCGTCTTTTCCACTACTTTCAGTGCTGCTGCCATTCAATGACATCTCAAGCTCTTCGCACTCACGTATTTCGGGTCTCTCTTCTCATTGCGGTGAATACTCTACTAAGTACTACTATTCGCTAATTTTAATGGCCAAAAATCTCAAAAAGAATAGAAGGCGTGCCTAAAAACACGCATCACACATCAACACATCTAGTTAGTTGCCTCCCATTCTGCCAGATTTCGCTCATGACAACTTGCTTATGGTACTTTTCCATTTTGTATACTGTTAGGCCCCGTTGGTGGGTTTCTACATACATACATATATACATATGTACATAGAAAATATATTTTTGGATATGCATAAAAAAAATTTTCATTTATTTCAATTCAATTTATGTCCACTTTGTTTAAATATTGTAATGTCGACACATATACAAGAAAAGGTATTCACTTTAATTTAAAAAAAAAGTAAGCCAAAATCATTCATTCCGTTTGTATATGAATAATTCATAAGCCCATTGAATGAATTCATGCAGCCCATTCATGTAGATTACATATGTATACAAACTCGGTTTTTGGAGGTATTTTAAAATCGGCCCAGCTCACGTAAATTTTAATGTTTTTCCGAAATATTTAGGGGGAAGTCTTTAAACATAATCAATTTCATGATTCTGTGAGGTGAGAACAGAAATAAGGCGACTTAAGGGCAATAATTCTACCGGAGGCGACAGTATTCCGGCTGAGCCGGTGGCGAAGAATTAGTAGGGCGCATGACTAGCTTTTAAGCAGAATTCGGTCTGAAGATTACATGCCCGAAGACTGGAATCCTAGTGTACTTTTTCCAATCCACAAGGAGGGACAAGGTACAAGGTCCTCTCGATGATACTGTGTGAACGGCTGAATCGTCAATCTATTCCAGAATTATTCTAAGCATGATCTTCGGCCCTATGCGCGTGGACGATGGGTATTGGAGAAGATGGAATGACGAGATTTATGAGTTTTTTAACGACATAGTCATAGTTAAGCGCATAAAAAAATACAGCCCGTGCGCTGGCTTGGACATGTTATACGCATTTATGACAGCGCTCCGGTGAAAAAATCCATCGACTCCGCACCCATGGGTGGACAACGAAAGTAAGGGCGCCCACGGACAAAATAGAAGTACCAAGTGCAGAGGGACCTTTCTGCATTCGGGATTAGCAACTGGCGCAAATTCGCACAGGTCTTTCCGGGAAAGTGCAGAAATGTTTTGGTCTCGACAAACGGTTGTAGTGCCAAATGAGAAGAATTTATATTAACCGATTTATTTTCAATAGTGTTATTGAGCTTTGTACCACGATTTTGTTTTTTAGGAAAAACGGAAAAAGCAATAAAGTCTAAGTGGTAGAAGTAATAGCTGCTATTTCGGAGATTACCACATCTTCTTATCAGACTTCTTTTTCTAGGTTTCAGCAAGAATCGAACCTGCTTCATCCATGTGCAAAGTCAGAAGCGCTGAAAACTGAGTTATGCACACCACCGTAAGCTCTTGTTGCTAATCAACTTCCTTGTTCAACCTACTACTATGAAATGCAGCTGATTCGAATTTAGGTTTAAAATCCTAACCTATTAATCTCCTTAAGCTGGCCAGCAATCCTTAAACATTGATCGGTGTTAACATCCCATATATTTCAATTGGCATTGAGAGAACAGAAATAATGTAAATAACATAACGTTGAGGAAAAAGACTTTCCGAGTATCGAAAAAAATATCACTGTCCGCTTATTGGAGCTTTCACAATTCAATTTGCCTATTTCAGATTTTTAAGTCAAATTTGAGTATGAATACATACCATTGCCATTTAGGCATATATCCCGTGCCACGTCACAATCTCCTCCGCTGAAGCTGTGTATTTCGCCATTCTGTGAATTCCGCGCACAAATCATTTGCTCGTTGTGTACGCAAATTACAACACTACAATTTGGTCGACAAAATCCCATCGCAATTTTCCTAAAAACTTTTCGTACAAAGAGCAAAAGAAAAAAACAAAACAAAAATTAAAAATAACAATGCAAACAATTTCGGAAACTATATAGAACATTTATCCCGTGACACAGTGGCACATAAAGCTCACCACCCGCTGCTGAGTGGGTGGGTAATACTCACCGGGCCTTACTTCCCTTGTGTCCAACTCTTGGCGCTCACGGTTGGTTTGCCATAGCAAACATTCGCTACCGAATAGCACATAGTCGACATTGTTTGCTGTGGCGCATACCGGCCGCCAGTTAGTGTTGTCCTCACTACCACAGTGTGTCGTCAATGTTTTGTCCATCAATGGCCGTGGCGGCGGCGGTGGTGGCGCCACCAGCAGTTGCTGACGTATGCCGAAGTCGAGGTGAGCACTGGTTGGTGTGACTATGCTGACGGCATTGTCGTTGCTCGCACTGTCACTGACTGCGGACACGCTCGCTAGTTGGGTCAAGAGTAGCCAAAAATGAATTGCAATGCCGGCGATGCGTAGGTCTCTGAACACGTGCAGTATGCCGTGTGATACCAACATTTCTCCTTCGGGTACAGTGTTGCAGCGCTGAAGCGGTGGCTAAAAGATGTGCCGAGCGTTGAGACAAATCTGAATTCAGCAGTTTGCTGTAGTAAAGCTCCTATGGCTTGAAGTTGCACTTTTACGGCGCACTGGCTCTTGGCTTTGTCTTGACTAATCGTCAGATACTGTAACCATAATGGTTTTATATGCACTCGCCAGCATCCACAATAAGGTAGCAAACTATATCGCACGTCTCAAAACTTGCGCTTGAACTTTTCATATCAAATTTCCACGTGCTGTGATTGTGACAACGTTGCTTTGCCTCCACTGGCAGTGCACGATATGTAGAAGGGTATCTTCTCCACTACTAACTTGCATCGCTCGCCAGATTCTAGAGGTTGTGCGTGAATTTTGTTTCATTCTCACATCTTTAAAGAAAACGCGGGCACACAGTTAGCGGTCATTAATTTAGAAAACTTCTGCTATAGCCCTGTTCTTTTCACTCTGTATGCTCGTTTACGTTGGCTGGCATGCAATCACGCTGCCGTTTGCATTTATGTACATACATACATACATATATATACTTAGATGTGTGCAGTGAACTCTACCGCTAAATGCAGCTTATTTTTCGGGTCAGGTGTTGCGGCGATAATTGTGTTGATTCCATATTTTCTTGTCTGCTGCGCACAAATGTGCCATTTCGCATTTCAGTAGTCGCTGGGAACGTTGTCGCGCTTTGGAGCTTTATCGTTGCGGTGCTTGGCGACGATATTGTTGGTGGGTACGTGATTTTGTTTGGCATTTTTGCAGCACTAGCTGCCTTGGTTAACGCCAGCCGGCAAGTGGCATTTATTTATCGCTGCAGAACATTCTTTTGATATCTTTAATGGACCGTCAGAAAGTCATTCATTCATAAAATTTTATCTTTAAACGATTTTCTCGACATGATTACTTTGCAAAGAAAATTATATATGTACATATGTATACACATACTAAATAAATACATACATATATTAGCACATATCCAAATGTATAAAAGGTGTAGGGTTTCGCAAACGACTTTGAACTCACAGAAGTCATTGACACCAAGATTTTGGTTCTGTTTTGTTTTTTTATTCATTCCGGATATAGAATAGAATAATGGGTATAAAGAAACAGAAAATAATTAAATAATTAGGTATCCGCTAGAAAATTAATTTTTGGTGCTTATAAATTTTTTTTTTAACTTGCCAGGAAGGCTTATTTTCTCTAGCTTTATTTTACAAATCTGTTGTTTTAATATCGATGCTACGATTTTGATGCATAAATCTCTATGACTGGAGTTCAGGGTTACCAAATCTCATTTTTGGCACAACGACGATTTAAGCGGTTTTGCAACTGATCTGATCTAGAAAAACGGTACTCGACCCAAAATTAAGTTCACGAGTTTTGCCGTTCATTTGTGTTATTTTGGCATCCCCACAGTATTATAAGCATTCACTCGTTCTGATAAAGTTATAATAATCAAAAACTTTGTTATATAGAACGAAAAATCTCCATGCGTACGTGTATAAATACTTGCTTAGGAAACTATTATCAAACTTAGGTTTTCTAATTTCCAATTGTTTTGTCTTTTGCTTGCACTCAAGTCTAGAATAACTTATCCAACATTTTAAACTAATAAAAACTGTGGTAAACTAAAATATTATTGCAAAGCTATTTGACTTCGTGACATGTCATTGAAAGTTTAGAAAATCCCTTTAGAAGCATTTTTTTTCACTTTTTATCCATTGCTTGGATTTGTGTGTATCTGTGTTATGTATAGTTTTATAGAGTAACTACATATACATATATCGATTGAAACTTCATATACCACTTGGAATAGTAACAATAGCTTTTTGTTGCATTTTCACTCGCCAACTTTTGATCGATTTCTTCTTTCAGAAATGCGTGGAGACAACAAAGCTCTGCATACTTCTGTTGACATATGTACAACGCAGCATATTTTTTCAAACAATTGCACATATAAACTTTGCGTTGTTTTAAACAATAATAATTTGGAAAATATAAATTGTGCTAGGGAAACAAAATACAAATACAAATACATAAGCAAAGATAAAACACGTTCACTTATCAACGTTCAATTGGACATTACTGTACTATATTTATACACATATTTGTGTGTATGAATTTAAGTTTGTTGCATTGGGTCGAAAGTTTTGCACTTTGCTCTGTCACTCGAAAATCGCCACTTTTACTGCGTCATATTTTCGTTTCCCTTTTTTCTACATTGGAGGAATTGCAATATTGATCAGTACAAGATAGATATGCACATACGCACATATACATGGGTATGTATGTATATAGACACTTATAGATGTGGATATAAATCATATTTTGGCAATATTTTCTTTGCTTTTTGTTTTACTCCCTTCAGTTTGAGTAAGAAATATTCTATGCATCATATTTTAAATCGACATTGCACTGGATTCTAAGTAACGTTATAAAAGGATTCTGTTTTATTACGGTTGGCATGGCGTATACGTAATATTAAAAGTCCAATAAAATTAACAGATTCGGTAAGCAGTTTCCTTTGAATACCTCAAAAGCCGTTTTATCGGTGGTGTATTATAACAGTATTAAACACACAAGATATTGGTGACATTGCATGGTTAGATATGTGTTTGGATTTTACATTGCATTGCACTATGGGCCAGCAAAAGATAAAAAGTGGCCAATATTCGAAATCTTATCGGAATGGCTTAAAACTTGCTACTCTATGATTTTTAGACTCATTGATCACGAATTTGAAGTTTGATTTTAAAAATCCGAAATGTAGTTTCCGAACTCACCAGGAGGAGGCTACACTGCGACTTCCCTTTTTCAGTTGCGAATGAAGACTTCACTATTTTTATACCCGAGCGCACTTGTGCACAAGGGTATTATAACTTTGTTCACATAACGGTTGTTTGTAACAGGCAAAACGAATCGAGATAGATATACATAAATGATCAGAATGAAAAGAGAAATCGATTAAGCGGTGACTGTCTGTCCGTCCGTCCGTCCGTCCGTCCGTCTGTGCACACGATAACTCGAGTAAAAATTGAGATATCTTAACGAAACTTGGTACGTGAACTTCTTTTGGGCGTAGGACGGATGGTATTGAAAATGGGCAAAATCGGACAATAACCACGCCTACCTCCCATATAACGGTAATTTTCAGAAATACAAAAACTGCGATATTTTAGTAACTACTGAAGATAATTCACTAAAAATTGATACTTACAATGAGTTTCAGATGGACATGAATATTATAAATTTTTGGAAAATGGGCGTAGCCACGCCCACTTATGGTTACATGTGTATATCTTGGTAACCGCTGCACCAATTTCTTCCAAACTTGGCACAGTTGTTGGCCTTAGTACAACATACTGAATGGCTGAAAATTTTAAAAATCGGACAATAACCACGCCTACCTCCCATATAACGGTAATTTTCAGAAAAACGAAAACTGCGATATTTTAGTAACTACTGAAGATAATTCACTAAAAATTGATATGTGCAATGAGTTTTAGACGAAAAATAAGAATATTACAAAATTTTGGAAAATGGGCGTAGCCACGCCCACTTATGGTTACATGTGTATATCTTGGTAACCGCTACACCAATTTCTTCCAAACTTGGCACAATTGTTGGTCCTGGTACAGCATACCAACTGGCCGAAAATTTTTAAAATCGGACAATAACCACGCCCACATCCCATATAACGGTAATTTCGAGAAATACAAAATCTTCGATAAATCAGTAAATATTGAAGCTAATTTATTCAAAATTGATGATTGCAACAATTCTTTACCAAGAAATACGTTTATGACAAAATTTTGGAAAATGGGCGTAGCACCGCCCACTTGAGATCACATATATGTATCTCGCTAACCGTTCTAGCAATTTGTACCAAGCTCGGTGCTTGTGCTTGCCACATAAAAGCAAACCGTTGAAAATTGTTGAAATCGGACTAAAATTGAGGCCGCTTTTCATATAACGGTAAATTTTAGAAATGCTCGAAACGTCAATATTTCGAAATTTAAGGACGCTAATTTACTTAAAATGTATATACCCCGGCTTATCATGTAGCAGTAGCTTTCGGAAAGGTGGAAAAACATATATTTAATACTTGCGCCGGGTATTTAATGTTCGGCTCCGCCCGAACTTAGACTTTCTTACTTGTTTTTTTTTTATTTTTTATTTTTTACGAATTACGAATTTGTTTATGTTTTTTTTATACATATTTTTATTTTTTTGCCAATTACGAAGCCCACAGGAGGAGGCTACTCTACAAATTTAGACTTCGCTTTTGCGATATCTTTTATTTTTTTGTTCTTGTTTTAATATTTATATTTTTCTGCCAGTTACGAATAAAGACTTCAGTGTTATTATTTTTTTATTTTTATTCTTTTTTTGAAGATGAAGATGAACATAAACATCAACATAAACATAAACATAAAAATAAAGAAACAATAGAGACAAAAGCAGATCCACCTGAAGAATGTGCGGTGCTATGTTATGGTATGTTACGCTACATATGTTATGTTATTTAATCATATTTCATGGTTTGTTATGTTATGCTATAAGTTAAACTCCCCTTCATTTTACCCATTCCTTAATTTTAGTGGATGAATTTCAACCATTGGGCGAACACTAGTTTTTTTATAATTCTCATTAAAAATTGTAGTTAATCGGTTGAATTGCAGTGTAGCTAAGTTCTATTATTTGTACTTTTAAACACGTAGTTGCACAATATCGGCTAAAGAAATGTTTAAATCTGCCACTTTAGGGGGGTAAGTGATTGTTTTGACGGGACAATATTTTGTTTCCCTACCTTGATGCATCTCCGCTATCTGCAAGTATATTTTTTTCTCTAAAATAATTGCGAATTTTCAGTATTTTAATATTATTTTCGGCTTGATGTAACTTTCACAAACACTCATATTTCGCCTCTACTCACCCCGTCGTCGCCTTATTTCTCGCCCTGCCTCGCTTGTTGTGAAAAATTGCATTAGGAAACAAATATGTCTAACTTTTGCATTCGCAGCAACTTATTCTTGGTGTTTACAGCTGCCGGCATTGTTTTTGTTGTTGATATGAATGCACAAAGTAATGACGTTGGTCATTTAATAATGATTTCAACATTGTTGTTGTTGCAGCTTTTACGTCCTGCCTGGCTGTGCTGTGTTGTGTTGTGTTGTCCGTAAGTAGAGAGCTATGTATTGCTCACTTTGTTGATGACATTCACTTAAGCTCAAACAAAATGTTGAATGCAACAAACTATTTCCGCTGTAGCATCAGTGATGTTCTTTTACTGCTGCTGTTGAAACTGCTTCAAACTTTCTGCTGTCACATTTCCTCTACGTTCGCGTTTGCGTCGCTTTCTTCTTCTCTCCTAAAATCAACTTTAACTTCAACTCCGTACAAAAATTCTGTGAAGACAGGGCGCTGCACTGTGGCTCGGATTGCAAATATAGCTGGACGAAACTATTTAAACAAATACACTTCTTCTTCTGAACTTCTTATCTAGGGAATTTTTGGGTCGCTGATTACGAATCTGAAGTCATTTACCAAAAATTCAAAATGGCGGATCCAATATGAATGACGAAAAATTTAAAGAATCGGTACATTTCTTTGAAACTGGGTATCCGTGGGTTTTCTGGGTCGCCGATCTCGAATCTCAAGCCAATCATCAAAAATTCAAAATGGAAGATCAAATATAGCGGACGAAAATTAAAAAAAGTTATTTACTTAAAATTCAAAATGATGGATCCAAACGAAATATTAAAAAAATCTTAACCCTTCATATATGAAAACTTATTGTTCCCAGATTATACTCATAACGATTACAAATTTGTTAAAGTTCAATAGAAAACTAGTTATGTATATAAAGATTGTTTATGATTGTATACTTCGCTTTATATTTTGATTTTTATTTTCAGTTCACAATAACAATGACTTAGTACTTTTTAAAATAATTTAATAGAACAGCTAATTTACAAATAAAAATAGTCCTTATCATAACTATGCAACAGCCACATATTGACAAGTTTTGACTACTTATTTTATTATTATTTAATCTGAATTATTTTTTCATAAAAATGTAGTTTGTTCTTTAACAAATACCGCATAAATCCAAGTTTCAAGCTTTGTGGAATATTTGAAAAAAACCCAACAAACTTTCGTAAAAATTTCGATGTTTTAAATATGGTTTCCTAGAAAGAGCTTGGGTATGCAGTTTTGAAGCCCATTCAATTTTAGTAAAATAAAAAGCAAATTTTAAGTACTTAGGGTTTTTCTTTGATTTTTGTTTGTTTTTTATTTGTTGAAACTGTTGCTCATATTCTCCATATAAAAAATGTGTGACATAAATTGTGTTATGACCTCTGAATCTGTAGCGAAATAAGTATAATTTTTGGTTTATACAGTCAATTTTTGAGTGCGATTAGCAAACTTTTCAGATAAATTTCAGTTTATAATATAGAGTTCTCAAATAGACGGCGTTGACTTACCCTTTTTTTGTCCATGTGTTAATTAATTTATTAAATGCAATTTCTATTTAAATGTCTTGTCAGGAATGTATTCCAAGTATCATAAAGTATTTTAAAAATAAATAAAATTTTGACTTTCGTTAAGCTAGATCTGCTATTCGAACCACTGTGCGCTGTGCTGGAAAAAAGTTAGCCAATGTCATTTTTATTTTATTTTATTATAATTTCACTTCGCTCAAAGACAACTCATAAATTTTGTCAAACTATAAGTGCCAGTGCTTCGTTGTACCAGGGAACGAGATTTCTGCTTGCTGCAGCTGAATGCCGTGCAGTGGAGATGCAGCACGCATACCTACGTATGTATGTGCAAAACAACTGGAAAGTGGCCATTTCTGTAGCTACAACAGCAACAACGTAGGCAGTCATGCGACTTCAGCGAACTGTGAAATGCAAAGTGCAACCTGGGTGGTGCAGGGCTAAATAATCTAATTAAGACAAGTTTGCCGTTTTGCGTCATTAACGTTGTCTCCGTCTGTGTGGAAAAGCGTAGTTTACGAAAAGTTTACACTGGATGGTTCGGTAGTAGTACATGTGTGTTTGTGTGTGTGCGTAATGGGCGCTGTAAAAATTCTCTTTTATTTAAAATCAGATAGACAGTTTTTCAGTCGGTCGCCATTGCTATTAATTTTCATTGACTACTCTTTAACTTCTCTAAAGAAAAAATCTATTAAAATGCAATTTCGTTCCTTTTATTGAATATATAAAAACTTTTTGTATTTTTTTCTATGGTTCTTTACCAACGAGGCGAAAATGAAATAATTTACTGCAGTTTTTTAGTATGGCACATTCATAATTTGGAGTATGTCTGCTCGAAAAAATATGAAATCAATCAAACTAACTCGAATGCCTAGGTTGGATCAGGCAACCTCTTGAAAGGTATCAAGTACCAACCATCAATTAAATTCAACTCATAACTTGCTAGGATATTTCGTCTAATAAATATTATATTTACTTCAAACACATGTATGTAGATTTTTGGCTGTCTATATCTGCCTCATTAGAAGTGAGAAATAAATTAACAAAAGACTTCAATTTACATAGGAAATATTTTTTAGAGCAAATATTTTATTTGGAAAATTCCTATCCAGCCGTTTTTCTTGTGGAGTTGTGGAATCGCAGCCATCTTGAAAACAAGTATGGTCAAAGTATTTCTAACTCAGGGGAGCAGTAATTTTCGGGCTTCAACCAAACTATACCCAAACATTAGTATCCATTCGTGAAAGTCAAATTTCAAAAGGATTTCGTTCCACCACATCCCAGTTTTTTTCTTATGGTGGGTAAAATTTTACACTTTTAATTCTATTAGTTTTCTTTAAGAAAAACATTTGCTTTAAATTTCAAGCAATTTCTTAGAAGGTGTTTTCATAAAAAATTCTCTTGGGTTCTTAAGAAATCTTCTATAAATGGTTAAAAGGAAATCTTCTTCGAAATCATGGCAACTTTCAGCATTTATATGGAATAAAGTGATGTGGGCATTTCAAGCAATTGGGATGTTCATAAGTGCGTTGAAACATTGAAACAAAACTACCAGAATCTAGAAAAGGACTTTTTAAAGCGAATATCTAGCGAACTGGGATGATACTTTCTACCTAAGTTAAAAAAGTGGCTATGCGGATCATGATGTTTTTAATTAGATTTCTTTCTATTATAAGGTAAATGCTTGAAGCAGCTAGGGTTTGGCAATTTTTCTGTTGAAGGTATTCTCCCACGGACGGCTTCGGCAATATGAAAAATTTGAAGGCTAGATTCTTATTCTACGGAATAAATCAAGTAAGAAACAGTGGCCACTGGTTGTGCCGCATTCAGTTGTTGGAATTTTGTTGGGCTGTGTAATCATATCTTTGACGAGGTGTGTGAAAACTCGCATTTGCTTGTTGCAAGCTCATTTGTAATTTTTCGCTGCTTTTCCTCCATTCATTCAAAACTTTTACCAAGCAAATTATTCTTACTAGTGACGCATAGAACCGAGGAACCGGAACCGGAGAACCGGCCAGTCCCAACGGAACCGAAACTCGATTCCAAAATAACCGAAAACGGTGAAAAACTATTCCAAAAGAACTGAAAATGGATCCTACAGAACCGAAAATTGGCAACGAAACGAACGTTGCACTATGGGTTTTGGAATAAAGTCTTAATATGAAGATATTAGTTCAAAACTCGGTTTAAATATGTATTATTGAGTAATGAGTTAACAGCATCATTTTTAATCTAGGATCTAAAAGAGCTATTTTTAATGTAACTCATTTTAAAAATAATCTATGGTTGGATGTTTGACTTAAGTAAATAAATAAAACCTATTTATATAAAAATTTTTTTGGTTGAACCGCTGTAATTCTGGTTAGAGCTGTAGCTGTAAACAATACAAAGAGCGCTCGTTTCAGTAAAACGTTCTAAGCACGTTACTGCTCGAAGTTTACTCTGCAAATGTGTGAGATGAACTCAAATGGCATTAGTGTTGTGAATTCTGTAGACTTGTTTAGTGACCCTCTTAAAGTGATACACTTTTTTTTTGTTTGAATTTTTATTCCCAGCTAGGTATGTAAAAGAGTTTCTAAACGAAAAACGAAAAAAATTGGAATAAAATAATTAATGAAATATCCGACTTTTTTTGCGATTCTTTCCATCAACGTAGACGTTTAGGGATAATTTGCTTATTGGTTTCTTTTGATGTAGGGGGAGAAGGATTGTAGGTATTCTTGGCCCTAAGAGGTATATAACTTTTTAATGGCTATAAAGGCCCCTCCGCAAATTATTATAAATTATTTTATTTCAAGCCATATCTCACGAATCCACAACTATATATTTGAAACAACAAAAATAATTCATATCTATGTTGTTTTCTTCTAAAACTGCGAAATACAAAAATAAATACGGCCACCATTGGTACGTACAGCTACCTTCGCCCAGCAGAGCGATAGAAATGTTCAATTTCAAATGCTTGCGGGTGTTCTAATTTTGACAGCGCGAATTTCGCTGTGGTGAGTTCGCCGTTCGCCGGCATTATATTTCAGCTATAAAGCATCCTTACATTGAAAGAATTTGTTTGTTTCTTTATTTCGTGAAATTACCCGTTAAAGTGCATTGCTCTGTTATCGAACGTTGTGTGTCTAAGTGTGTGGAAGTTAAACTCTTTAAAAACTCAGCGATGAAAATCAATTTACCGTTTCGTTTTAAACCAAACTGGAACGAACGATTTCTGTGGCTGGCTAATGAGTTACATTCATTGAAGTAGCAGCTAGGTAATTACTACAGCTGTCACATGCAAGGCAAAATTGCCTCATATTGTGCAACATATTAATGCGCATTAATTAAGTTGTGCATCAATAAATGAACGCCATTACGTGGAAATGCATACACTCAAATGCACATACATGCTAGGATAGAATGCACATATGTAGATAGGAATCACGCCGACAATACATCACAGATTGTAGGCGAAAGACTAAAATCAAATGACATGTATTTTATTACGAGGCTGTTGCATTCGATAGCATTTTACATACACATATGAATGTATATATACTTATGTAGTATGTATGTATATACATATGTATAGGGTAATACAATAATAGGGTGGTAGCAATTATTTGTGGTCTATTAATGTGGTTTTGTATTTTTTCAGACTATTGGTACTATGGGCTTTGGAAAAGTGATACCTGGTTTCCAACAAAAATCATCAAGAACAATGAGCCACATTTCGCCCAAAACGGATACGTTGACAAGCAAAACTGCAACAAGCAGCAAGAAAAACCTATGCACCCACGGCGAGTGACCATTTGTTGTGGTCATTAGGCTGGCGGATTCATCGGACCGCATTTCTTCGAAAACGATGCCTGTAACGCTGCTACGGTAAATACGTGCGATTGAAACAATGGCTCTATTACGAACGTCTGCGGTCTTATTAAATCGCCCTATATAAATATATTAGGGCCGAAAATCCGTTTTTTTAGAATTTTGATTGGTAATAGCAAAAATATGGTTCATTATGCTCTAAAAAAAGATGTGTGAAATATGAAAATTTTTGGTCAATATCTTAGGCTCTCTGAAGTCCATCGAACGGATTTTCGGCCCACGCTACTATACATACATATTTATGTAAACATACGTAGCATACTAATAGAATCATATACATACCACCACAAACATTTGTACATACTACTTACATATGTGCATCTGTATGCAGGCGTATGAAAAATCATCCAAAATAACGGCAGTTCACTTTCAGCTACTTATAAAAACGGCTGTAGTTGGAAACTTGTGTTTTTCGTTTACTGCTATAACGAGTACACTAGCACCAAATGATGCATGTTGGTTCTCTTATTGCACCCACCGCATCCTGGTTGTTGATTTAATTAGTAGTGGCAACAAAATGCATAGGTACGCACATACATACGTACATGTCAATATCTAAGCACACTCATACTATTTAGTAAAAAATAGCAAAAAAAGGCATAAAGCCATATTTGATTTCTGCGCATCACGTGCTATTACGTGAAAATGACTACCTCTAGCATGAAGATGATGTCAATTTGGCCATCGGGCCATTCCAGCGAAGACGACATCAGATAAAAAATAAATACATAAAATGTGTTTAAATCTGTAAAAACAATAAAGCAGGTAGAATAAATCTTTGAAAATAGATTTTTATCCATTTATTCTTACTATTTTCTCTATTTTAATGTTCTAAATGCATGCGGGTCATTCCATTGAAAAGTGGAAAACGACATAAATTTAAATATTCCCTAATCTACGCGAAGGGGTTTTTTGCACCGTTCGTCGATTTTCAAAAATGGAGTGTTAAATGCAAACTGGTTTTATTTTTTCGAAAAGAGTTGCCACGTGTTGAACAATTAAATTCAAATTTTTTAATAATCAATACGGTACCGTTCGTTCGATTTTCAAAAGTGAGGTGTCAAATTAGAGGGCTCTGCCTGTAGAAGGGCAATAAGGTTTAACTTTTTCGAAAAGAGTTGCTACCTTTTAAAAATGTTATATTCAACTTATTGAAAAAATAAATCAATTGTTATAAAATAGGTTTTACTAGAATTGGTTTTGAAAAGCTTTATTTCTTAATTTACCTACAGTAGGGTTGCCATTTACTTAAAAAATCAAATCCTGTTTGAATTAAGGGATTTAGATAAGAGAAAAAAGTATTACCATAAGGTGCCAAACGAAGGGGTTTTAGACGGTAGTAGTTTGAAACTATTTTGGAGAGGGTTGCCAACTGCTTGAAATATTAAATTTAGTTAACTTATACACAAGTTATAAGAAATATCAAAATATGGATGTCAAACGAAAGAACGATAAGAAATCTTTAGTTTGAACACCAGAGATATTTTTTAAGAGTTCGAAGAGTGTTACCACCTGTATAAAATTAAAATTATTTAAAAAGTTGAACGAATTATTAACCGAATTAGGTTTGAAAAGGCTTTCAGACAGGTTCTGCAATTCACTTCCGAGTGAATTTCAATCAAATTCGCTTCGAACACGAATTGAACTTTGTAGAAGTTCATTCGGAAGTAAATTGCTGAGCCTGCCTGTTCAGTTCCGAAGTGTGAGAGATCAAATTAAAGACATTGGTCTATAGATGTGCGCTAAGGTGTTAAGTTTTTGAAGTTTGCGAAACTTTTTATCGGTGCGGGGTTATTTAAAATTTGGTGGTATTAAAAACCGACTATGCGAGACCACTTTTCACTCAGAAACGACTGCACAAATTTAGATGAAATATGACATTCGAATCGCCTATCACTCTGAATAGCATTTTGAGTGGTTTGTAGGCATTTGAAATCCAATCTTGGGCATTTTAACGCCATGCGTGTTCACTAGTTATCTCTATTTTAGTAGTAACTTTTTTTTTATATGACTACATTTCATTAATTTGTTTGAAAATATAAAAAAAAAAACAAAAGATGTTGAATTTTTGTCTGTATAAACTTTTTTTTGTCTATATAACTTTTTTTTTTTAATTACTGTACAGTGTGTGTATTTCTCTGAAGATTATATAACTCTAGTTTTTAAGGAAAATGAAAGCATATAATTCATATTTTACAACACAAAAACATCGTTTGTAAATATTAAGTGCTTTGGGTAAAATTCATCTTTGAGTTCACAAAGGAAAAATTGTGAAGGGTCCTGTGATTAAAAATCCCCATGCAGGTTATTTTCTGGCGAGAAAAGCATAGTCCATGACTTATTGCAATGACCGGGGTAAACGCGGTAGTATGTAGAAGAGACATAGTTCAACTATATGCTCTCGGTCTGAAATACCTCATGCTAGTGCTTAAAAGCCTGCCTTACCTTCGAGGTTTAGATCAAACATTGTTCCTCTTGTTCTATAGCTCTGAGAGTGGATAGGTGTATAAGCTTCTTGTCCTTTTCATTGAAAGGCGGAGTTGTTCGCCTACTACGATGGATCATGATAGAGCAAAAATCCTTGTGGGCATGCTTTCATAGTGAATAATCTGAAGTTTTCTTATCCTAAACTAGATACAATGGTTCTACATTTAACGACACTTGCCTTCCAGCTGTATATGGTAACGTCAACCCTTGTACGAATACTATGGACACAGTTTTCTATTAGAGCGTGTTCCGTGTTATAGAAAACACTCTTAAGTCCATAAAGCAGCCTAAGGCCATCTCTTTGTTCTATACTGATTTTTAAATTTTCCTTGTAAGATGCCGTAGAGAGTTTTCTTTCAACGGTTTTTCAGTAGAACCAAAAATCTAACCAAAACAAATATGTATACAAATACTATATGTGCCTCTAAGATGCAAAAATCAGTTTTCTACGAAACTACAATGAGAAAAGAGTTTAACTAAGTATGTAGTTAAGTCAACCGAATATGTTTCTAGTTACCGAAACTTGAGCTGAGAGAAATATTTTTAGTAGCTCCATGTACAATCCGACTAGATGTCTAACTCTACCCTAGCGCGCTTGTAGGCACGGGGAGGAAAGTCACTTTTGCAAAAACCTGTCGATGATATTAGGTTATTGTTGATGAGCAAAAAAATTAAAATGGATATTAAAAAGTTTTTATTATGCACCCAACCTGCGTTTAATTGAAATTTGCTCTGCTTTCGTTGCCAACACCCTGACACAAACACTCACTTACCTACAAGTATCTCTTATAGTTTATGCAATATCTTCTCTACTTTTACTACTCCTCCACTTTTCATTTATTATTATCACTACTACCGAAATAAACTGCTTACTTGCCCCTCTTCAACCTCTCTCTCAGATTTTTTGCTTTATTGCATATTCACCAACAATAAAGCACAATAGCTGCGGTAAGCAACAATAAAGTATGCACTGGTTTACGTATGTATGTGTATTAAAAAAAAAGTAAATAAAAAAAAAACATAAATCCTTTCTTCCTATATTCTGAAATCCTTAAACCGCACGAAGATGCGTTGCAAAGAGAAGCTACCGGGGACAACGAATCAACAGCATCAGTTCAACCGTGAAACATGAAATTCTTCTTATTTATAGCCTCTCAAGCGTTTCGGCTATGGAAAAA
>NW_023458558.1:42013700-42016877 GCF_013731165.1 Rhagoletis pomonella | reverse complement strand
AAATTAATTAACACATGGACAAAAAAAGGGTAAGTCAACGCCGTCTAAATATTTGAGAACTCTATATGAAAAACTAAAATTTATCTGAAAAGTTTGCTAATCACACTCACAAATTGACTGTATAAACGAAAAATTACACTTATTTCGCTACAGATTCAGTGGTCATAACGCAATTTATGTCAGACATTTTTTTTATATGGAGAATATGAGCAACAATTGCAACAAACAAAAAAAGACAAAAATCAAAGAAAAGCCCTAAGTACTTAAAATTTGCTTTTTATTTTACTAAAATTGAATTGGCTTCAAAACTGCATACCCAAGATCTTTCTAGGAAACCTTATTTAAAACATCGAAATTTTTACGAAAGTTTGTTGGGTTTTTTCAAATATTCCACAAAGCTTGAAACTTGGATTTATACGGTATTTGTTAAAGAACAAACCACATTTGTATGAAAAAATAATTCAGATTAAATAATAATAAAATAAATAGTCAAAACTAATCAATATGTGGGTGTCGCATAGTTATGATAAGGACTATGTTTCTAAGTGAATTAGCTGTTCTATTAAATTATTTTAAAAAGTACTAAGTCATTGTTATGTGAACTGAAAATAAAAATCAAAATATAAAGCGAAATATACAATCATAAACAATCTTTATATAAATAACTAGTTTTCTATTGAACTTTAACAAATTTGTAATCGTTATGAGTATAATCTGGGAACAATAAGTTTTCATATATAAAGGGTTAAGATTTTTTAAATATTTCGTTTGCCATATCGGATCCGTCATTTTGAATTTTAAGTAAATAACTTTTTTTAATTTTCGTCCGCTATATTTGATCTTCCATTTTGAATTTTTGATGATTGGCTTAAGATTCGAGATCGGCGACCCAGAAAACCCACGGATACACAGTTTCAAAGAAATTTACCGATTCTTTAAATTTTTCGTCAGTCATATTTGATCCGCCATTTTGAATTTTTGGTAAATGACTTCAAATTCGTAACCAGCGACCCAAAAATTCCCTAGATAAGAAGTTCTTCAAAAATCCATCAATTTGTGTTTGTTTAAATAGTTTCGTCCAGCTATATTTGCAATCCGAGCCACAGTGCAGCGCCCTGTCTTCACAGAATTTTTGTACGGAGTTGAAGTTAAAGTTGATTTTAGGAGAGAAGAAGAAAGCGACGCAAACGCGAACGTAGAGGAAATGTGACAGCAGAAAGTTTGAAGCAGTTTCAACAGCAGCAGTAAAAGAACATCACTGATGCTACAGCGGAAATAGTTTGTTGCATTCAACATTTTGTTTGAGCTTAAGTGAATGTCATCAACAAAGTGAGCAATACATAGCTCTCTACTTACGGACAACACAACACAACACAGCCAGGCAGGACGTAAAAACTGCAACAACAATGTTGAAATCATTATTAAATGACCAACGTCATTACTTTGTGCATTCATATCAACAACAAAAACAATGCCGGCAGCTGTAAACACCAAGAATAAGTTGCTGCGAATGCAAAAGTTAGACATATTTGTTTCCTAATGCAATTTTTCACAACAAGCGAGGCAGGGCGAGAAATAAGGCGAGGACCGGGGTGAGTGGAGGCGAAATATGAGTGTTTGTGAAAGTTACATCAAGGCGAAAATATTATTAAAATACTGAAAATTTGCAATTATTTCAGAGAGAAAAAATATACTTGCAGATAGTGAAGATGCAACAAGGTAGGGAAAACAAAATATGGTCCCGTCAAAACAATCACTTACCCCCCTAAAGTGGCAGATTTAAACATTTCTTTAGCCGATATTGTGCAACTACGTGTTTAAAAGTACAAATAATAAAACTTAGCCTACACTGCAATTCAACCGATTAACTACAATTTTTCATAAGAATTCTAAAAAAACTAGTGTTCGCCCAGTGGTTGAAATTCAATCAATAAAATTAAGGAATGGGCAAAATGAAGGGGAGTTTAACTTATAGCATAACATAACAAACCATGAAATATGATTAAATAACATAACATATGTAGCGTAACATACCATAACATAGCACCGCACATTCTTCAGGTGGATCTGCTTTTTTATACTATCACTTTCTCCCCTCTATCTTTGTCTCTATCGTTTCTTTATTTTTATGTTTATGTTTATGTTGATGTTTATGTTCATGTTTATGTTTATGTTTATCTTCATCTTCATCTTCAAAAAAAGAAAAAAAAATAAATAATAACAATGAAATATTCATTTGCAACTGGCAGAAAAATATAAATATTAAAACAAAAACAAAAAAATAATAGATATCGCAAAAATGAAGTCTCAATTTGTAGTGTAGCCTCCTCCTTTTGGGCTTCATAATTGGTAAAAAAATAAAAATATGTATAAAAAAACATAAACAAATTCGTAATTCGTAAAAATTAAAAAATAAAAAAAAATAAAAAAACAGTGAAGTCTTCATTCGTAACTGGCAGAAAAATATAAATATTAAATCAAAACCAAAAAATAAAAAATACCGAAAAAGGGCTTCGGAAACTACGTTTCGAATTTTTTAAATCAAACTTCAAGTTCGTGACCATGCAATGTCACCAATATCTTGTGTGTTTAATACATCACCGATAAAACGGCTCTTGAGGTATTCAAAGGAAACTGTTTACCAATCTGTGCCTTCATTTTATTGGACTTTTAATATTACGTATACGCCATGCCAACCGTAATAGAACAGAATCCTTTTATAACGTTACCTACACTGAGGGAAATAATGCATAGTAAAAATGAATACTTTATATTTGATTGTCGTTTAAAAATGTTCGTATTTAAAAATAATATTTTCATACAAAATTTATTACGCACGTATTTGACTGTTCACATCTGAGTATGCATATGTAAGTGTACATACGCACCCCAAGCATGCAGAGCGCCGCACTGAGAGCGGTGACAAAACACACATACACACATAGCAAGAATGGTAGAATGAGAGTAGAATTCTCAAGAATTTCTGTCAATCGTGCATACATAGTACATACATGTTTATCCGGACAAATCGCGTTCTGTGGTGTTGATGGATATTCAACATTTGAAAGGAAATTTATATGTCTGGATGTAGCTGAGTGCGCAAAGATGCTTGCCACAAGTTGTTGGTATCCGGAGATGGTCGGGTTCGAATTCCGCTGCAGGCAACATGCAAATAAA
>NW_023458558.1:42000934-42013600 GCF_013731165.1 Rhagoletis pomonella | reverse complement strand
TAGCGTCGGTGTTGCCGTCTTACCGTACTAGGACCTAATCCCACATACATGAGAAGAATTTAGTTCTATGTGTACGCTATGTACGTATGTCTATTATTTGCGTTTGATGGCTCCAGCAAAGAAAGCGACTAAAAGCAATAAATGGAGAGGATCAGCGGAATTTGGTATTTGTAAAGCGGCTCGTTATGGGGTGGACAATGCAGACGTCCCAGGAACAGGGCATGCACATGGTTTATATTCTGGGGAGAGAAGTGTATTGCACTTAAAAGAAATTCAACATTTTAGGGTTTAAATTCCATAAATTAAGCAACTCGCGAGTATAACGAGGTCTTCGATACACAAGAATTTCATGAGAAATCGATTCTCGCGAGAAATTTCTTCTCGAACAATCTCGGGGGAAAAAGAAAGGCTCTACTATAAAGTGAAATTTTCATACAAATTTTCGATTTATAAAGCAGTTAAAGTCTTCTTTATTTTTTATGAATTTGGGTGTTACATTCTACCTCACTTTTAGTTTTGAAATTAGTGTTCGGAATTCAAGAAGCTGAGCCCATTATCAGAGCCATTAAGCGATTGCAATACATTCCTAATAGATAAGCATATACAAATATATTATTAGAAGGCGCTTGCACTTTTGCTAAGTGTTTGAATGACCTTCCCGTCCAATTTGTGGTGTGCGTTCTGATGTTGTTATAACAGAAATTGAGGGACCTACAATTTCATGCCGCCTCCGTACGGCAGGCAAATTGTTTTATGAGAAACTTTGCCTACCGGAGGAGAACTGCTATTAGAAAAAAACATTTTTTAAGATGTTATTCGGAACACGGATAGAACCCTGGTCCTAGGGAGTGGAAGTCCGCACCTCTAACCACTCAGCTACAGCGACCACCAATAGCATGTGTATGTATTTGTAATATCTGGAGTTTGAATTGGTGATCGGTTGCTAAATATTTAATGAAATATTAGTGGTATTCACCAAATTGAGCAAGTGGCCTGGCACTCAGGCAAAAGAACAGATGAGCTCAAGCAAGGATTATTGGCAACAGTCGTTGCTTGAGCTCATCTGCTATTTTGCTAGACTGCCAGACCACTTACTCACTTTGGTGAATAACACTATTCTTGTTCCCTAAACTTTTGATAGTTGGAGTAAAAAATAATTAATAGACTTAGATTTACTAATTAATATGTACATGCATAGGTACATACATATGAAACGAAGCATGCGAATTACAAGTAACACTTATCAAATTCATACCAAATAAATTTTTTTTGGTTTTCAAATTGAGCATTTAATAATTAACCATATTTTCAAATCTCAAAGGTTAGTTCTCAAATGCGTGTAAACTAACCGCTGATAGAGTTCTTAAGTTAAAAGTTTCCACTTTGACATGGAATTTTTATTAGTTCTCATTTGAGATGATTTAAAAAGTTTTTAGTGAAAATCAAATTCAGAACAAAAATTTGTTCTAAGGTTTGCAACAGGTGAATTAATAAAACTGCTTTGTCGCATTATTTTCTCTACATTCGACTATCTTTTAGAAATTTTTAAAGGCAAATTTTCAAATAAGATAGTGTCAAATCTTCCCTCTACCTCTTATTACTACACCTGGCACGGGGTTTTCAAATGTTTATTTCAATATTTGTTGGGTAAAAGTATATATGTATGTACCGAAACTGAAGCCCCAATGACCGGTGTTAGTTTCTAATTTGCAAAATAATTACATAGATTCTAAAGAAATTGAATAAAAATTCAAATTAACATTTCGAAATCATACTGAAACTCGTAGCTGTTGTGATTTAAATTTAAAATTGTATTACCCGAATGCTAAATTTAGAGCAACGATATTCACATATAGTAAAAAATAGATTCCAAAGGCACATCTATGAAATTAGAGTATTCTAGGTACTACTTTTTCGGGGCGTTGTAACCATCAATTCTTTAGAAAGTTTGAGAAACTTTGGCAATGAAAAATTTGATATGTAAAGTGTGACGCTGATCGACTGTTGTTGAAACAGCATACAAATGCCCCTCCCCCCTCCGTTTTTTTTGCAAATATTGCTGAAGAATATAAACATAGGTCGCTCCGGTTACCTTGATCCGGCCGTCGTTAGTGTCTTCTTCAAATTCATTCAACAAAAAATTGATATGACGCGTTTGTCTTCGTATAAAAAAGAATCTTCTGGGTCGTAATTTATAATTATAAAGTGTACTGTATTATGTATGTATGTATATGCATACATACACACCCACATCAATATAAATAATACATATATTATTAGATTTATTACTCTTCAATTAATAAATTATACATACCTACATACTTACATAGGTTAACAAATATGCATTGTTCTAAACAGAAGACAAGCAAAATATACGCGTAATTATATACATACATATTAATGTATATCGTCTGTGAGCAGAGTACGAATAAAAAATATGCAATATATGACAAAGTGATGAAAAAGAGTGAAAGAGAAAATAAAATTTCGTCTATAAGCATTTTTAATTAAAATAATTAAAACTGAATAAATAAACAAAAACAAAAGAAAAGACTTAAAACAATACACAAAAATACGATTTCATTGTTTTCTTGGCTTTAATTCCGATTTATTTTCATTTCCTGTTCATTTTTAGAATAAATCGCCCAGCCTTAAAGTGTTGTGTGATTGCTTTGGCCAGGTGGTTGGGAATTGGCAAGTATTAGCGTAAGTTTTATTTGGCATTACTCTTGCAGTGTTCTAAATAGCGTGATATTGTATTTGCAGCTCATGTTTATAAATATACTAGCTTTTTAGACGCGGGGTGAAACGTCTTTATACAAATATGAAAAATAATTTATGTAAAGATGTTATATTTTTATCTCTTCTCTAATATGACTATAGCAGTGATAGCAGAATACGATAGGACAGTTGTATAGCTTGGGTGTTATAGAATGAAATGTAATAATAACTTTTTGGCACAGCAGGTGTTTTTATTTACATACATTAAAAAATCTCCAATAAATAATATAATAGTAGAAGTTCGAATGTTGTAATATAAATGAATCTATTAACATAAATGCATTTTTCGAAACAATTCTCATACATTTTATTTACGAGTCTTGGATTTTATTCTGAGGAATTCTTGTTTATTGTCATTGCAACTCCTAAGCGAACTGGAAACTGAAGTATTGTAAATTCTAAAGGCATATCACAAGGAATTAAAGGGGTCATGTGACTTGTGGTTATGGCCAATAAAGATTCCCCGCCTATTTTATGTGCTACGACTCCTTTTACAAACTCATGTCTGCATATCGAATTTCAAGTTCAAGTGACTTATGGTTCCGAAGTTGTGACTGACTAAAAATTCCACGCCTATGTTATGTGCCACGCCTCTTTTTGCATACCCAATTTCAAGTTCATGTGACTTACGGTTCCGAAGTTATAGCTGATTAAATATTTTACGCCTATGGGAGGTGCCACGAACCTTTTCCTATACCGCCAATTTTTTCCCCAAGAGTATGGAATTAATTTCATTTATCTCGACACGAAGTTCCAGTACCCTACCCCAAATATTTCAAGAGATATACAGTATGATAATTTTAGTTAGTAAGGGAGGTGCCACGCCCCCTTTTACAGTGCTGTCCATATTTCTCTATGCCTATAACCTTCACGTGGTAAAAGCAAATAAGTGTGTAAAGTTTCATGCGATTCCGTGCCGCGGTTTAGAAGTTATAAGGTAATAAACAAACAGACATTCACATTTATATATATAGATAGATAATAAAGTGCAAGTTTCAAGTATATATAGCGCATTCAATTCTAGTGTAATAATGTGTAAGTTTCAAGTGGCTAAAAATTACCGTCGATTTTTTAGACACTTTTTGCTGAAGGATTTCCGGTTTTCTTCCACATAAAGTATATAAATGTTTGTTTACTTAATTAGTTTAATTAATTCCAAATATTTGAAAGGTACTCGGCTGAAAAAGCTGTATTCGTAATCGGAACGCAGTCGACTCCACTGTCGATATAGGAAATCCGACAGTGACTTCCACAAAGAAATTAAAACGTTTGGGCTTGTTCGAGTTGCAATCACAACCGCAGTGTTGCGCGAATTATTAAAGTATCACGTTCTGTGTGAATTCCTAGCAATGTATTATCAGTTGGACAGTTGCAACAATGTTGGCATTTTTCATCAGTACGGCAGTAATGCCGCTTTTATTACGTGCCTCCAACAGGCCTTATGTTGAAGAAAGTCAGAATAAGAAGAAATATAAGTATAGGTCCTGTTTTGGTTTCCGCTTGAAATAATTAAAAAAAAAAATTGTATGTTCGAAATGCAACCACCGACGCCAGCTGGTGGCGAGGCTAGATATTTATCTGCGATTTCCTGCAAATTCCTGTTCGCGTTAAACTTTGAAAGATTCTCTTTTTAGAAGAGTTAGATACCTTATTATCTGAATTTTGTTGCTGGCCAATTCTTGCTGGCTTTTCCAAACGAACACAACTTGTGTGTTTCGGTTTGCAACATAAAATATTGATATCGATGGCTGAGTGGAAGATCGACCTATCTCGGCAGCCAGTTCGAAAACATTCTATCTCAAAAAACTTTTCAAGAACGCTCTATTTCAGAATTCGTTCCCCTATAATTCGTTCCCTATAACAGCATATTTTCAATACATTTTGAAGTGAGATAGGGCGTTTTTGAACCGAATTTTGAGATAGGGCGTTTTTCAATAAAATTCTGAAATAGGGCGTTCTTGAAAAGTTTTTTGAGACAGAGCATTTTCGAACTGGCAGCCGAGATAGGTCGATCTTCTACTCAGCCATCGATATACTATGTACTTCTTTTAAAGCTAGGTTTTTTATGCTTATCTTACGAGATCTTTCAATACAGTTGAATAAGTTATTTCGAAAAGTGCATATCTCGCATAATTTGACAAATACATTTTTTCAAATCAATTTCATCGAAATGCTTCTCTGTATTAATTAAGCTTGAAAAGGGTGCATCTACAGTTACTCCATTAGGCGAGTACCGAATAATTTTGAAAGATCAAAACTCCAGGATAAATAGTTTTTTCTTCTATTAAATACTTTAAATTGCATATTCAGCTACATTAAGATTCCTGAAATTGTTTGATATGAGCAAGACAAACTTGAATATGCGATTAGTTCTACATGTACGCATAATAAAATGGTCATGTTGCCTCAGTATCGATTATATATAATGTACAAATTTCCTATCTAGATATCTTTCCAAACTATATGTGTAGTTCATATGCAAGCAGGTTCTGCAAATCACATCCGAGTGAATTTCAACCCCTGTCAATTTGAATTCAAAGCGAAGTTAATTGAAATTCACTCGGAAGTGAATTACAGAATCTGCCTGATAGTATAAAAGATGTAAAACATGCTTTTAATTAAGAGGTTTTGAAGTTAAATGATATACATACATATCGCACGTTTAATAATATAGAGATGTAACTCAAAATTTAGGTTTTTGGAGATTTCATTAACCAATTAATAAGCTGGATAAGAAGAATATGTTGAGTCTAACAGATAACTAAATTTCCCAAATATGGCGAAGATATGTGTCTTTCCATCTGACTTTTTGTATACCAACTGTATGAAATTCATACTATGAACTGATAAAACTTTGATTGCGTTTTCTCACAAAATTGAAATTTTGAAATACTTCGTTATATTATTAAATGCGCGATATATGAATTTGTAAACGTTATAATGCGATTGACTGAATGTTGTGGGAATTAATTGTAACAAAACATACTACATATCGCACACCGTCTTCAAAAGAGTCACAACTCAAAATAATACGTTTGTCAGAAAATGCGAAAAACTATTTCTTAGCACATGATAATCATAGGGCAAGGTCGACTTTACCTTAGGTTTTTTTTTAACAAATTATAACAAAAATTTTCTCCAGCTTTTGCGGAAAGTTAAATAAAAGATCTGTGTACATTTTTAGCGCATAATATCAAAAATGCCAAATTTTGAGTTGTGACTCTTTTGAAGACGGTGTGCGATATGTATACATACATTAATAATTGCATACATAGTTATTTAACTGAGTGTTTTTATTCCTATATGTACATATACGCTAATAAAATTACTAAAATTAGAATAGCTAACTTAACTAATGGCAAAATGCAGACTAAAAAATGTAATAGTTACTAAGTGAGTTTGTCGGTAACAATAAAATTAAATATAAAAATATTTTAGAGTTCCAATGAAATAAAACAAATCGCCTTTTTAATATTCGCCGTTCTTGATCCGCAAACAACATAACAAGTAGTGAAATGAACAGCATATCCGTTGAACTCGAATCAGTTTTTTAAACCCCTAACGAACTAAGCCGCCATTGTTATACATACATATATCTGGGCCGATCCGTTTACGCAGACCCGACTTTCGTAGAAACGAGCTAAGTTGATAACCATATATATACATATGTAGTTTATTTGTTTCACCATATATACAGTATTGGCCAATACAATAGCACCCCCATTTCAAAGTGATATTGGTTGGCCCTCATGTTTATTTATTTATTTTTAGGAATTTTCAATTACAATACAGTTCATTCTCTAACAAAACTCATATAAACCCAAGTTTAAAACTTTTTCAAAGACTACAAAATAATGCGACAAATTCCCCTCTAAATTTCAACCTTTTTTCCCAGAAGTGCTAGATTTTTTCTGAGAACACGGTCTTATAGCCCATTCAATTTTAGTCTAAAAATATGCAGGTTTCTAGTGGCTAAAAGTTACCGTTGAATTTTTAGACTTCTTTTCGCCGAAAGTATTGCGGGTTTCTTCCATATAAAAACAAATTTTGTTTATTCGTTGCGAAAAAAAAATTCTAAAACATCAACGGAAGTTTTTAACCACTTGAAACTTGCACATTATTAGGCTAAAATTGAATGGGATAAAACTGTTACTCAAGCACTTCTGAAAAAAAGTTTGATACTTGGGTGAACATTTTTTGCATTATTTTGTACCCTTATAAAACGTTTTAAAGAAGAGTTTATATAAATTTCGTTAGAGACTGAACTGTACTTTAATTGAAATTTCTTAAAAATAAATAATTAAACATAAGTGACAAACAATATCGCTTTGAAAGGGGGGTGCTATAGATATGTCCAATACTGTAGTTTTCGTTTAGCTAGCATGGATGACCTCAAACGACGCGAGAAATGTCCGCTCGAGAACGGGTATATTAACAGAAGGATATTGGGCAGTTTTTTTTTATGTATACATTGTCATCACAATAAATTCACTGTTTTATTTTCATTAATTTCTGTACAAGAGAAAACATTTGCATGTAAAAAAAGTATCCCCATACATACATATATGTGTGTTAGGGGCTTACGCGCGTTACCGAAAATATGGCCGAAATTTAACATTAGTTAGATTGTATCGTATATACATTTTCTTGCGGCAACTTGTTCACAACTATGGCACGTTCTCTTAAACCTAAATCGCCTCCGATACCACCAGGTGGTAGCAGAAAATCACAATCGGGATACCCTTTAGGCTGTTCGAACTCTTTGAGGTTTGCATTACTGTCACTGAGAGCAGCCAACGACCATACCGCGATATTTCTTGCTTTTCCATGGCGCGCCAACACATAAAACTGAAATGTTGAAATGCAAAAGAAAAGTTTTAGAAATAAAAATAACGCAACATTTCTTTTTGTAAATTTATGCTTTTGCATTAATAATATTTAAGCATAAAAACATATATTCTACACATACCTCTTTTGTATCAGTTATTAAGTAGCCAACAATTAGCGCCCAATGTGCTTTGTGTCCATGTTTGAGACAAGGTGAATGGTTGTAGTCAGGATCGTAGCTATTTCCAAATTAGCAAATTAATTAGGTATGTTAAGGAAAATTAAAATTGTATCATGATTTTAGTTATAAATAAAAGCAAATAAAATTTTTAGCGCACATATATTTATTTATACTGACATAATTTTTTTAATTAACAATTTATTTGCTTTAAATATTAAAGCTGTATTTTTTAGCCCACTCTCATAGGTGGCGATACCAAAATAACACCATCACCACGCACAAACAGCATCGGGATCGTACGTTTGGTTGTTTTATATACTTCTTCATAGGTTTCCTCATCTATTTCTACAGTGGTTACTGTTTCCTCTGCATCACCAAGTACCATATTCAGATGCTGATCAAACGCCTGAAAATTAAATTTTTATGTCATTATAATACTTACATACATATGTAAGACTTGATAAAAATCATAATATTTTTGCGCTTACACTTTTGCTAAGAGTTTGGCATTGCCTTTGCCTGCCGAGGGGCGAGCGCTCTTAGAAAAACTTGACTTGAAATAGTTACAGAAAAGGTCCCATATTTTGTAATGTAACTATGTATCTATATCGGGGCAGTGTTTGGTCATATTATCACAGTACCACATTTCTACACACAGAAACGGGAAATGTTGGTAACTTGAAAAAAGTAATCTCTCCCACCTTTAACCATTCTACAGACGTATGTGGACCCATTTGAAATAAGTTAATAGTTAAAAACAAATATTTTTAAAGCAAGGTTTCTAAATATGAACGAAATCGGATCATCAAATACGGGTTTATCAAATATAACCATCGTGCGCCAACTGACGGCAAATTTTTTTAGTCGAGTTATTCCTTTTCATGTAGCTAATATATGCAAATACATACGTTTTAAATAGGAACAAAATCAGACTCTAAATATCTCGACTCCCGAGCCACCTATCGGATAAACTCATCTTTCGTACTGCTTTGTCATTGGGAAGGTGTTCAACAATTGATTCTAAAAAACATACTTACAGAGCAAGTAAAAGCTTGTAAAGAGGGTAAAATTACCAGATTACAGAGATCGTTACTCCATCCACAGTATTCCATTCTGCATTGGCGGTTGAAAAAAAAATCAAAAATAACCCTCATCAGTCCAACCCCAGAATTCACCTCGAAATTTACAAAAAAAAAAAATCATTTTTGAAAGCGAATTTATTGCTAAATTAGTGTTCGGAAATTCAAAATCATAGGTTTAAATTTTAGTTCTTGGCTACACGTGTATGTTGCTTATTATTTTTTTATTGATTCGGGCCACGCGCTTAGACACAATAACGCAAAATTATTGTACAAATAACCGAACCGTAATATAATTATGTGTGAAATTTTTTGTTTAAGTCATCGATAACTATTATTTTAAGACTTATATAATTGAAGTATTTTCATAATAATTATCAGCCAGATAAAATATTTTTAAGTCTTCAAATACTTTTATTTTGAGACTTATATTATAAATAAAAGTATTGTCATAATAATTATCATTGAATTAAATATTTGTAAGTCTTTACAAACTTTTATTTTGACTTATTATAAGTCTTTTGTTAATAATTATGAGTTCGAAAAAATTTTGTATATAGCCCCGAACGGTTCCCAAACCAAGCCCCAACTGGACCCAGATATTTATCTTCTTTTTGGTTGTTTGTGTTTCCGACAGGGTAGGAGTATGATGCCCCAATACATCGTCACGATTTTCCGTCATCATTCGTCGTTCGTCGAAAAATCACACTGAAGATGGCACAACGCCGAAACTTGTTTGTCTCCAAACCAAATTTGACAAGGGATGACGGAAAATCGTTCCACAATACACCAAATATTTATCTTAATATAATGATTATTGATTGCCTTTTATTCTTTTCTCTTATAATAGTTATGTCTCTGGTGCTTAGCGGTAGAATTTGAAGGAAGGGTAATTTTTTGTAAGACAAGACAATTTTGAAAGTTTAATACATTTACATGCATCATTCTCCAAGTTAATTTTATTTCGAGTTCCCAGAAATAACTGCGATGGCTTTTGGCAGTTTTCGAAAACAGTACTTGGTTCGGAAGGCTTTACCCCTCGGTAAATAAAAATAAGAAATTTTGGTTTTTCCTAGACACCGCATTTAATGGCGTTTTTATAGAGAAATACATTTTCATTTCCCTTTTCATAGCATTTGTGCGCTATGAGAAGGCATGATTCAATAATGATATTAATTATTGAAGCATGATGAGAAGGTAACATTTTTCTGCCGAAAGGAAACGCCATCGTGTTAATTTTTTACTTACATGCAAACGTCCTCGTAGTTCTCGTTCATTGCGCATCTTTACGTACACCTTTTCGTCCAGACTGAGCCGAATGAGGTCCAGCGGTTCCTTCACCGGCAGCACTTGTATCTAGTCGGCAAAAAGTGAGGTTAGTTAATGAAATTTACAGAAATCTTTTTAAATACTTACTTGTTCTTCTTCGGTTGTCATTTTGCACCAATTTACCCTTCTTTATGGACGAAAATATATTAATAATCACAAATTAGCAAGTCCTTCCCGACAATTTGGTGGAAAGATCATACAAGCAAAAATAAGCGCAAATGTCAATCCGACGTCTATCAAATGTCAAACCGATTGCCAAACGCAAATCAGCTGTTTAGTAAAGTTGCAAAAGCAAATGCTTTAGCTTTTATACAAAAACAAAACAATACAAGCAGAAAGAAAACAAATCTCGAATGAAATGTAATAACCTATTTTCTAGAAATTATGTAAGAAGTAGCTTAACATTTCGTTTTAAAATGTTACAAATGCCTTAACGGCTTACCAACGCTGTAATAAAATTCGTTTGAAAAGGATACGGAACAAAAACACAAGCGCCTGCTTCTAGTGCTGCTTTGACCTTGGCACAGTCGAGTGGACCTTGATGCAATTCACATTCCGCTGCCGCCAACACATTCTTGCATTCCTTGGCAATCGTTTTCGCCGTCGACGTAGCATTCGTGCTTTCTTTTAATGTATTTATCTCGTAGGCCGCCGTGAAATTTGCCGATTCAAGAGTATCACATATAAGTTTGAATAAATTTTGTGCACTAAACATCTCGCCATTGTTGGTATATTGGAGCTCCCTTGCCACCTGCAAGAGCTCTTGTGCTGTAGGAGTCCCGCCCACAAGCATGCTTAGTGCAGTGAGCCCACAGGTGGGTCCCTCTTGTAGGATAACAGATACATTGCGCAGCTGACAGTGGAGAGGAGGCCTCTCCTCACATATGCGTGCCAAAAAACAGGCTTTCTGCAATTCTGGGTACTTCAGTGCCCAGGTACATGTTGGCAATTGCTGCTGAGATTGTTGGTTATGAGGCGTGGGTAGATATTTCTGGGCAGTTGCTTGATTAAGTGTTGGCTGCGGCGGATCAGCAGACAGGGCGTGCGACATTTATTTTGTGTGTAAATATTTAACTTTTTATTATTATATAATAGGAGTGCCGGGCCTTATCACACTTGCTTACGAGCACAATATCTTGTTAAACGGGAGCAGTTTATTTTTAGAACTGCTACATTTGAACCGAACCTTAAATAAATACGCTACTAGTCGCGCTCCGCTGATTACACACTTTTCCCACGGTCTACATTTGTCTCAATTCAAACACGCAAGCAAATAGATTTTAAGCGACTTGCTTTTGTGGCAGTTTCGTAAATGTTTACGAAAGTTAAAATCAAGAAATGAGAAATACAGCGGCGCGCCATCTGTGTTTTGCACCGAATAATGGCAGAAAAAAAGAGTGAGAGCAAAACGTTACGCACTTATAACGGGACGTAAAGTAATTGCAAAGTTAAATACGTTATTTTGAACGTTGCATGAAAACGAGAATTATGTTCAGTATTTAGGGCGAGTCTTTCAGTGCCAGTTTAAACTTTGATTATGTAAACTGCGTCTATATTGTACAGTTCGCTGCCATTTGATTGGCTAATATTAGTTTCGTTCCCCAAATTTTCTGGGATAAAACCCGTAAAATTGTGAAAAAGCAAAAGACGCAAGAGTACCGGGTAGGATAACGCTTTCTGGTAAATTCCTGTAAATTCTTGGAACTTCCTGCGAGTTAGGGAACACAACTGTTAGTAAGGGAACGCGATTTTAAAGCACAACCTTGTACGCACATACAAATTTAGCAGTCTAAATTTTAAAAACAATACAATCAAGGCTGACTTCCAAAACGTCAATTGCTTTGCATCAGTACAAAGTATAGTGTTCCATAACGCCGAACTGCAAAGTATTTTCGTTGTTCACTCTTGCCTGGTTATCAAGTTATCTGCTTAAAAATAATTTTTCCGTAGTTGTTTTTGTTGTTGTACAACACTACAGAAAAATCATTTTTAGCCAGATAACCTGATAACAAGGTAAGCGTGAACAATCACATTGACAACATATACGCTTCCAAAACGCATCCGCAAAGTTATCGAAACGCATCACTAAAGCAATCAGCGCATCAGAAACAAAGTTGATGCTTCGTTTGTTTTTGGTTGCGATTAATGTTGTGAAAAAGGAAAATTACCTGGGACCGTAATGGTCATAACTTTTATTATAAAAATCACTTTTTAATCGTTATTAACTGAGTTTTATTTTTTTGCTCAAAACATAATAACTTCTTCTTCATCTTCATCTTAGCAAAAAATAAAACTAAAGAAATAAAGATTATTTTCTGAGCAAAAAATAAAACTCAAAAAATAACCATTATTTTCCGAGCAAAAAAATAAAAATTAAAACCAACCGATTCATTTCTGAGTAACAAATAAAATGATTTATTTCGGAACGACTTTCCGTCATCCCTTGTCAAGCTTGGTTTGCAGACAAAC
>NW_023458558.1:41998092-42000834 GCF_013731165.1 Rhagoletis pomonella | reverse complement strand
GTTTGTCTGCAAACCAAGCTTGACAAGGGATGACGGAAAGTCGTTCCAAAATAAATCATTTTATTTGTTACTCAGAAATGAATCGGTTGGTTTTAATTTTTATTTTTTTGCTCGGAAAATAATGGTTATTTTTTGAGTTTTATTTTTTGCTCAGAAAATAATCTTTATTTCTTGAGTTTTATTTTTTGCTAAGATGAAGATGTAGAAGAAGATGGTTATTATGTTTTGAGCAAAAAATAAAACTCAGTTAATAACGATTAAAAAGTGATTTTTATAATAAAAGTTATGACCATTACGGTCCCAGGTAATTTTCCTTTTTTACAACATTAATCGCAACCAAAAACAAACGAAGCATCAACTTTGTTTCTGATGCGCTGATTGCTTTAGTGATGCGTTTCGATAACTTTTCGGATGCGTTTTGGAAGCGTATACGTTGTCAATGTGGTTGTTCACGCTTACCTTGTTATCAGGTTATCTGGTTAAAAATAATTTTTCTGTAGTGTTGTACAACAACAAAAACAACTACGGAAAAATTATTTTTAAGCAGATAACTTGATAACCAGGCAAGAGTGAACAACGAAAATACTTTGCAGTTTGGCGTTATGGAACACTATACATTGTACTGATGCAAAGCAATTGACATTTTGGAAGTCAACCTTGATTGTATTGTTTTTAACATTTTGACTGCTAAATTTGTATGTGCGTACAAGGTTGTGCTTTAAAATTGCGTTCCCTAACTAGCAGTTGTGTTCCCTAGCTCGCAGGAAGTTGCAATAATTTACAGGAATTTACCAGAAAGCGTTACCCTACCCGGTACTCTGGCTTCTCTTGCCTTTTAACAGTTTTACGGGTTTTAGCCCAGAAAAGTTGGGGAACGAAACTAATATTAGCCAATCAAATGGCAGCCAACTGTACAATATAGACGCAGTTTACATAATCAACGTTTAAACTGGCACTGAAAAACTCGCCCTAAATACTGAACATAATTCTCGTTTTCATGCAACCTTCAAAATAACGTATTTAACTTTGCAATTACTTTACGTCCCGTTATAAGTGCGTAACGTTTTGCTCTCTCTTTTTTTCTACCATTATTCGGTGCAAAACACAGATGGCGCGCCGCTTTATTTCTCATTTCTTGATTTTAACTTTCGTAAACATTTACGAAACTGCTACAAAAGCAAGTCGCTTAAAATCTATTTGCTTGCGTGTTTGAATTGAGACAAATGTAGACCGTGGGAAAAGTGTGTAATCAGCGGAGCGCGACTAGTAGCGTATTTATTTAAGGTTCGGTTAAAATGTGGCAGTTCTAAAAATAAACTGCTCCCGTTTAACAAGATATTGTGCTCGTAAACAAGTGTGATAAGCCCCAGCACTCCTATTATATAATAATAAAAAGTTAAATATTTACACACAAAATAAATGTCGCACGCCCTGTCTGCTGATCCGCCGCAGCCAACACTTAATCAAGTAACTGCCCAGAAATATCTACCCACGCCTCATAACCAACAATCTCAGCAGCAATTGCCAACATGTACCTGGGCACTGAAGTACCCAGAATTGCAGAAAGCCTGTTTTTTGGCACGCATATGTGAGGAGAGGCCTCCTCTCCACTGTCAGCTGCGCAATGTATCTGTTATCCTACAAGAGGGGCCCACCTGTGGGCTCACTGCACTAAGCATGCTTGTGGGCGGGACTCCTACAGCACACGAGCTCTTGCAGGTGGCAAGGGAGCTCCAATATACCAACAATGGCGAGATGTTTAGTGCACAAAATTTATTCAAACTTATATGTGATACTCTTGAATCGGCAAATTGCACGGCGGCCTACGCGATAAATACATTAAAAGAAAGCACGAATGCTACGTCGACGGCGAAAACGATTGCCAAGGAATGCAAGAATGTGTTGGCGGCAGCGGAATGTGAATTGCATCAAGGTCCACTCGACTGTGCCAAGGTCAGAGCAGCACTAGAAGCAGGCGCTTGTGTTTTTGTTCCGTATCCTTTTCAAACGAATTTTATTACAGCGTTGGTAAGCCGTTAAGGCATTTGTAACATTTTAAAACGAAATGTTAAGTTACTCCTTACATAATTTTTAGAAAATAGGTTATTACATTTCATTCGAGATTTGTTTTTCTTTCTGCTTGTATTGTTTTGTTTTTGTATAAAAGCAAAAGCATTTGTTTTGCAACTTTACTAAACAGCTGATTTGCGTTTGGCAATCGGTTTGACATTTGATAGACGTCGGATTGACATTTGCGCTTATTTTTGCTTGTATGATCTTTCCACCAAATTGTCGGGAAGGACTTGCTAATTTCTGATTATTAATATATTTTCGTCCATAAAGAAGGGTAAATTGGTGCAAAATGACAACCGAAGAAGAACAAGTAAGTATTTAAAAAGATTTCTGTAAATTCCATTAACTAACCTCACTTTTTGCCGACTAGATACAAGTGCTGCCGGTGAAGGAACCGCTGGACCTCATTCGGCTCAGTCTGGACGAAAAGGTGTACGTAAAGATGCGCAATGAACGAGAACTACGAGGACGTTTGCATGTAAGTAAAAAATTAACACTATAGCGGTTCCTTTCGGCAGAAAAATGTTTCCTTCTCATCATGCTTCAATAATTAATATCATTATTGAATCATGCCTTCTCATAGCGCACAAATGCTATGAAAAGGGAAATGAAAATTTATTTCTCTAACGGGTGATTTTTTTGAGGTTAGGATTTTCATGCATTAGTATT
>NW_023458558.1:41996948-41997992 GCF_013731165.1 Rhagoletis pomonella | reverse complement strand
AATACTGTGGATGTAGTAACCATCTCTATCGAAATGGTAATTCTACCCTCTTTACAACCTTTTATATAACTTGCTCTGTAAGTATGTTTTTTAGAATCAATTGTTGAACACCTTCCCAATGACAATGCAGTAGGAAAGATGAGTTTATCCGATAGGTGGCTCGGGAGTCGAGATATTTAGAGTCTGATTTTGTTCTTATTTAGAACGTATGTATTTGCATATATTAGCTACATGAAAAGGAATAACTCGACTAAAAAAATTTGCCGTTAGGTGGCGCACGAGTGGTTATATTTGATAAACCATTATTGATTGTCCTATTTCGTTCATATTTAGAAAGCTTGCTTTAAAAATATTTGTTTTTAACTACTAACTTATTTCAAATGGGTCCGCATGGGTCTGTAGAATGGTTAAAGGTGGGAGAGATTACTTTTTTCAAGTTACCAACATTTCCCGTTTCTGTGTGTAGAAATGTGGTACTGTGATAATATGACCAAACACTGCCCCGATATAGATACATAGTTACATTACAAAATATGGGGCCTTTTCTCTAACTATTTCAAGTCAAGTTTTTCTAAGAGCGCTCGCCCCTCGGCAGGCAAAGGCAATGCCAAACTCTTAGCAAAAGTGTAAGCGCAAAAATATTATGATTCATATCAAGTCATACATATGTATGTAAGTATGTCATTATATAAAAATTTAATTTTCAGGCGTTTGATCAGCATCTGAATATGGTACTTGGTGATGCAGAGGAAACAGTAACCACTGTAGAAATAGATGAGGAAACCTATGAAGAAGTATATAAAACAACCAAACGTACGATACCGATGCTGTTTGTGCGTGGTGATGGTGTTATTTTGGTATCGCCACCTATGAGAGTGGGCTAAAAAAAACCGCTTTAATATTTAAAGCAAATAAATTGTTAATTAAAAAAATTATGTCAGTATAAATAAATATATGTGCGCTAAAAATTTTATTTGCTTTTATTTATAACTAAAACCATGATACAATTTTAATTTTCCTTAACATACCTAATTAATTTGCTAA
>NW_023458558.1:41990018-41996848 GCF_013731165.1 Rhagoletis pomonella | reverse complement strand
GACTTCAGCAGGGATCGAACCTGCGAATTCGATGTTCAAAGTCAGAATTAGCAACAAGAGTTTACGGGATGTACATAGCTCAGTGGTTAACGTTTCTGACTTTGAACATCGAATTCGCAGGTTCGATCCCTGCTGAAGTCTAGAAAAAAAGAAGTCTGATGAGGAGATGTGGTGATCTCCGAAATAGTGCTATAACTTCTACCGCTTAGACTTTGTTGCTTTCTCAATTTTTCCTAATAAACAATCATGGTACAAAGCTCAATAAAAATACTACTCCTTTATTTTTTTTTATTCATTCATTTATAACTTCTATACTTTTATAATTTTGTTTTTAGTGAGTTTGACGTTTGTAATAAAACCAAGCTCTAAAAATAAAGATTACCTAATACTAAAATAAATAATGTGAAACATAATAAAATAATGTCAAATAAAATACAAAAAAAGATATATATAAAAATTAAGAATCACTTCGACTGAGAATGGAGCCTGGGTACTATGGAATTGTAGTCCGCAGTCCTCACCACTCGACTACCGCGTATGCCAAACTCGCCTGCTTTGTTGGCTTACTCGAGCAATAAACAAAAGCTGGCTGCTTTGGCCAGTGTTGTCATCGAAAATTCCCCTGACCGCATTAATTTTAAGGATTAGCTTCAGGACTTAATCCGTATCAACTGCCGTCTGTCTATGCTTCGGCCGAGTTTATTAAAGCACGCCAGTTGTTTCTCTTCTGTGTGAACCGAAGTCAATTGGAAATATCAGGTAAAGCCCGTGTATGATGGATGATTCTGCGTCTGATTTCGGGCTGATATTGTTATCAGTAATGGCATACGGCAGAAATTATACGCCCTTATATAAAATTTGACCTAAACAATTCAGATCTGTAGATCTTATTATCTTCTACAACCAGGGTTGCCACTTTGGTAAATTGTTACCAAAATTGGTAGAAAAAATTTGAGGTGGTAGAGAGGTACATTTTTTATCATTTTGGTAGATTTTTGTTGAAGTATTTTGTTTAAAAAACAATTAAAACTTTCAGAGCCCGCTTAATTTTTCGTAATTATCTTTATATTATAAATTTCTTTCCAGAAAATTAGTCTACTTTTACTGCACACTTTTTGTATACAAATGCACGATAAAGGGCGTGCTCGGTTTAAAATCCATTTTACTTGAATCCTGAGGAGCTTTTGAATGCCTAAATATATTTTAATGATTCTTTGAATAAAAGAAAACAATTAACTGGTAATGTACTATGATTGTTGACAAAAAAAATTCAAAAGTCAACCCCAATTTTTATCAATGGAAATTGTTAAATGAAAGAAGAAGACGGCAAAAGCCCGGCGGCCAAAAAAATTAAAAAATTAACAGGAATTTTTTGCAGTATATTGTTGGTTAAACTAAAATTCCATGGGCTATAAATATCCATACCTTAAGTTTTTCTAAAAGTTCCGATAAAAGGTTCGAAATTTAGGCGAACATTTTTTTTTTTTTTGTTAATTTTTCCGAGTGTTGTTGGCGCAAACAATATTTGTATGCAAAAAAAAAAATAAAAATACCAAAAAATGTGTAATTAAAAAACATTATGAATATTAAAAAAATCACCAAGCGCTTTTTTGAGTCACTGTATTTGTCTACAATAATTCCATTTGAAGCTTTTTCAAATAATGAAGTTTCGTTGTCGCCTTTAATTTCATCACTTTTGCTTTTGGTTGAAGGAAACCGTGAAGATGCCATTAATATAATCTCAAACACAATATCATTATTTAAATAAAAAGTTCTTTAAAAACAATTTTAATTTTTATTGGAATAACTAATATTTTCTAGATTTTGTAGATTTTTTTCAAGTGGATGGTAAGTATTTTTTTCGTCAGAGGCAAACCTGTCCTCAACTTCAGATTAAAGAAACGACAGGTATTCGGCCTTTCGGAAACCGCGTTAGTTATCAAGTGGATCAGAGAGGTGCTTCCCAATTCATATGGGGCTGTTGGTATTGCTCAACATATGAATGGTCGCCTCAAATAACGTTGTAAGCGACAAAATTATAATTTTACAAAATAGAAAAAAAAACTTGTTTACTGACGCACAAACGGGGATTTGATTGGGTTTTCTATTTTTTCGGTATAGCATTCTTCAAGATTCTTGCCTTAACAAAAAAAATATATACACATTAATATCTTTAAAATCAAGAAAACTAGCTTTGAACAAATTGTCGCTTACAACGTTATTTGAGGCGACCATTCATATGAACAATTCCTTTCGAAAGTGGTTTTGAAATCGGCAAATAGATGATAAATGTTGATGCTGATGCTTCCAAGCAAGTGTGTCAATTCTGCAAATAATATAGACGTAAATTTACCTCTATCAGTAGTTATTTCTAACGGCACACCAAAACGAGATATATATTCATTTAAAAACTTATTTGCGATAGCCCTTGCAGAAATGTCCCTTAACCCGTACGCCTGCGGCCAACGAGTAAACCGATCAATTATTGTTAGAATGCAGCGATGTCCTATCGAAACAGGTAAAGGTCCTACGATATCTATATGAATATGTTGAAATCTTTTTTGAGGAATCGGAATTTTGCTAACTTGAGTTTTTGTATGACGATACACTTAAATTTTTGACAACTAATGCATTCTTTTGACCAGATATTAATTTCTTTATTCGCCTTAGTACCAGGATGCGCTATCCCATGTCAAATATTAAATACCGTTTTCCGCAAACTATTTGGAACGAAAGGTCTAGGATTTTCTCCTGACACTTCACACCAAATATGAAAATTTAAAAGGGGAATTTCAGTAAATTTAAGATTTTGAAATACTTTTCCAGAAGTAAGTTTACCAAGCTCATCGTCCTTTTGCCGTTCTCTTTGTAAAATTTTTAAATTAATTTCTGAATTTCTAATTGCATCTACGTACTTCGAAAGCTCGAGATAAAGTGTCAGCTACCACATTTCCTTGTCCTTTAACGAACTGTACGTCATTAGTGAATTGTGCAATGAATTCCATATGTCTTGTTTGTATTGGACTACGTTCAGTTTCAGAATTTAGAGCAAACATTAAAGGCTTGTGATCTGTGAAAACTGTAAATTGCCGTCCTTCTAAAAGATAACGAAAATGTTTTATATATTTAAGTAAATTGCCAATAATGCTCGGTCAAAAGTACTATATTTAATTTCTGTTGAAGAAAGTTTTTTTGAAAAGAAAGCAAGTGGTTCAGACTTGTTATCAAAATGCTGCTGTATGATAACTCCACTTGCCGTATTAGATGTATCTACCATTAAAGATAATTTTGCATCTTTGTTAAAATGATTTAACAAAACCTTAGATGAAAATTTCTCCTTAATACATTCAAAAGCTTTAATCGACTTGTCATCCCAAACTAGAATCTTGTCTTCGTTTTTGACATGTTCTAATAATCAAATCATAAATAACACCAGTATACTCTGCAAATTTTGAAATATATCTAAGATAGTAGCTAACCATCCCTATAAATTTTTGTGCCTGCTTAATTGACTAAACGTTGAAAAAGCACATGAAGATCCTTAATATGCTGTTCTTCATTTTCACTTGCAATAAGAAGATCACCAATATACGCAAAGACAAATTCGAAATTGTTAACTACTTCATTGATGAACCTTTGAAACATTTGCGCCGAATTTCTAAATCCGAAAGGCATTCGGATGAACTCAAACATGCGAAAGGAGTAGTAATCGCTGTTTTATAAATATCTTCTTCTGCCATGGGAATTTGATGGTACGCTCTAACTAAATCTAATTTTGAAAATATTTTCTTGTTTCTAAGATTCATATTAAAATCATGAATATGAGGCAAGGGGTAACGATCCGATACAGTCACAATATTAAGTCTTCTAAAATCACCGCAAGGACGCCAATCATTAGGTTCTTTCTTTGGTACTAAATGAAGTGGAGACGCTACCGAGGAATTTGAAGGTCTACAAATTGCTGATTTAATTGAAAAATCAAACTCACGTTTAGCAACTTGATACTTTATGGGATCTAAGCGCCTTGGCTTAGAAAATGGAAGGTTTCCTACTGTATCAAGTCGATGTACCGTTAAATGCCTAACAGGTTTGGAATAATCTGGTTCTACAATAAGGGATGGAAATTCTTTTAACAGTTTTGTATATTTATTATCAACAGCAAAAATTTTTGAAAGAGGAACCGAACAAAAGAAGGAAATCGCATTAACTGAAAGATTAGTAAGCGGATCTACTAATCGTTTGTGTCTAATATCAATTAAAATACCGAATTTGCAAAAAAATCTGCACCTATAATAGGTTTCGCAATATCAGCTATTAAAAATGTGAATGAGAATTCCCCTCTTAATCTTAAATTGACATTTAAAAGCTTTTTTCCGAAGGTTGAAATTATTGAACCGTTAGCTGCCGTTAAAACAATATCGGCAGATTTTTTTGTACATCGAAATTTAGAAACCGGAAGTACTGAAATCTCAGCACTATCAATTAAAAAATTTAAATTGTTCTGTTATCAAAAATAAAGAGGCAACGTGTAGAAAACTGTATATTTCCATTGTTCGTCGCCGCAACAACAGATCATTTTAGTTTAACGAATCCTTATTTTTTGAAAACGTACAAGGTTGTTCACATTTCTTTGCGTTGTTACCGAATTTGTAATGATACCTACTTAACCAATTTGGATTATCAAATGATTTCGAACGCGCTCTAAAGCACTTCTAAAACGATTTCTATTAGTCGAACGCGACCTAAAACTATTTTGATGAATATTCTTTTTAATTTCACTTAACTTCATAGAAAGTTTTTGAAAATTTTCACACATAATTTCATTTGTTCTGACTAAATTCTCAATTACCAATTTTTCACATTTTGAATTCTGAAAATCTTACAGAAGCTAATTCTGATTTGTTAATTTGTTCCCAAACATTGTCTGCTAATTTCTTTAATTCATTAATGTCACTAATACTTGAACTTGCCAAAATCACATTAATATTCTTAGGCAATTTTCTTAACCAAAGTTTTTTTAGAATATCCGAACTAAAATTGGAACCAGAAAGTAATAACATTGATCGATAAAATTCGGATGGCTTACGATCACCAATTTGAGAATCAGATAAAATTTTATCTAGTTTTGCATTCTCATTTAACGAGTTTCTCTATATTAAAATTTGTTTTAATGCCGTAAATTTGTTGTTTTCCGGTGGATTTTGTATAAAGTCTAAAATGGTTATTATTACTTCTTGCGGAAGTGCAGTAATTGTATATTCGTATTTTGTTGTTTCTTGCGTGATATTTTTTGTACTAAACTAATAATAAACCATGCTTCTGGACAACTTGTCCAGAATTGCGGTAATTTAACAGAAGTAGCACAAATCTCACTATTATTACGACTGGCATAAGGGTTTGCTAATTCCTCTTGATACGTATTGTTCTGCAAATCATTAAGCGAATCGTTTATATTTTGTGTCCGTGTAGATGTTTGTATGTCGTGTTGGGGAGAATGAAACATTTTGATTGTTATAATACAAAAATCTCATAAAGGGGAGTTTACAGGTTTATAACAAATCGCGGAAGTTTCGATTAACAATTAAATTCAGTTAGAAAATAAACTAACTTAAATACTTATATATATATATATATTGTGATATATCCGGTGGATATTTAAGATTTAATAAAATATAGTAATATGCTTTTTGCCAACTGTGGACGGACGTTGGCCAAGCAGTGTTTCCACACTTTTAGCAAAGTCGCCGTCGCCGTTGTAGCTCCTACGCAAATTATTTATGTGCTTCAATATGTCAGCGCGGTTGCCTGCTGGTTGGGGTTGCAGTTGATACCGCGACAGTATGGTGTGTGCTAGCGCCTTGTCGCAATAGCCAAAGAAACCATCGGCAAAAAGTAATGCAGCAGAAGCAGTAGTTCTCGCTAGTTCATGTGTATTTTCCGCTGAACAAGCAGGTTAATGATGCTCGGCGGCGCTGGGTTCTTTCGGCTCAGTTTCTCCTTTTGACTGTGACTATGGCTGAAGGGCTGGTACGAATGGCGATGTGCCAAGGTTTCTGCAATATGGATTAGCGTTTTTATTTTTTTAAGCGGACGACTGATGTTTGGCAAACGAGGAGGTAAAATCGGTTTTTGTTTTCTCAAATATAAAATTTATTTAAAATTAAATTAAAAATTCTATTCCACATTGATTGAGAAAATCTATAATAAATTTCAAAAATTTTAATTTTGAAAAACATAATGTTACAAAGTTTCTTCAATTTCTTAAATAATAATAATACAAAGTATTACTCATGAAAAGTAAATTAAATATATAACATTAGCAAGTGCCCTACACTGTCCTAGCGGGTCTTTTCCAAATTTGGCGCATGGTAGAACCCTGACCCATGATGGATTCACAACCTATAAGGCTCAATCAGCTCATTTACTGTGGGCTTTTCACACGAACTTCCCGATAAAAGCACTCACGTGATCCCACACAGCTGGCATTGGACCCGATCATGGCGTGACCCTGTAAGCGGCAGGGTGTTCCCTACAGGTATGAGAGTGGCGAAGATGCTGTCAGTCGAATGTTATTGCAGTTTACCAACGTTGAGCTTTCCTCACTACCTGGTGAATCTTCTGAGCAAATATATGCTGCTTCACACACAAGCTCAATATTTATGGGGTAATATGAGTGTTCCCACCACTGATTCTCACACTGATTTTCACATACACTTATAAGTAGGTATGTATTATGTGCGTATGTACGCCTTCATATTATTATTTGTATTGTACTTGTCCAGGTTGCGATGGCTTCCACTCAGTTGCATCTTTTTGTTGTTGTTATTTTT
>NW_023458558.1:41978665-41989918 GCF_013731165.1 Rhagoletis pomonella | reverse complement strand
GACTTCAGCAGGGATCGAACCTGCGAATTCGATGTTCAAAGTCAGAAACGTTAACCACTGAGCTATGTACATCCCGTAAACTCTTGTTGCTAATTCTGACTTTGAACATCGAATTCGCAGGTTCGATCCCTGCTGAAGTCTAGAAAAAAAGAAGTCTGATGAGGAGATGTGGTGATCTCCGAAATAGTGCTATAACTTCTACCGCTTAGACTTTGTTGCTTTTTAAATTTTTCCTAATAAACAATCGTGGTACAAAGCTCAATAAAAATACTAAAAATAAAATGTTAACAAGCCACAATAACATTGACAAAAAAATAAAGGAGCTTTCTTATCGCGGCTCGTTAATACGCATTACTGGCGTCTGGTAAGGCACAATTTTGATCAGATCAACTGCGCCATTAATCCGGTGCAACGTTGCCATACGTCTATGCTTTTAGATGGTTACCGCACCGAATAAGAAGCGGAAGGGGGTACAATAAAACCTGCACTGAAAAAGTTATTTTTCCTTTGAATATGCCTTCAGATCTCTCTGGATTTTCATTATACATTAAAAAATAATTAAATTTTAATTTCCGTATAGCATTTTTTTAAATAGCATAAATTTTTTGCATTATGCTTATCAATTATTTGTTTGTTATTTATGTATGTTATTTAAAATTTTAAGAAAATATTTAGACTTTAGTAAAGGATTTGTCTTTTAAGTTTAAAATATATTTTTCTTTTTATTTCACCATATTCATCTTAAATTTTTCTTAAATATTGCATCAAACACAATAGAAGAATATAAAAGCATTCGATGTGCTCTTTTATCTACAGAAGCTGTTTGATAGGAGAAGAACGCAACTCAAATAGATTACAATAAATATTAGCATAACCAAATTCAGATATACAGTCTCCTTTGACACAAACACATGAACTCCGAAGAAAAACTCTTCATTCAAAATTGATGAATTTTATGTGCTCTCCAATTTTCACACTGACAAAGGATAAATTTCGTATTATGCATATAAGTGTTATATGTATGTATTTTCTATGTTTTTTTTTGCACATACTTGAACACTGCCTAGATTCTTTGATGTACGAATATATATGTATGGTTGTATTTGAAGAAGGTGCGGGCTTCAAATGGGTTGCGAATATAGCTGATTAATCTACTCGTTTGATGGGTATGCATATATGTGAGTAGATACGTATGTATGTACACAAGTTAATGTGTTAAGCACGCGTAGTCAACTTCCACTAATACAAAAAATTACATTTATACAAATGTATTTAGGTATATGTAGATAAACCAATGTGTGGTATAGGACAATCAGAAAATGAATGGCAAATGCTTTCCTACCTTACGAACATATGTACATACATTTGTACTAAATATACGGTGACCATCTGTCATGTATTGTACGGGACATTCCCCTTTTTTCGTCAATTGCCTTGGTAATTTATTTATTTTATACGGGACATCAAATGTTCTTTATTTCTTTGATGTTCTGTATTCTTCCATTATTCGGCGCTTTTCTTATTATTTTATTTTTCCCATCATTTTTAATCGTAATATTATAAGCGTTATTTTCATATTTAATTTTTTAGATTATAAAAGATTTAGATCGGCTATAAAAAAATGCAGTCTCTATTATAACGGTTAAAAATGATCGATTATTTCTGATATAAAAAAATTAAAAGTATAAAGTAAGGATTAGAGATGATCGAAAAAATACAAATCACATAATAACAATACATGTGATCTTTATTATAAAAGTCACTACGGTTATGGCCCCTGGTATGAAGGCTAATAAATCTAGGATCTTTGGGGAAGACTTTAAAATCTGTTCGCTTTTGTGGAAAAAAATTGAAAGATAAAGTTTTGCCCCGTATTCGGCTACCATAAAAATGCAAAAATTACAGCTTAAATATTTATTTTTTTTTTTAATAATTTTCAAAAGATCAATGAAATCTAGCTTTCCTCTTTAATATGGAATAACCAGAATATGATTTCAATTATTTTAAGTAACAAAAACAAATCGTCTTATAGACTAATGCAGATATTCCAGCAAAAAAACATAGTATTTATTAATATGGTCACCGTAACTACATACATATATATGTAGTACCAACACGAGTAAAAATACTCGTACATAAGTATGTACATAATTAATTCCAATCAACCATGGCAATCCACGAAACAACCAACACGCTGTCATTTCTTCGATTGATTTTTATTCAGACTGCCGATATTTTTATTACTTTTATCTTGCTCGTATTCGCTTTGTCTCCCTTTCTTTAAGTCGCTAATTACAAAACTGAAATTAGTTTTCAAAAATTCAAATTGATATATCTAGTATACATACGGTTACCATATATATGGGAGCCGAATACGGGACAAAAAATAATTTTGCAATTTTTTTCACAACAGCTTCTAGATCGTAAATAAAGCCTTCTTCAATGATCCTAGATGTATTAGCCCTGAAACGGTATCCTAATAGTAACATCACAAATTTGTAGGATAAATTTCCCGAGATTTTTACCCCGTAAAATTTGTTAAATTTTAGTGTAACAAAGTGCAGTTTTGAAGTCACTAAAGCTTACCATTAAGTTTTGGCAGTTTTTTTTTGCTGACAATGTTACGCATTTTTGGACCATTTTTTCGAAAGAGAAGCAAATGAGCAGCACTTTCCACTCGCACTTTATTATACTCAATTTTAGTGAGTTACACAAACGCAAACCAAATTTTTTACTAAGGTTTCTAATTAAAAAGTTTTAAATTTTGGTGAAACATTGCAGCACTACTTTTTATAGTCTTTTGCACAAAGTTGGAAATTTGGTATTATATGGTTTTTGCTAGGAAAAGAGATTTACTTTCATAAAATATTTGTTTTTGTTATTTTATGGCCTTATAGCAATTATACTCAAAAATTTTTATTGAGCTCGAGGCCGTTTTTAATGAAAAACTTATTGTGGAAAAGCGACAATAATTTGAAAAAGTGGTAGAAGTGATAGCTATTTCGGAAATCACCACATTTTCTCATCAGACTTCTTTCAGTACGATTCGAACCGACGATCACCACTGACTCAGCCAGTTGCCTACGCACTGTGCTAAGCTAGCCTTGTAAATTATCGTTGCTTTTTCCTCACTTTTTCATTTGCTAAGCCAACACAATCCAGTGCAGCTATTCCGCTACGATTTACACTTGATCATGTGGTTGTTGGTTTTGTTGTTCTTCGATTCAAATCACAGACATTCAGATTAGAAAATAATTCTTTAAGGAGAAAATTGCGATGATATACCAATATCACGTAAAACTCGTTCATTGGCATGCCATTTTAATGAGCGTCGAAACATCGAATACGGAAAGAAATACAGAACATTTGGCGTGCCGTATAAGATGAATAAATTACCACGAAAATGGGTCAAAAAAGAGGACTGTCCCTTATAATACGGGACGGATGGTCACCGTAAGTATACATATATCTCTTACGATGTTTCGTTGCGAGCGCTAATATAATATACATATAGGCGTACAGATAAACGACCTCGCATCCTATAAGCTTGACTCCATCTTTCTTTAAAGTAATTTGTTGAACAGCGAAAACTAATTTTGGCGAAGTTTGAGTTACTGTAACGTAACTCTGTTGAAAATCATGTCAAAAAGCTCCAACTATCTCTGGTTTTCTAGGCGATATGATATAAAACATATCAAATATTAAATAGCAATCAATTTTTTTCTTAATTTGACATGTATATTTAGTCAGGTTATGCAATTGACTTCCGAGTGAATTTCAACACCTGCCACTTCCCAGCAAAAAACACGATTACCACAGAAACGAAAGTGGAAACGTGCTAGGCGATGGGAATCGCCTACCATTTCGCTTCAAGAAGGCCTTATTTTAACATGGGCATGTCATTGGCGGTAAGCCGTTACCTGCAGCATTACCTTCAAACGAAGGGAGAACGCATGGATAAATAGAATCCAGAGAAGCGAACAAAGAATTCCTTACAGAGGACCTAATGTAGAATGCCTAGATAAGTACATACTTATTTATATTAAATTGAAATCAGACAATGTTTTAAGAGATTAAAATTAATTAAAATTTTATAAATAACTGATTTACATGTGTATGCATTTAGGTTTTAGATTTTCTTAAAAATCGGTATGTGCATACATGCATATTTAATTAAGCATAAAATTGTACTTCCTCACTCTTGTACTTCACTTCATTGACTGACTTCAACTTCGCTGCAAATTGAACAAAGCAAAACATGATTTTTATGCGAGACATTCCCCGAAATAAAGCAAAGAAGCGAATTAAAAAAGAAATATTATAGGAAATTCTACTTTGCATTCACCGAAATGAAACAAACAAACGAAATAAATAAAATATTGTAGGACATTCTACATTGCATTACCGACAGTGCCTAAAAGAAGCGAAAAAATTCGAAGGCATTATAACGCTATGCCTTCTAGAACATGTTACCACTAAAAGCGATTACCGATTTTTTGCTGGGTTTGAATTCAAGGCCAATCAAATTGAAATTCACTCGGAATTGAATTGCAGAACCTGTCAGATTATGGCGAAGGTTTAATTTATGTATAGAATCGGTATTGGGTACCGAAAAGGAAGTATTGGGTTTCGAAATCTTTCTGAAGTATTGGGCACCAGCAATTCAGTACATCACTATTTGCCAGTGACTCTTGCCAGCGGATAGCGAAGTTTTTCGAAACTGAAGCTCATCAAGACGTATCTAAGATCTACTATGCCCCAAGAAAGATTAAACGCTTTAGATATCTTATCTTTCGAAAACGAGATTGCCACACAAATTGACTTGTTGAAACCCATCGAAAAATTCTTTTAAGCCAAAGCAAGCAAAGTAAACTTTTTGCAATTGATATTTGAAAATTTTGATTATAACAAAAATTAAAAATTCTAAGATTTAGACTATTTTTGCAATACATTATCCTATAAAAAAATGAAGCCGAGGTGGCATCGGCGTAGCCAGAATGAAATTTAGGGGGGAGCCCGACCCTATTAAGCTGGCATTTCAGGGTACTATTTTATATATATATAAGGAAAATTTTAAAGTTAGGGGAGGGGGGGGGGGTGTCGAGCACCCCCTGCCCCTACCTGGCTACGCCCATGCGAGGTGGCAATCATTATTATCAAAGGGCGCCCCGGGCGTCATTGTTTCTAAAGCCGGCCCTGTTCATGAACATCAGAAAAATTTTTTCGCCCGCGCTTAGGGATTATAACCTTTTCTACGCATATTTAATAAAAGGTTTTCCAATTACTTTTCCAGCCGTATCCACATCGGCGCAATAGTTTCGGAAATATAAGCTTTTTAAAATACTTTTACCCCCCTCAAGCTCCGCCCCTATTTATTTACACCTTTCAAATCAGCAGGAGGGAGAGGACCACGCCCACTTTTAATTTTTGTCTTATCTCAACCGCCGCTATACTGCACTTATGCCTAAAAGCAATACTCTTGCTTTGCCACAAAATGCGTAAGTAGTTTAGAACGTAAAACTTGTTGCTTAAATTTATATTATTAAAAATAGTTATTTTAAATAGTATATTTTTTGATAAACTTGGATGGACTTTCATAAAGTCGCCCGTTATGCTTTTATGATGCTAGTAAATTTTATTTAGGTGTGCTAAGATTAAAAAAAAAATTCGTTATTTCAATATAACATACATATGCTATTTCTACAAATTTAGGTTTTACTTACAATTTTCCTTTTTGTAATTTTTAATTCGCGCGTATGAACGGCCGTTTGCAATCGAATGGGAATGATTGACGATTACACTATTTGGGGTATGTTCACAGAACGCAAAATACCAAATTACGATAGCAAGGATACGATTACGTATCATGTAATACCGAATCAGCGTTTTAAAGAATCGAGTAATCAGTTAACGGAACACATTCTTCGAGCCCTGTTTATATGTCAACGTACTTTAACAGATGCAGTGATTACATACTGCATAGAAATCTGGGAGAAGGATGGCTATGTAACTAGATGTTGCATGTTTTTAGGTGCGCTTGCTATTCTTTAGAAGATTTTTGGTGATTACAATTAGCGATAGTAAATGTTGGAATCCGGCTGTGGGCCCATCCATCAAAAATGAAAGCAGAATCGAATTTGTGCATACAATTTTTTATATGGATCCTGATCATTGAACACCGATAAGTTGCTTTTATTAACTAGCATTACAAAATATCTGCAAAGCTACAAGTACACAAAAGTGCATAGGAAGATGTGCGAAGATGGTGCACTGGGACGTATGTAGTTTTAAAGTATGTGCAAAAGGACGGGGTTGCATACTAGTAACTTGTTATGCTGATCTGGACCACTTCAAACGTAAAAAACTGATATATGTGTTGAACACCACCTTTTCGTGGCCCATCGGCAATATGATTCGGTTGCCGAATGTGCCATGATCCAGAAGGGGTAGTTGTCTAGGTGGTCCCATATTATGCAGCGTTGGACCAGAAGTGGGCCCATGTTATGCAGCGTTGGACCAGAAGTGGTCAGGTCCGATGACATCGCAATGTTTGGTAGGTAGGTAGATGTGGCTGCCACTGCTGCGCAGGGACACACATAGGCCATGAAATGAAGGCCCATTGTGATACCAAGACTAAGAGTTTTCGCTCCCCCTTGCCAAACCGATTTGAATCGTTGACGAAACTCGCCAGGCATAAAGGGTTTACATCTCCCAATTTGTCAAGGTCATTAAAGAAAGGAGACCCCAGAAAGCGCTGTCTGCTTCTCGATAATGGCGGTCATTTACAGAGAAGGTGAAGAACTGTCTCCTCCTCCTCATAATTCCTGCAATTTCTGCAGCCTCTATGGTAAGGCACTCCGAGTCGTTCTGCATGTCTGCCTATAAGGCAGTGACCCGTTAGAGCACCGATTGTATGAGAGAGTATAAACTTCGAGACCTTTTTCGATCCCACCTAGGCCAAGTTTGCCTAGAAATTCGACAGGTCGTAGTTTGCATCCATCTCTCGCCCGCGCGAGCATAGCTAAATTCACTTAAAAGCAGTTTTCAAGTGGTGAAATGCATACCAATGCGTTTTTTATCCGGAAGGATCTGCTTGGTCGTACCCCCGTCTCGCAAGTTCGTCCGCCATACAGTTACCCTCAATGCACCTATGACTGGGAACCCAAATGAGGTTTAGACTGTTCTGCTTAGCCATCTCTTGTAGAGATCGGCAGCAGTCCAGAACAATTTTTGATTTAGTTGTCACGCCATTTCTGGCAAATGCCCCTTTTCCATGAAAATAAGGCCACAGACGCTTTTTCATAATGCTGGATTATGTTCTCCTTCCAGCTCCGTTTTTTGTCGAGAATGACCCTTAAGAATTTTGCTTATTCGTAAAGCTTAAAAGTCGCATGTTTATTTCGGGCGGAGTCAGTAGCGGTGTTTTGTATTTTCTCGTTAAGAGAACAAGTTCCTCTTTCTCTGAATTGTCGCAGAGACCACTGCGCGTGGGCCTTCCCCCTTGCGGGAATTTCCCCCTATACGGAATAGCAACGTCATCCGCATAAGCAACAATCTTGGCGGCTCCCCATTTCGTCTCTCGCAAGAGAGAGTTTACGGTTTGTTCCAAAGGAGTGCCGAGAGCACGCCATCTTATGGTGTGCCCCTGGTCACATATTTTGAAGCAGAGTTCTCACCGACGTTTGCTGTGATCACCCCACAAAAGAGCATTTGCCTTATAAACTCCACCGGAGAATTATCTACCTCCAGTCCCCTCAAGGCCTATATTATTCCCTCTGAACTTATATTGTTAAAAGCTCCCTCAATGTCTAGAAAGGCTACAAGACAATAGTCTTTGTAAGTGAAGGATTTTTCAATAAAATTGATCCGGCAATGTAGCGCTGTCTCCGTGGACTTGCCCTTCATATACATAGGCATGTTGATTGTTTGACAGTAGTCGACCATCGATGGTGTAAGATAGGTGGTTACTAACTATCCTTTCTAGGGGTTTAAGCACAAAGGAAGAGAGGCTGATAGGTCTGACATCCTTCGGTTTTGTGTGTGAAGCCTTACCGGCTTTAGGAACCACGGAGACAGATGCCCATGATGTCGGTATGTAGTTTAGCTTAAAAGAGGCCCTGAAGATGTTCATAAGCCAATTTACAGAGGTTTCAAGCATCGGAGCCAGTTGTGCAGGAATAATCCCATCCGGCCCCGCCGCTTTATAGGGCTTAAAATTTTGTAATGCCCAAGCAATCCTCTCCCTTTTGACAGGCACATTTACTACCCGTTCCATACCCGTCGTGGTCCAGGAACCATCTTACTTCTGCAGAAACCCGATCTGGTTGGATGATCTCGACAGTATTTTCCTCAATCTGGAAGTCTCGGAATTACCCTCGACTACAGAAATCCCTCCAAGAAAACCCTCTTGGCGTCCCGCAGAGCCATTCTAAACTCAAGCAAAAACTGCTTATATCTTTGACACTCAGATTCATGACTCAGCCTTCTTGCCTTGTTGAATTGCACCCTGCAGGCTTTCCGTCGTGCGTGGAACTCTCGAGACCACCAGCAATGTTAATGTAACCATATTTTCTCCATATATTTGGACCATTTTGGTTACTAGTGTGTTGGTAACATGGTGGTCCTGTACTAGTACTTAACCTAGTTCCATTTTTTGAAGGGCATATGTACATATGTATGTATATTTTTTTTTGTAACGGACGTTGCGATATGGAAACTATCCATCAAGTGGCCCCTGCGAATCTCTTCAAAAGCCGCCTCCCCGGAACTACTCGCGCAGTACATCGGGGTGAGGCCGTGGCATAAACATGCCCCACGTCATAATGCCCTTTCCCTAATCACCCGTTCACTAATGTGTAGGCATAAGTACATATGTATGTATGTATATTCTCAGATGTGCATGCAGCCATGCGCGTTGATGCAAAAGTGTATGCGTAAATGCAAGTCCAAATGAATGCTGATAATTTGCTATGCGATATTCCGTTGATGAATTCGTTATATGTGCGCAAGCGAAGTAAGCACACGGCTAGCTAGAAATTCAAAGTGTTTCATATCATACACATCTCCATGCATACATACATACATATGTATGTACATACATACGCGGTCTACACATTAGCGCAGAAACACTCTGAAATGCACTCGCATGCAGTGAAATTAAGTTTGGAACGAGTAATCAATTTATTTTGCGAAAATCATTTGTTTGCATCTCCTGCAGAATTCAGTATTCTACAGTTCACTGATGTTTTGCGTAGTGGATTGTGTTGTTTTTTCCTGAATTTCCTGAATTTATGCGATGTGTGAATTGAGTAAAATGCAAGCGAGGGGTGTAAAAATAACAATAACATGGGGAAGCAACTAAATGAAAAATAACAAAGCAAAAATTGGGAATCTCAGTTCTGCAGCACTTCATCCATAATCTCATATATGAATGCATGTACATATGTACTGGTGTTGCCAGATTTTTTTTCCCTGTAATACGCGATAAACGCACAATTTGTTCCGAAAATACAAAAATTTAACGGGAAAAATGAGAAATAAAGAATTTTATTTATTTAAATGCCCGACTGCGAACCACATATTACAAGGTGATCCATTTCAATGAAGTAATGTTCAGATTAGTTGTAATTATTATGATAAATTTCGTTTATTTAATGACAACACTTTTTGATTTATACAAAATATGTATGTACGTAGACATATAATTGACAAAAACGTAAAAACCAGAGTAAGAGATACAATTGCGGTAAAATTGATGACAGAAAAATTCAGAATGATGCTGTTTGAGCTTATCTTTATTTATGTATTTATTGTTAAAATATGGGTCGATCTACATTAGATCCCACGTAAATATACGTTTCAAAGCTTGCAGAAAGTTCACAACCACTGTCAACAACAACTAATTAAAGTTAAAAAAGTGTTAATCGAAATTTTTTTAATTAGATTTCCTAGAAAGATTTCGAGTATGCAGCTCATTTTAGTATAAAAAAGTCATAGTTTCGAGGCGGACAAAAATAAGTGAAAATATTTTATCACGTAACACAATAAATCCAAATGTGGCTAAGGTTTCCCAGATATCTTTGACTAAAGGTAAAAACGCGGTTTTGGCCTATATTTGGTGTAATATAGCATCGCGAATTATTTTTTATTTTTTTAACGATACACTGCATTTTAAATTACAGGGCTCGAATCAAAACATCGCTTCACGGGACGAAAACTATACGAACAAAAATGACGTGATACGCCAGTCGTAAAAGCTGAATGGGATATAGTGTCCGTTCACGTATGTCATAATTCGAAAACTATGCTTTTACGTGACGAGTAATACGGTATCTCATGCGACGATTCGAGCCCAGGTCTTCTTCTTTCGAATACCGTTGATTTTGTCACAATATTTTTTTTCGTGAAGATATTGAATCAAAAAAAAAAAAATTATACTTGCATGAATTTTCAACCCAGAGTCACGGAACGAGGTCGTGGCAATATTGATTTCATTCAATATTCAATTGGTCGACGAAAAAACCTCTCGAAAACCAAAGCCACCAGCTCAATTATGATCCCCGATTTCGATTCAACACTTCGAAGACATTTAGAAAAGTAGTACTCGTAGTAAAATTTCTTGTCGGCCTGTGTAATCAATGCCTTTTCCCTATTAAAAATGTAGTCCTTCATTACTCAACAAACTCGCAAATACATATGTGCAGACCCTTAAGCGATTGCTGATGGTCATCAGGGGATTTGGCAAATAGTCCACAATGGGATTGGTGCGCTTGGTGTGCTGTTGTTGTTGAGCTGTTATGTGGCATAAAACGCTACAGCGAATTAAACGCAAATTAACTAAATTCCAATATAAGCAGCTATCCACACGTTCGTTGGCTACCAATCAACACACAATTACATAAAGGCAAATAAATGTATGTACATACTAGGGATGTTGCAAATGTGGAATTTTTAGACATTCGCGGATGCGAATGCGGATGACAAACATTTTTAAGAAATTATTTTGGTGAGTACATTAGGTGGTTTAGGTAAATAAAAAATGGAAACGTTAGTAATTTAAATTTAAAAAATTGGAACATTGTATTTAGGAAAGAGTAATTTTGCTGCCTTTTCGGGTTACAGCCTGTTTCCTAACGCGGCGTAAATCAAACTACTAAATAACTACTTGAAAAACTTGAAACTTGGCAAAATTGTAAATTCTTTTCGGTTGACGCTGCACCAGTTGAGAGACCTTCCAGTTATATGTCTTTTTTT
>NW_023458558.1:41945735-41978565 GCF_013731165.1 Rhagoletis pomonella | reverse complement strand
AAAAATAACAACAACAAAAAGATGCAACTGAGTGGAAGCCATCGCAATCCGGACAAGTACAATACAAATAATAATATGAAGGCGTACATACGCACATAATACATATATACTTATAAGTACATGTGAGAATCAGTGTGAGAATCAGTGGTGGGAACACTCATATTACCACATAAATATTGAGCTTGTGTGTGAAGCAGCATATATTTGCTCAGAAGATTCACCAGGGAGTGAGGAAATCTCAACGTTGGTAAACTGCAATAACATTCGACTGACAGCATCTTCGCCACTCTCATACCTGAAGTGGATCACCCTGCCGCTTACAGGGTCACACCATGATCGGGTCCAACGCCAGCTGTGTAGGGTGGGTGCTCTTATCGGGCAGTTTGTGTGAAAAGCCCACAGTAAGCGAGCTGATTGAGCCTTATAGGTTGTAAATCCACCGTGGGTCAGGGTTCTACCATGCGCCAAATTTGGAAGAGACCCGCTATAACAGCATCAACATTTATCATCTATTACCCTGTTTATACCTACCCAAGAACCGCATTAACAAAAAGCTGATTTGCCTCAACACATATTTCTTTCAAGCATTTATACCTTTTTTCGTTATGGCGCACTCGCTGAAACGGTATTCAAAAGTAAACAAAATTTATTATTTTTATTCGATATTTCTTAAATTATTTATTTGCGCGGTGTAGCGAAATGGAAGCGAACAAGAATTCAAATTTGTTATAATAATAATTCAAATTTAAAACGTGAGAAATAAAAAAGCGATTTGAAAACAAATTCGAGTCAATACACTTTCGAATTTCTGAGCGTATTGAAAGTTGGTTTATTTATGCTTCCGTTTTGAATCACAATGAACTGCGTCAAAGCGCTTTATGTGTTGGTATAAACAAGGTATATTTGTCGATTTCAAAACCGCTTTCGAAAGTTTTTTGTTCATATGTTGAGCAATACCAACAGCTCCATAAGAAATGGGAAGCACCTCTCCGATTCATTTGATAACTAACGCGGTTTCCGAAAGGGCGCATACCTGTCGTGTCTTTAATCTGATGTTGAAGACAGGGTTGCCACTGATGAAAAAAATACTTACTTACTACCTTACTTGAAAAAAAAAACAGCCAAATCTAGAAAATATCTACGCATAACTTTTTTAGTTTTAGTTTTAATAAAACTGTAGTTTTGTTCTATTTTTTTGTTATTTTAATAAAAATTAAAATTGGGTTTAAAGAACTTTTTATTTAAATAATGATTTGGTGTTTGAGATTATATTAATGGCATCTTCTCGGTTTCCTTCAACCAAAAGCAAACGTGATGAAATTAAAGGCAACAACGAAACTTGATCATTTGAAAAAGCTTCAAATAGAGTTATTATAGACGAATACAGTGACTCAAAAAGCCGCTTGGTGATTTTTTCAATATTCACAATTTTTTTTAATACAAAAATTTTTTTCTTGTCATTTCAATGCCTAGTAGAAATTCGGCATTATGCTTATCAATTATTTGTTTGTTATTTATGTATGTTATTTAAAATTTTAATAAAACTTCTAGACTTTGGTAAAGGATTTGTCTTTTAAGTTTTAAATATAATTTTTCTTTTTATTTCACGATATTCATCTTAAATTTTTCTTAAATATTGTATCAAAAGCTTCACAATAGAAGAATATAAAAGCATTCGATGTGCTCTTTTATCTACAGAAGCTGTTTGATAGGAAAAGAACGCAACTCAAATAGATTACAATAAATATTAGCATAACCAAATTCACATATACAGTCTCACTTGAAACAAACACATGAACTCCGAAGATTTCTCTTCATTCAAAATTGGTGAATTTGGTGTGCTCTCCAATTTTCACACTGACAAAGGATAAATTTCGTATTATGCATATAACTGTTATATGTATGTATGTACTATGTTTTTTTTGCACATACTTGAACATTGCCTAGATTCTTTGATGTACGAATATATATGTATGGATGTATGTGAAGAAGGTGCGGGCGTCAAATGGGTTGCGAATATAGCTGATTGATCTATTCGTTTGATGGGTATGCATATATGTGAGTAGATACGTATGTATGTACACAAGTTAATGTGTTAAGTACGTGTACTCAACTTCCACTAATACAAAAAATTACATTTATACAAATGTATTTAAGTATTTATATGTATGTAGGCGAACCAATGTGTGCTATAGGATAATCAGAAAATGAATGGCAAATGCTTTCCTATCTTACGTACATACATACATTTGTGCTAAATATACGGTGACCATCTGTCATGTATTGTACGGGACATTCCCCTTTTTTCGTCAATTGCCTTGGTAATTAATTTATTTTATACGGAACATCAAATGTTCTTAATTTCTTTAATGTTCTCTATTCTTCCCTTATTCGGCGTTATCCTTTAGATTTTATTTTTCCCATCATTTTTAATCGTTATATTATAAGCCTTATTTTAATATTTAATTTTTTAGATCATAAAAGATTTAGATCGGCTATAAAAAAATGCAGTCTTTATTATAGTCGGATCTAAAAAAATTAAAAGCATAAAATAACGATTAAAGATAATCGAAAAAATACAAATCACAAAATAACAATTCAACTATGGTCCTTATTATAACTGTCACAACGGTTATGGTCCCTGGTTTGAAGGCTAATAAATCTAGGATCATTGGGGAAGGTTTTAAGATCTGTTCGCTTTTGTGGAAAAAATTTACAAGATTAGTTTTTGTCCCGTATTCGGCTACCATAAAAATGCACAGCTTATTTTTATTTTATTTTATTTTTTTAATAATTTTTAACGGATCAATGAAATCTAGTTTTCCTCTTTAATATGGAATAACCAAAACAAATCATCTTACAGACTAATACACAGTAAACATACGGTGACCGTATTTATGGGAGCCGAATACGGGACAAAAAATAGTTTTGCAATTTTTTTCACAACAGCTTACAGATCTTAAATAAAACCTTCTTCAATGATCCTAGATGTATTAGCCCTGAAACGGTATCCTTATAGTAACATCTCAAATTTGTAGGATACATTTCTCGAGGTTTTTACCCCGTAAAATATGTTAAATTTTAGTATAGCAAAGTGTAATTTTGAAGTCACTAAAGCTTACCATTAATTTTTGGCATTTTTTTTTTGTTGACAGTGGTACGCATTTTTCGACCATTTTTTCGAAAGAGAAGCAAATGAGCAGCACTTCCACTCGCACTTTATTATACTCAATTTTAGTGAGTTACAAAAATGCAAACTAAATTTTTTACTAAGGTTTCTAATTAAAAAGTTTTAAATTTTGGTGAAACATTGCAGCACTAATTTTGATAGTTTTTTGCACAAAGTTGGAAATTTGGTATTATATGGTTTTTGCTAGGAAAAGATATTTACTTTCATAATATAAAAAATAATAATAATAAAATTTCGAGTCCTAATTTCAGTTTTGGTCACGGTATGTATTCCTCGATTCGAATCACAGGCATTCAGATTAGAAAATGATTCTTTAAGGAGAAAATTACGATCATATACCAACATCACTTAAAACTCGTTCATTGGCATGCCATTTAAATGAGCAGTTAAGTCATTGAAACACCGAATACGGGACAACAACAGGGCATTAAAAGAAAAAAAGAGGACTGTCCCGTATAATATGGGACGGATGGTCACCATAAGTATACAGGCGTTGAAATCCAAAAAAAAAAGTACGGAAGTGCCGTCTGGCGGCCCTCAAAAGAAAAAAGTAATGCCAGAAATGCATTCCTCGACCCCAAAAACCCATAGATACACATTTGGGCTAGTTTTAATTACAGGTGAGCAATTTTTTGAAAAAAAACTAGTTAGAAAAAATCGCTGGCTCGAAATTTATTTTAGACCTATGGTTTCTTGGGCAAAAATGTTTGAAGTGACTCAAATAATCATAAACGCGATGTGCCTTTGTTAATGGCATCTTTTGGTCCTTTTTTTATCCTCAATATGGCATTATATAGCGAAGTATATGTAGTTGGCAGCCCTGGACAGCACATCGTCGGCTCATCAGCAAATTTCAAACAACTAACTAAACAACTAAAATGTCATCGCTGTCTTTCCTAATGTTTGGTTTTCCTCAGATTTTGTTGACTTTGCGAGTAGTGATGTGCTGAGTCGATACCTACATATTTAATTTCAACCCCTGCCACTTTCAATTCAAAGCCAATCAAATTGAAATTCACTCCGAATTGAATTGCAGAACCTGCCAGATTATGGCGAAGGTTTAATGTATGTATAGAATTGGTATTGGATATCGAAATCTTTCTGAAGTATTGGGCACCAGCAGTTCAGTACATCACTATTTGCCAGTGACTGTTGCCAGCGGGGAGCGAAATTTTTCGAAACAGAAGCTCATCAAGACGTACGTAAGTACGCACGTATGCCCCAAGAAAGGTTAAACGCTTTAGATATCTTATCTTTCGAAAACGAGGTACGAAAGAATGAAAATTCGTTCAAACCAAAGCATGCAAAGTAAACTTTTTGTAATTGATATTTGAAAATTTTGATTATAACATAAATTAAAAATTCTAAAATTTATACTATTTTTGCATACATTGGTTATCCTATAAAAAAAGAAACCGAGGTGACAATCATTATTATCAAAGGGCGCCCCGGGCGTCGTTGTTTCTAAAGCCGGCCCTGTTCATGAACGTCAGACAATTTTTTTCGGCCGCGCTTAGAGATTATCGCTCTTTCTACGCATATCTAATAAAAGGTTTGCCAATTACTTTTCCAACCGTATCCACATCGGCGCAATAGTTTCGAAAATATAAGCTTTTTAAAATACTTCCTTTTTGGTTGTTGTTGTTTCTGACAGGGTGGGTGTATGATGTATTTTGGAACGAAATAAAATACATTTACCCCCTCAAGCTGCGCCCCTACTAATTTACACCAAAAAAAATTTACACCTTTCAAATCAGCAGGAGGGAGCGGACCACGCCCACTTTTAATTTCTGTCTTATCTCAACGGCTGCTATACTGCACTTATGCTTAAAAGCAATCCTCTTGCTTTGTCACAAAACGCGTAAGTAGTTTTGAACGTAAAACTTGTTGCTTAAATTTATATTATTATAAATAGTTATTTTAAATAGAATATTTTTTGATAAACTTGGATGGACTTTCATAAAGTCGCCCATTATGCTTTTCTGATGCTAGTAAATTTTATTTAGGTGTGCTAAGATTAAAAAAAAATTTCGTTATTTCAATATAACATACATATGTATGCTATTTCTACAAATTAAAATTTTACTTAAAATTTTCCTTTTTGTAATTTTTAATTCGCGCGTACGAACAGCCGTTTGCAATCGAATGGAAACGATTGACGTTTACACTATTTGGGGTACATTCACAGAACGCAAAATACCAAATTACGACAGCAGGGATACGATTACGTATCGTGTAATACCGAATCAGCGTTTTTAAGAATCGAGTAATCAGTTCACGGAACATATAATTCGAGCCCTGTTTATATGTCAACGTACTTTAACTGATGCAGTGATTACATACTGCATACAAATCTGGGAGAAGGAGGGATATGTAACTAGATATTGTATGTTTTTAGGTGCGCTTGCTATTCTTTAGAAAATTGGCGATTACAATTAGCGATAGTGAATGTTGGAATCCGGTTGCGGGCCTATCCATCAAAAATTAAAGCAGAATCGAATTTGAACACACAGTTTTTTATATGGATCCTGATCATTGAACACCGATAACCTGCTTTTATTAACTAGCATTACAAAATATCTACAAAGCTACAAGTACACAAAAGTGCATAGGTAGATGTGCGCAGATGGTCCACTGACACGTATGTAGTTTTAAAGTTTGTGCAAAAGGACGGGGTTGCATACTAGTAACTTGTTATGCTGATCTGGACCACTTCAAACATAAACAACTGATATACATAAGTGTTGAACACCACCTTTTCGTGGCCCATCGGCAATACGATTCGGTTGCCGAATGTGCCATGGTCCAAAAGGTGTAGTTGTCTAGGTGGTCTCATATTATGCAACAGTGGACCAGCAGTGCTCCCATGTTATGCAGCGTTGGTGGTCAGGTCCGATGACATCGCAATGTTAGGTAGGTAGGTAGATGTGGCTGCCACTGCTGCGCAGAGACACACATAGGCCATGAAATGAAGGCCCATTGTGATACCACGACTAAGAGTTTTCGCTCCCCCTTGCCAAACCGATTTGAATCCTTGACGAAACTCGCCCGGCATATAGGATTTAAATCACCCAATTTGTCAAGGTCATTAAAGAAAGGAGACCCCAGAAAGTGCACTCTGCTTCTCGATAATGCCGGGCATTTACAGAGAAGGTGAAGAACTGTCTCCTCCTCCTCATAATTCCTGCAATTTCTGCAGCATCTCTGGTAAGGCACTCCGAGTCCTTCTGCATGTCTGCCTATAAGGCAGTGACCCGTTAGAGCACCGATTGTATGAGATATATCCTCCCTCCTTCGAGAGTATAAACTTCGAGACCTTTTTCGATCACACCTAGGCCAAGTATGCATAGAAATTCGACCGGTCGTAGTTTGCATCCAAATCTCGCTCGCGCGAGCATAGCTAAATTCACTTAAAAGTAGCTTGAAAGTGGCGAAGGGCATACCAATGCGTTCTTTATCCGGAAGAATGTGCTTGGTCGTACCCCTCGCCTCGCAAGTTCGTCCGCCATACAGTTATCCTCAATGCCCCTATGACCGGGAACCCAAATTAGGTTTAGACTGTTCTGCTTAGCCATCTCTTGCAGAGATCGGCAGAAGTCCAGAACAATTATTGATTTAATTGCCACGTCATTTCTTGCAAATGCCCCTCTTCCACGAAAACAGGGCCAGAGACGCCCTTTCATAACGCTGGATTATGTTCTCCTTCCAGCTTAGTTTTTTGTCGAGAATGACCCTTAACCCCCTTCATATACATAGGCATGTTGATTGTTAGACAGTAGTCGACCTTCGATGGTGTAAGATAGGTAGTTACTAACTATCCTTTCTAGGATTTTAAGCACAAAGGAAGCTGATAGGTCTGAGATCCTTCGGTTTTGTGTGTGAAGCTTTACCGACTTTAGGAATAAACACCACGGAGACAGATGTTCATGCTGTCGGTATGTAGGTTAGCTTAAAACAGGCCCTGAAGATGTTCATAACCCAATTTACAGAGGTTTCAAGCATCGCAGCCAGTTGTGCGGGAATAATCCCATCCCAAGCAATCCTCTCCCTTGTGACAGACATATTTACTACTCCGCCCGAAGGAAGTTGTAAAGAGGCCCCCGTTTGCGAACTCCCTGGGAAATGTGTGTCCAAGAGCAGTTCTCCCGTTTCCATTCCCGTCGTGGTCCAGGAACCATCTTGCTTCTGCAGAAACCCGATAAGGTTCGAGGATCTCGACAGTATTTTCCCCAATCTCGGAATTACCCTCGATACTACTACAGAAATCCCTCCACGAAAACCCTCTTGGCCTCCCGCAGAGCCTTTTTGTACTCACGCAAAAACTGCTGCTGCGCTGTGCGTGCAACTCTCGAGACCACCAGCAATGTTAATATAACCATATTTTCTCCATATATTTGGACCATTTTGGTTACTAGTGTTGGTAGCATGGTCCTGTACTAGTATTTAACCTAGTTCCACTTTTTGTAGGGCATATGTACATATGTATGTATATTTTTTTTTGTAACGGACGTTGCGATATGGAAACCATCCATCAAGTGGCCCGTGCGAATCTCTTCAAAAGCCGCCTCCCCGGAACCACTCGCGCACTACATCGGGGTGAGGCCGTGGCATAAACATGCCCCACGTCATAACGCCCTTTCCCTAATCACCCGTAATCCACTAATGTGTCGGCATAGGTAACTACATATGTATGTATACTCTCAGATGTGCATGCAGCCGTGCGCGTTGATGCAAAAGTGTGTGCGTAAATGCAAGTCCAAATGAATGCTGATAATTTGCTATGCGATATTCCGTCGATGAATTCGTTATATGTGCGCAAGCGAAGTAGGCACACGACTAGCTAGAAATTCAAAGTTTTTCATATCATACACATCTCCATGCATACATACATACATATGTATGTACATACATACGCGGTCTACACATTAGCGCAGAAACACTCTGAAATGCACTCGCATGCAGTGAAATTAAGTTTGGAACGAGTAATCAATTTATTTTGCGAAAATCATTTGTTTGCATCTCCTGCAGAATTCAGTATTCTACAGTTCACTGATGTTTTGCGTAGTGGATTGTGTTATTTTTTCCTGAATTTCCTGAATTTATGCGAATGTGTGAATTGAGTAAAATGCAAGCGAGGGGTGTAAAAATAACAATAACATGGAGAAGCAACTAAATGAAAAATAACAAAGCAAAAATTGGGAATCTCAGTTCTGCAGCACTTCATCCATAAGCTCATATATGAATGCATGTACATATGTACTAGTGTTGCCAGATTTTTTTTTCCCTGTAATACGCGATAAACCCACAATTTGTTCCGAAAATATAAAAATTTAACGGGAAAAATGAGAAATAAAGGATTTTATTTAAATGCCCGACTGCACACCACCACATATTACAAGGTGATCCATTTCAATGAAGTAATGTTCAGATTAGTTGTAATTATTATGATAAATTTCGTTTATTTAATGACAACACTTTTTTATTTATACAAAATATGTATGTACGTAGACATATAATTGACAAAACCATAAAAAACAAAGTAAGAGATACAATTGCGGTGAAAAAAATGACAGGAAAATTCAGAATGATGCTGTTTGAGCTTAAATTATTAGATACCGTAAATAAAACTTTCAAAGCTTGCAGGAAGTTCACAAAAACTAATTAAAGTTAAAAAAGTATTAATCGAAATTTTTTTAATTAGATTTCCTAGAAAGATTTCGAGTTTGCAGCTCATTTTAGCATGAAAAAGAGCCAGTTTCGAGTCGCTAACAATTACCACTGATATTTTTTTAATTCTTTGTGGAAGGTGTTGCGCATTTTCTTGCATATAAAAGTCAGTTTGGTTCATGCGGTATATGGAAGAAAATTCGGAACAAAAAAAAATTCTAAAAAATCAACTATCACTACTAAGGAAATACTCACAATAGCCGCGTTAAAGCATGACCATGTTGAGTAGAAATTTACAGGTTGAAATAAATAAGGAAATTGTTGAAAATTCTGGAAAAATCTTGTCCCTGTGGAATATTTTAAATTCAATGCAAAATACGGGACGTCCCGGCGAAAACGGGACATTTGGCAACGCTAGTATGTACAGTATATTTTGCTTGGCTGTCCATCCCTCTTTGCCCGAAAAACTTGTGCGCTTAAACGAAAAAAGCACTTAAGCGAATTTTGTTTACTACTGCAATGAGGAAGGTATCCGAATCCTTATGAAAGCAAATAATGGCGGAGCACTTCCCACGTAGAAATTACTGCAAGCGAAATTTTTTTCCGAATGGTATCTAACTATCTAAGTATATAACTATATAAAATGATAGCCGTTTCCGTTGTTCTGCGAGATGAGCCAAATAAATAAAAGCTTGTAAAATTAGAGTAAGTCTAGAGCCAGGGTAGGAAAACGTAATACTTTCTTTTTATAATTGGGAATAGTTGCATAATTTTTAAGGCAGATAGCGCTAATGAGCAGGCATGTTGAATGATTCTATCGGAGCAGTTTTTCCTTATAAATGTGAAAAATAATGTACCTGATGCGCATTTTGGGTTGGACATCTTAAAAGTGCACTTAAGCATAAAGGCAGCAAAGCAAAATATACTGTACATAACATACATAGGATTTACATAGAGTATGTTCACGTATGTCATAATCCGAAAACTATGCTATTGCGTGACGAGTAATACTATATCACATGTGACGATTCGAGTCCAAAATTACACTTGCATGAATTTTCAACCCAGAGTCACGGAACGAGGTCGTGGCGATATTGATTCCATGCAATATTCAATTCCTCGACGAAAAAAACCTCTCGAAAACCAGAGCCACCAGCTCAATTATGATCCCCGATTTCGATTCAACACTTCGAAGGCATTTAGAAAAGTAGTACTCGTAGTAAAATTTCTTGTCGGCCTGTGTAATCACTGCCTTTTCCCTATTAAAAATGTAGTCCTTCATTACACAACAAACTCGCAAATACATATGTGCAGACTCTTAAGCGATTGCTGATGGTCATCAGGGGATTTGGCAAATAGTCCACAATGGGATTGGTGTGCTTGATGCGCTGTTGTTGTTGTAGCTGTTATGTGGCATAAAACGCTACAGCGAATTAAACGCAAATTAACTAAACTCCAATATAAGCAGCTATCCACACGTTCGTTGGCTACCAATCAACACACAATTACATTATGGCAAATAAATGTACGTACATACTAGGGATGTTGCGAATGTGGAATTTTTAGACGTTCGCGGAAGCGAATGCGGATGACAAAGATTTTTAAGAAATTATTTTGGTGAGTACATTAGGAGGTTTAGGTAAATAAAAAATGGAAACGTTAGTAATTTTTTATGTTTTTTTTTTTATTTAGTACTCAATTTAAAAAATTGGAACATTGTATTTAGGAAAGAGTAATTTTGCTGCCTTTTCGGGTTATAGCCTGTTTCCTATAGCGTCGTAAATCAAACTACTAAATAACTACTTGCTCGAGGGGACAAACTTTAAAAATTTGAAACTTGACAAAATTGTAAATTATTTTCGGTTGACGCTGCGCCAGTTGAGAGACCTTTCAGTTATATGTCTTTTTTTATTGCGGTGCTATAATTCCTCTTTGAGAATTGCATCGGAGCTACAAATGTCGGATGTATCCTCCTGACTTTCATCTCTTCACGATCTAGCATCATGGCAAAAGCGTTGTTTAAACACCGTTGTGTTCCAATTTGGAGAACCAATTCTTTTGGTTGTTTCAGAATATGGAGAACCTGTTACGCAAATTTTCAACATATCGTTAGTACTGCATTAAAAGGGCGTATTTCACATTGTCGCTGAAATGCAAAAAATTACAACTAACTAAATTTTGGTATTGCCTAAAATGATGAGGGGACTTTTGATTCGAGGAAATCCATCAAAATCAATTAAAAAAGGATATTTGGATTTTTAGTTAGTTACGACTGTTTGTATTTCAGCGATGATGTGAGTTAAGCCCTGTTCATCCTATACTAATGATATATTGCATGCCAAGTCCCACTCCTCAATAGATACATAATTCAACTTGAATTAATTCGAATTTGATTTGTGAACTTGGCTGTCAATTTATTCACATATCATTTTGTCTTTATTTATGTTGTTATTTTCGAGCTGAAAGACTTATAAAGGAAACACCGAACTTAAGCATAATAAGTTTTATGAGTAAAAAAATAATTACACTTTTCTAAAAAAAAGTAGAAAAAAACTAGCGATGCATCAACTTTTTTCAAACAGATCTTTGATAAATAATATTCGATATTTACACAATTCTTACTTAATTAAAGGTAATCTTTTAACGAGCTAATAGTCTACCCCCCGGTGAACATTTACGCTGTAAAAATCGACTATTATCTGTTTCTTTGGCTTTCAAATTACGAAAGAAGGGGGACGTAGGGCGACATTCTTAACGTAGCATCTCCACAGGCAAAAAATGTTGGCTAAAATTTTTTGTTTGCCAGATATATGTTTTATCAGTGCACTTGCACAGTATTTGCATTCGCAAAAGCTCCGCATTGATTACTGCGAATGCGAATGTTAAAATTTATGCGAAAGTTCCGCGGTTGCGAATGCGAATGCGAATACTCGCAACAACCCTAGTACATATGTACATACGTAGATACTCACATGGACGTACATACATATTTAACTAGGCATTTATGTTATCAGCCGAAGAACTGACAAACACTTGGAATGAGGCGTGCAATCTGGCTAACTCGATACAAGTGGTATTTTATGTATGTACACAACACCATGTAGGGAAAATATATACGAGCGAGAGATAAGTGGCATTTGAGCGAGTTTTGCGATTTTCGGTAAATTCGAAGGACTTGTGGACTAAAAACTTGACTCATGAATATATTATCAAGTGAGTTTGTAGACTTCTCATTGCTTCTAATAAAATGCTATAGAAAAGATAATATAATTATATCACTGATAATAATAAACTTTATTTAAAAAAGTAAAAAATGGTACCTTAAAAAATATTTTGGAAACAAAGCCTTCTTATACCTCTTTGGACTGACATGGATATTATATAACTTAATTTAATTTATGAAAAACAATGGGTTTTGACTTTTACACTGGTGGAAACCTTCTTCAAAATATTTTCGAAATAAAGCTTTTCTAAAACTAAACTCATTAAAACGCAATATTCGTCAAAAATATTTTTAAAATGGATACAACTTTCGTGAAACCTCTCGTTTATATTTTTTAAATAAATATTTCTTAAAGCTCTCTCGTTTGATACCCATATTAAAATATTTCATTTAACTTGTTAATCAAATTGATTTTAACTTTTTGAACAGGTGGCAGCCCTTTTAAAGAATATTTTCAAAATAAATCGTTCTTGAACCAAAATGGCAACATTTTGAAAAATACTGAGGATGAATTAAAAGATCTACTTAAAATTATTTCGTTTCTACGCTCCATTCCTGCTACTTCGACATTCGCAGAAAGAGCGTTTTCTATTGTGGATGTGAAATGGCGAGATGAGAGAAACAAAGCCACAACCTCACTAACCAAAATTGAACTTTTTAGTTATATAAATTTAAGTATTGTATATAAAGCATATAGTGCTTTTATAGTTAATAAGGAATTGTCAAAAGTGCAAAAAAATATATTAAGAAAAAATATTTATATTTATTTGAAAAGCGTTTTTACTCTTTCGTTTAAATAAAAACTACATATATATATATGAAGTGTACTACATTTTTTTCCAAATTTTTTTTTTGGAAAAGTACTACAAATATCTTAGAAAATGTTTGTAACCCTAGGTACGAGAGAGACAACTGTCAGTTTATCGAACCTTCAATTATTGAATCATGGTAACGGTATAGAATTCTTGAAAATCTATATTTTTCGATTGGAAAACTTTGTTTCACTCCAGAAGATTTACAATAACAATACTTAATTGTTTATTTAACTATTGCCTATTATTAACTATTTTTTATAGGACCACTTTAGAGTTAAAAAAGAAATGCAATGGGGCACTAAAAAAAAATCGCTAGTATTAAAAACTGTAATATAAACAATTCGGCCACTGGAGAGAAAAAAGATGGCTAATAACAAATAAAATTCGCAAAATTTTCGATGATTGTGATATATGTAGCTGCTTCGGTCATGTCTGCTTGCCATTGGGCATCATCCTCAAGGAGCCCACGCAGAAAACCGGCTTCTCTATACGTAAAGAAAAGATTACCATCCACCGTCTTTATACGCTCAAAAGACGTTGCCTCTCTTACTTCTAGACGAAGCATTCTTAGACAAAAGCATTCTTAGACAAAAACATTCTTATAAATAGTTATATTACACCTCACACCATGACACATGAAAACTTTCATTTGCCATTTCCTACAGGGTGTTGCCTTTTGCACACGCGCGTAATCCCTTCCTTTTCGAAATAAAATCTACATTGTTATTGTCCTGCGGGATAAATTGTATTATATTTGCACATACTTATGCAGGACGCTACTTATTTCGTAGTCCTTTTAGTCGTACTTCCGTCGCTTGCTTTTCTTCTTGGGCACGTTTACAATTTTCATTGTAATTCTATGTTTTTGAGCAAATGCATACATGCATATGTTAATAAATAAGTATATGTAAACAGTGTTAGTATTTGGCTGTACTATTGCCATTTGTTGAAAAAAAAAACGATTTGAATCTTTGATTTGCTTTGATTAATTTTCTGTTTACATATTCAAGTCGAATGAGCTTAGGCCTTCTATTTGTTGTCCAAGTTAGGGCGCGTGCAATGTCCACACACACACACACATACACGCACCCAGAATCCTTTCCTTTCCTCAACTTATTTGTGCATATTTACATATATTTCAGCAAGTACTTGCCTATGTAAGCACGTCGAGGACATTAACTTCCAATATTTCAGTGGCTACTTTTCATATCACAGAAATTCTATTTTGCTACTCAAGCAAAAGTTTTGCGAAAAGTTGCTTTGCAATTGTTTTGTGTGGGTGAAAGCATGCGAGTACGTATTCGTTGGCCCCTGGGCAACTCTTTTGTGGTTTGAGGGAAAAGGGGATTGCGATCTGATAAGAATTTGCTGGTGAAAGCTAAAATTGAAAGTTTATTTGTATTATTTACATGCTCATATACATATAAGTATTTTTGGGAATTATTTATTGCGCAAACCAAATATATTGCCCACATTAAATATACAAAGCTGCAGTATACTTTGATTAATTTTCAGTTGATTTCAATTTGGCTAAGTGTTTGAGTAATCTCATGAAATATGGATCGAAATAAAAATTTGTGAGTGTTTATGCAAATATTTGAAAGCAATATCAATTTTTTTAAATTTAAATAATGAGTTTTATAAGACATTTTCCTGTCATTTACACCATTCCTGTATCAATAACACTGTACGGCAAAATCAATTTTTTTTCTGGGTATTGGACCAAACCAATTTTTTTTCAAGAGATTTAGTCATAGGTAAAACAGAGATTTCTCCGTTTTTCGAATTTCGAAATAGGAACTTTGGAAAAAAATTTTATTCAATTATTGCTTGTAAACAACTAAAAACTTAAAAATTTAGATGTAGTCCTCCTTTTGCTCTTAAGTAAATGGCATATAAATTGTTTATGCAGAGTTTTATTACAGGTGCTATAAGGGGCCAAATTCAGGTTTTCGAAAAATTAAATTCCTTACACTGCAAACAATTTTGAACTTATTTTTAAAAATTTATATCGTTGTAAAGGTGATCAAACCCCCTCTCTTCTGATATGCATATTTGTATACTTCGTATATAAAATTTTTAGAAAAACACATTTAAATGGAAAAATACTTTTTTTTATAAAAAAAAGACGATTAAATCCCCTTTTTTCCGATATGCATGTTTGTACACTTCGTTTAAAAAAAAATTGAGAAAAAACATATTTAAAGTAAAAAATACTTTTTTTATATAAAAAAATATTTTAAACCAAAAAATTACTAACCAATTTTTAAAAGGTTATTATGGTTGTAAAGCCGATTAAATCCCCTTTTTTCTGATATGCATATTTGTATACTTTGTGAACAAAAATTTGAGAAAAAACACTTAAAGGGAAAAAATATTTTTTTTATCTCAAAATTTATAAAAAAAATTACCTACCGATTTAAAAAAAAATCAAGTTACTAATGAAGGAAAGCGAGGATTAATAAAGAAGTAATGAGTGGTCAAACGAAAATACGCAAAGATTTTTTGTATGAAATACTATGATCATATAAGAGTGCTACTTAGGTGTACGGGGTGTATGAGTAACTTTCTTTCAAGCTTGATTTTTTGGCAAAATAACAAAAGATTAGTCATTTTCAAATTTTTTCAACTCTTAATCTAACCTAACCTAAAGTTAAAAAATTTTTCATAAAAATAAATAAATTAGTTGGGAAATGACATGTTCTGGAAAAATGGTATAGCGATCCATAATCTACGACCCAATATTAAGTTTACGTGTTTCGGCGTTTTTGTGTCATTTTAAAACTTGAGATTTATCCTACGGGGTTTTCAACATATATTTTGCATACATACATATAAGCTAATTAGTAATAAATTTGTTCCAGCGCCACCTGGAGAGTAAATCTTTTATAATTAATCTTTTATGATTATTAATATATGTATGTAGGTATGTGTTTCGAATATTAGCTAAATCGGACCATAAATACGTATACGCCATCTGAAGGGTAATTTTTTTCGAATATATTTTCCTTTACGATATCAATATATATTTTAAATGAGAACTAAATCTAATCATTAATATGATTTTTGGTGATAAATTTGTTCACACTAACCCTCTCTTTATAACTAAAAAAATCATAAAAAATACTAGAAAATTTCTAATAGAAATCAATGCGATTTTTTAGTCGTATAAACTCGCAACCCAAAATTTTTTCAAATATTAAGGTTTTGATGAAAATGTGTTAAATATTTCTCAATTTTGTATTAAGCTTGAAATTTTGTTTTATATGGCCTTTTACTTTTAACTTGAGAAACATTATGAACATTAAAAAAATTAACTTGTGAACACTTCTTTGAGGCACTGTTTATCTATACACATGTATGTAGGTTTCTCCAAGCGGCTCTAATGATTTTGTTGCAATTTTGGCTTCAGGAAACGTTTTGGATTTGAAGGTTATTTAGAAAGGTGGTATCTCTAAGAATACTCGTATAAGGTTGCTACCTATTCCAAATTATTTAAAAAGTAAATGTATGTATCCGATTAAAAGAATTTTAAAATTCCTATTTGCCATTGTACATACATGCATTTATTCAACTTATTATTTAACAACAAAGGAAAGCCGAGATGCTTTATACGCGCTAATCTCGAAAACTACTGAACAGATTTGGACGAGATTCCCTCTAATATACCTTTCATCGATAGGAGAGTGCCTTTTTTTATTTAGAATGTTTATAGGGTTACCACCTGTCTAAAAAACTATAAGATGCGCACCGTTTGTTGGAGGTGTCAAATGAAAGGATGTGACTCTCGAAAAGCACTAATGTAGTATTTTTTTTTAGTAGAGTTGCCACCTATTAAGAAAGTAACTATATTCAATCACAATAAGCGTAGGCATCAGTCCTGCAACGTCACTGTCAAAAGAAAAGACTTGGCCCTTAGATGTGGAATAATGCATTATTTTTCTGAGTAAGGTTGCCACCTGTTAAAAGACTAAAATATTTTCACCGTTCGTTGGATTACGAAATGAGATACCAAATGAAAGGGCATGGCCTTTGCATTTACAAAATCTCACATTTTTTTGAGTAGGGTTGCCACCTATCTAAAAGTTACTATCTTATCTGTACACAGCCTAAAGGAAAGTCGAGATTTTTTGAACGCGCTAACCTCGAAACTACAAAACGACGAGATTTTTTCTAATATATTTTGTATCGATAGGAGCGTGACCTTTGGTATTTAGTATTTCTATAGGGTTGCCAACAGTCTAAATAATTATAAGGGTTACAAAAAACGAGGTGTCAAATAAAAGGAATTGGCCTCTAGATAAGCACACATATTTTATTTTTTTTTAGTAGGGTTTCCACCTGTTAAGAAAATTACTATATTCAATCTTAATAGGCGAAGGTATCAGTTCTACACCGTAACTGTCGAACTAAGAGACTTGGCCTCCAGATGAGTAAACATTTATTATTTTTTTGAGGAGGGTTGCCACCTGTTTAAAAATTATAGGACCTTCGCTGCTTCGCTGGATAACAAAATAAAATACCAAGTGCAAGGGCATTCATTGCCTTCACATGCACAAAGATTTTTATTTTTTTTTAGTAGGGTTGCCACATAGTTTTAAGTAACTTTTTATCCTAACATAGCATAAAGCAAGGTGGAAATTTTTTGACCACACCAATCTCTAATGTGCGGCAGCTGTAGTGTAATGGTTGGTAGTGCGCGCTACCAGGGCTCGGGTTCAAGCCCGGTTCAACCCAAAATCAAAAAATAAAAAAAAGGTTTTCTAATAGCGGTCGCCTCTAGCCAGGCAATGCCAAACCTCCGAGTGTATCTCTGCCGCGAAAAACAGCTTCTTATAAAAATACAATCGCCTTTCGGAATCGTCGTAAAACTGTACAAGGTCCCTCACATTTGTCTGACAACATCAAGGCGCCAATCTATTACTGCTATTAATCTCGAAAATTACTGAACAGATCTGGACAAGATTTCGCTTAATATAATCTGTATCGTTAGGGATATTATCTTTAGTACATAGAATTTCTATAGAGTTGCCACCTCTCTGCAAAATTTTAAGATCTATTTGTTGAATTACAAAAAGTGAGTTGTCAAATGAAAGGGTGTGCGGTAAGGTGTTTTTTGAGTAGTGTTGCCGCCTACCTAAAAAATTATAAGGTCCGTTTGTTGCATTAGAAAGATTAGATAGGGCTTTAAATGTTTGAATATGTTAGCCACCTGTTTTCGCCAAGTGCGAATATGTACATGCTTAAGTACACATTCAGCGCGTCGTAAAGCCTCGCGCACACGAGACCGGCCAGTATATTTATAAACCAAAGCTATCTAAAGAAAATCGTTCCACAATACCCTATACGCCTTCTGTCGGGAACATTAACAACGAAAATCATAATTTTTATTCTTTATTTAATTTTTAAAAGTTTTGAAAATTATATGCACTAAATGGCGAACATATCCATCATTTAAAAATTAGTATGAATACATTTCTCATTACTTTCATATTACAGCGATCAGCAAGGCACTTCTCAGCAGCAATAACCTCGTATTTGCTTTTTACATGAAATAAGAATCGCTAGAGGGAAACTCATAACTCACAAAAATATGTAGCTACAACAACGAATCAAACAACTAAAGCGTACAACTGCGGCATAGAGATAGTAAAATCACGCCCATAAGGTAAAAAAAATATAGTTTTGCTATTTCATTCAAGGAAACGAAATGTTTTAAAATAACTTAAATGCATCTGATAAATTCTTCTATTGCAGTTACGCGGTTCACGTAGAAACGGAGCGGTATGGCCATATACATTAGGGCGGGTCGAAAATCTAATTTTTCTCAAATCCCTTGGTAATAGTGAAAATATATTGTATCATGAAGTCAACAACAAGCCTGCGAAATATTAGTCTTTCATTTTAATTGTAAGAGCCCGCGCATCGACCGCCAAGTGACCCACAGCATACTAATCGAATAAGACCAATTCTTGTTAAAAATGCTGGGTTTAGCCAAAAATTTTGGTGCATATTATTAGATAATGAATCCTTTAACGCAAAAGATAATGTCAAGTATCATTTCGCGCAGCCTTTTATCTTATCGTTAATCTCAAACTCATCTATTTTCAAGAAAATTTTAATTGTTCTCTTGATAATTGCATTGGCCTATAGTCAAAAGATATAAAGAACAACATTAATATTGCTGGCGAGCATTTAGATCGCTAGTTCCAAATATTCTAATCCTTTTTTAATATTAGCTATAGTTTGCGATTTTTTGCAAATTTAGGAACAATTTCGGTAGCTCTAATAGAATAGCCATTATTTTCCATCATCGCGGAAAAATTTTGTTTATGCAAATTAGTATGGAAACACTGAACAGACACAACTTCTAGACACACTAATTGGTTTACTTATGTTTATGCATACAATATAAAAATTGCAAATATAAGAAAATGATAAAAAATTTTGTTCAAGATTTTTTTTTATTTTAAATAATTTGTTTATAATCTGAACTATTTTAGTCATATTATTATCAAAAATCAGTAACATTAAGTCTCGCCTTTAATTTGTTAATTATTACGCACCGATCGAGTAACATTTACCAAAGTTATATCGAAAAACTTAAGTGGATTTCCAGTTTTTTTCTTAAAAAATTTCTCTTCAATTGTATAAATAACCTTTAAATAAAAGAACCGGATTACAGAAAACTGTGCAAGCGAGTGACTTTTTTCGTTCAAGCTGAATGCAAAGCAATATCGTCCAATTGGAGAGTCCTCAAAAGGATTTCCCAGGATATGTTAAAGACTACCTACAGACACTTTTTCACATAATGGAATTAACTAAAATATTTATGTATATCTAAACACTTATTGCACGCCCCTACTTTCATATAACGGCAAATTTAGAAACCGCGAAAAATGTGCTTCTGCGGCGACTAATGAAACCATCCGCACCAGTTTTCAAGACTGCAAAAATGGACTTAAAATGGGCGTTTCTCACCCTAATTGTAATGTATGTAAATACTTATATGTTTGAAACTACTATTAACTTGTCGAACGATTCCTAATCTTTGACAATACATTCATTCACCACGATCTTGAAAACTGACCAAATCGGCGTGACCAAGTCCATGGTAATTTTAATATTATATAAACATTAAAAGGTTTGAAATAAATCTCGTCTCACTTTTTTGTATTTTTCACTTGGTTGCTGAAGTAATGAAGAATTCAAAATCATAGTTTTCTTATTTTTTATTTTAATATCTTAAAAACGTGTAGACTTATTGAAAAATGATAAATGAACGTGAGGTTCTAAATTTAATAGCCCTTAATTTGATATATCGTCATGTTTATTACAATAACGCATTCCATAGATATTACAAGCCAAAGTTTCATTTTCAAAATTCATACACTTTGATTCAATTGCGCGGGCTAAAGATAAGTTTTAAATTAATCTTTCGTGGCCAATAACAATTGGCTGAGACCTAAGACATCATAATATTACTATTACAATGCGGTCAAATGACTTTTATTTTCCCCCATAAAAAATCGACACAGCCTAATATACATACATGCATATGTATTTGCTTATGTGTATGCCCGTACTTTGAAAATAATAGAAAATAATAGCTTTTCCTTAATTTCTTTATAAATCCCCGAAGGGGTATAATACATATTAAAGAAGCTGGTAGTAATTCCGCAAATTTATTGTTTTCTTCGGCATAAAATCTAATTTAAGTTGCGTGGAGTTTGGTTTGAAGCGTTGAATTCAAACTGAGTAATAAACAAAATAAAAGTGAATAACCGGAAATAAATTGCCACAGAAAGCACCTAAAAAAGTATAGCACAAAAAATGAGAACACACAAATTCATATTGGCAAATATTAAATGCCAGTAATTTTGTGTATGATTGTTGATTAAGGCCATATGTTGATTTTCAGTTTTTGTGGTAAATAAAACAAAAACATATGTACATACTCGTACATACCAGCACAAATGCGTGCAAACATAAGTGAGTGTGTGTGTGTGTGCAGAGGTAACATATGTGTGTCATAAAGGCAATGAAATAACAAAGTATGAAAATAAAATGAGTTAAAGAAACGTGGATGGAAAAAAATGGCGTACATATTTACGTACCAAAAACAACAAAAAAAAAAAACGGTGACCGGGCAATATTTTCACGCCATTTAATTTTCACATTACGTTTGTTGTTCATTTCGTTTCACTTTGTTGTTTGTTTGTGTGAGGGAGCCGGAGGCAGCTCAGCAAAATGTGTGTAAGTGAAGTCGTATGTAAGGGTCGATTGGTTGCTGTTTTTTTCTGCAGGTTATGGTTATTGCGCTTTTAATGTGATTTTTCACATCAATCGCACGCACACACGTGTACCCAAATGCCTGGTAAACAAATTAAGTAATTTGTGCAAATGTGTATGTTCTTTTTTTGGATTTTCTTTTAGAAATCCCGCATGTACTCCAATAAGACCCCACAGCTGCTCCAGTAACTTTAATGCGTCAGCATTTGTTTACATCGCAATGGAAGTTTTCTTTTTTCTGACCTGTATGCTCTTGTTTTCATACATACGCAACACATATTTCTGCTAATGTACGTTTCGTTGTTTGTTTGCTGGAAATTTATTTGCCTTTTGGTCGTTAAACTTACAATGTTGCCAATGGCTTGTAATTATCAACAATCCGAGCAAACCACTGTAAAACTAATAACGGCGCCCACGACCGCGCAAATCGACTGCAACCCCCCCCCCCAATGTTGGTCACTTCACTTTTTTGCTCGTTCGAAAAGAGCCCATTGCGAAACGGCTGACCAGTAGCCAGCCGGCCTACTACTGCGTTGTTTCCGCCACACATACATATGTACATACTCGCATTCAATGACTCAGCGCGAGCAAACGGCTGTTACTCATACGCCGTGGCGCTTTTTTTTTTAAGTGTTGCTGTTGATTTATTGTCACTCTCACTCTTACTTAAGCTGCACCCCATTCGCCTTGTTGAAACATATGGTATGAGTTTATGTAATTTTTCATACACACAATTTGCCACAGTGGTAAACAGTTGTGGCATAGCGTGGTGCCGAAGAATTTTCAATATTTAAATAAATAAAATAAATAAAATTCCTCGACCGCTGAGTTGCTGTGCTGGTAATGCCACAAAATACACGAATACACCGGTGTCAAAGCCATAAAATTGTTAGCTTCCGCAGGTAAAGGGACATTGAAATTCGGACCGGAGGTTGGTTTTTGTATAAAAACGCTTGCTATTGGCAGAGGTCCAAACTAGCGCGGGCAGGGTATGCAAGGAGAGTGACTGTACTACTTAGTGTGTATATAATTGTTTTTTTTTTTTTTTTTTGGCTTACTGGTCGTGAGGAAAATATAGCTTTGTTTAGCGTATTCCAAATTCGTTGTTGTTGACATTTTGGTAGTGGCAATTTTGGCTCATTGCCTTTCCTTTTATCGCTTGAGCTACATAAACATAATTTTATTTCAATGAAACATTACCGAAAATCCCTTCAACGACGCACTGTTGTGTAGTTAACGAAATCCTATAATTAGTTAGATTTAGTAAACGCACCACAAGCCGATACACATGTACTTACACACATTTATTTTGCTATGAAAGTATTATGCAACCGCACACGGGAGGCTCATTAAAAATACATCTTCAAATATTTATACATATACAAATATTTAGTACATAAACGTGCACGGGTACCGAAAAGTACAGCGGCTTGATATTAAATTGAAAGTACATATCGATGGCCCTGCGAAATAACGGCACTACTCAAAATTACATGTTTTTGAGTTATATAGCGGATTAGGTTTATAAATAACCACAGCTTTACGTGGCAAATCGATATATGCTTAGTTGTTACGAATCTGGCATAGGCGCAATATTGCCATTTGTCGCAAAACCGAAGTAGCCAACCCTTAACACTCGTTAGGTTAGTGATGCTTTCATCACATTGTTTCAGTAAGATACTTAGTAATTTTTTTATGGGAATTAACGACACTTTTCATTTTGTGCAATGCAAATGGAGTTTTTTTATTTTATATTTTTGCAGTCCAGCAATTACTAAATCTATAGAGAAACGCCAAGTTGAAAGCTTACAAATTTTCCCAACAGAATGACTGCAAATAATCCGGCATAATTACGTTCCAAGATATATTATTGCTAAATTACGAAACACAAAATCTTTAAGTGGCTATACTGAAATATATGAAATTTGGAGTTGTGTCGTTATTGCAGAAGACCATCGTTATTATGTATTTATGCCTCCTTGCTGCAGGCTAATGAGGAATGTATTTATGGATTATATGAGATATATGTGAGTGATCAAAAATAGGTAAAATCATAAAAAAATGTATGAAATATTTTTAATTGCGATAACGGTCTAAATCTGTCTACTTTTACTCGAAAGATATTTGATTTAAAACTCAGCTAAACTTAGGTTAGGTTAAATTTAGTAAAAAAAAAAACGGTTTTTTTGATGAACATTTTCCAAACTTGGAGACGTAGTGTTCACAGACGGCAGAAGATATTTTATAAATTTTGCTTTTTTTTGAATATTAATCGTTTATTTAAAGTAAGTTTTTTCTTGAATTTGTATTAATCTAAGTTAATTCCTTTTTGTGTAATAAAAGCTTTATTTGCTACGTTTTTACTTTGACCTAAGTTTTTAAATACTAAGCCAGAACTAGCCTAAAAAGTTATTTATACGGGCGTCTACTATAAGCGATCCCAAATAATTATATATGAAACCATGAGGAAAGAGGGGCCTATCCATAATTTTTTTTTTTTAGTAAAATGAGAAAAAAGGATATCTAAAAATTAAATGCGGTATTTTACTAAAACACCTCAACTTTTTTGTTTAAATGTCAGTTATGCAGCTCTGGCACTCATGGCCTTTTATATATGAAAACTAGCTATGGGAAAGTGCTGGCAAAAAATATGGAAAAATATAAAGTTTTCTTCCACCTAAATATGAATAAATATGGTTTTCAACCAATCTGTGTCTGAGTTTACTTGGTAAAATTTAAAAAATAGCTAAAAGTTTAAATCTTATCGATAATTTTCATTAAGTTAACGATATCCACAAAAACTTTGCAATGCAAAACAAAATATTAAATTTTTGAAGATCCTGAAGTGGGAATGAAAATTAAATCATTTTAAATTCTTTTTCGGGCCAGTCTACCAAGCCGATTTTTATTTGCTCTTTTTACTGCAATTGATAACTACATAAGTCTCTTCTAATACAAAAAGAAAAAAAAAACCATAAAAATATTTTTTTTTAAAATCGAAAAGAACGGGAAAATATTTATACACATGTTTTTATTTTTAAAAATTTGATTAACCTTTTCAAGGTAAAGTTTTTGTTATGGTTATCGATACTTAACAACACAAAAAAAAACGCGAAGAAGAATTTAAAACCGTTCAAAAGTTATAAATTACTGATCACTCACACTCCCAAAAAAGTACACTGTGCAACGCCACACTACATAGCTGTATTACTGTTGACAGGATTCCAACTAGAGAAATGATATTTTGACTATAAAAATAGGCTTAAAAATCGATTCAACTTAGACTTATACATTATAGTATTCGAAAATCTATCACCCATCTAGAATGTTTGAGATTTTATTCCAAGAAGGGTGGGCAATCATTGTGACGCTTTATTAGTAAACGTGAATTCATAGCTGCCCTTGGTTTGCGACCAGGTGTTTTTGTCACCGAATTTATGCCCAAAAGTGTGTCACTAAGCTATGGCTAAAGTAGGAATATAAAATAATATTTATGCCAGTCCATAATGTAACTAAACATTTGTGTCTTACCCAGTGCACCAAATCACTTGAATCTATCCGATGTGCTAGCCTACAGTGCTCAGTATTTAACTTTATAAAATTACATTCGCACATATAGTAGGTAGTTAACTAAAAATATTTTCGGGACAGGAAGCCAGTCGGCTTTGCTGGATTAATAAATAGAAATTATTGCACTCTGAGGAGACATAAAACAATTGCTAAAATGCGCACTGCTAAACTATTGTTGCCGTTACGTTTCGAAACCACTCACCGTCTCGCTACGTTGTTTTGGATGTGTTGGAAGAGTGTGGCGTGCTGTTGCAGCATTTACAATTTTGCACATTTCACTAAACTACTACTGTATACTTACTTTGGAGCGTTATAAATTTTAATTTGCAATCTTTTTTGGGCATGATGTCCCAACTTGCACAAGCGCTTTGCCACATTTTTAAAAAGCAATGAGCCACTCTGCACATTGATTAATATTTATGCAGAGGGGTGATACTTTTACGTCTATTTCCTTTATATGCTTTCTCTCGTTTTCTTTTTTATTCCTTTTTTAAACATATTTATGTGCAAATGTATTTACGTACATACATATGTATGTACAAACATAGATGCATGTATGCATGTAAGCGTGAGGTGCTTGTCCTTACTATCACTAAATTTTATTGAATGCTGCCAGAGCTTCTTTCACATTCCATACTCCTTTGTCACACAATCATTTATTGCTGCTGCAGTTAAGTAAATTCATTTGGTTTCTTATTCAGTTTCTCTTTGAGTGTATCGAGTTAAAGTTTTCTATGAAATAAATTTATAAACACTTTGGGAACTACTTTGAGCGGAATAAAAAAAGAAATATGTTTCTTATTTTGTCCCTTCTGCATTGAAAGTTTGCCCTTAGAAAACATAAATTCTCGTTTCGAAAATGAATTGACGCTCCTTAAAGTCTGCCTGATTGCACACATACATACATATGTCTGTGCGTGTGCGGTTTTATTGAGAACTACCTATTTACATACATACACACGTAGTTTCTCAATCTTCAATTGTGAAAGTCACCGATAAGTGTTATTTAATACTTATTACTTATCAGATTTCACTGAATATGAAATTACTTGCTTTTTCGATTAGCAACCAAAAAGTGTCTTTACAACTGCTGGAAATATATGTCCCAAAAATTATCTAATTTATTTTCCTTTGCCTAAAGCTCGCTTTCCACCGCGCATGAAAGATACAGATTCAACTGTTAAAAATGGGAATTGATAAAAACTCTTGACATTTTATAAAAACTAGTAGTTGAGCATTAAGACTCACCCGTATGCTATCGACTAAGCTCGTTTTTGGTTCTTCAAATTTAAGTATAACGCAAAATCTTAATAGTAAAACTATTTAGTTAGAAAGTGCCAACTGCGTCCCAAGGCTGTCATCAAATATTGGTTCTATCTCGTTCAATATGGGCTCGGTTGCAGACATACGCATTAAAAAATGAAGTTAAATTACATAAAAACACGGAGGTTTGACATATAACGGAAACTAGGTTCATCGTAAATTTAATATGTTTTCATCTTATGTCATCATAGAGCTGTACATTTTAAGCAAAAGTTAGAAACAGCTTATTTTGCATATATGTATATGGCAGTTCGGTTCTACCAGATTGACACAAAAAGGTAAGTGCGTTACATATCTATTTTGTCTCATAACCAATATACATACATACATAAATCTGCTTTTGCTTAAAGTTATGTTTTTTGCCTTTTTTCTATCTACCTCTACACCTGTTCATTCTAATTACACTTATGTTATTCGGTTTTCCTTCATCTTCACTTTTACCTTTATACTCTATCGATAACAAAGTCGAAAGTAACATCCAACAAAATATCGATAACCAAACCGATAAAAATATCGATAACATAATCAATGACAAATTCGATAAAAATTTCGATAGCAAAATCGATAAAAATATCGATAACGAAATCGATTAAACTATCGATAATAAAATCGATACAAATATCGATAACAAGATCGATAAAAATATCGATAACTAAATCGATAAATAATCGATAACAAAATCGATAAATAGTCGATAAAAAAATCGATAACAAAATCGATAGAAGTGTCGATAACAAAATCTGTAACAGTATAAATAACAAAACCAATAATAATATCGTTAAAAAAATCGTTAAAAATATCGATTACAAAATCGATAACAAAATACTAGATAAAAATATCGTTTATTAATATATTTTTACCTTTGCATTTATATTTTTCTTTATCTATGTACGTACTCACATTTACTTTCATTCTTGTATTGGTCTTTTCTAAGTGTTACTCCTTAACCTGTTATAAGCAAATTTGTGTTAAATTATTACCATGCGCACGAACTCAAGACGCACTTGCTTCAGGCCCAACCATTTCCGTTGCATCATTTCCGTTGCACCAACCAACTAACCACCGCTCCTCCTCCGTCCTCTCTTAATGAATGCCAATTTAAACACTGTGTTAATAAAATTAAACACTGCTTGCTTACTTTTACTAATCATATGTGTGACGTAGAACAAATTTCAAATTTTTTTTTGAGTTTTAAACATTTATTGTTCACATTTTCACAGTTTACACATAAAATGCTTAAAATTTCCTCTAAAAAATTTTCCTTTAAATTCACGCATATAAAGAGAGGTAACCAGTTTCCTCTCCTACTGTGTGCAAAATTAAACACTGTCTGTTTACTTTTACATATCAAATTTGTCACGTAGCGCACACAAGGGGTGGGTTTTGGGATTAAATGTATTATGATTTAAGAAATTTTGATACAAATAAGTTTCTTTTCTATTTCTTGTGCGTCATTTTGTAAACATTTTTCTTTTTTCTTGAGACCTCTTTAAAGTTTAACTGCGAATGAAAACATTGTCTAAAAATATGCAATGCATATTCACATACTGTTGCTTTTTACACTTTACAGCCTAAAAAAGGTTAGCACTGATATGTACTTAATAAGCATTCGAAGATTTAATTTGCTAACCTCGAATTCGTTCCACCAAAATGAGCTACATGATAAAAATACAAGTTCAGTTAAATTTTCGTTATTCGAAGAATTAAAAAATGAGAACCCAGAAATCGACGAAAATAAATAAAAGAGTGTAAAAATTTCGTGAAATTAATTAATTAATTTATATTAAAATTCTTTTGTAAAATTTTATATTACTTTTGAAAGTTGAGTGCATCTTAAGCCGTTAATTTTTTCATGATTTAATGATCGGATCTAAACCAAATTACGGGACGACGCTCAAAAACCATCTTTCAGGTAAAAAAAAAGAATTATTGGAATCGGTTCACGCGGTGCAAAGTTATGCGGTGGAATAAATAGAAGAAGTAAAAATGCTCCGAAGAATTGATAATCTCCCCTTTTTTGAAGCCGGTTGAAAATGTCTGAGTTCGTTGTAAATTTTATGTAAAAAAATGCAAGTTATGAAACTTTAAAAAGTTTATTTATTTATTTCATACTGTACATAGAACTTGCATAAATGTATTTTAAAGAGCGAATTTTCAGTATTTTCTGATGATATATATTTAGAAGTATAAATCCTTTCCCCCCAAAAATATATTCCTGCGAGCGCCCCTGGCCCTTAGTATTTATTATTTGTAAAAAATATATTTTTACTTTCAAATGTTTGTAATTTTAAACATTTCATTTGTATATTTATGTGTAAATTTTAAACAAATCATGTTCAAAATCAAATCTTGAACATCTTGTGCGTATACTTGAATAGATTCTGGTTGAAAAATAAACACTTTTCTCTAGTAGTTTTACATGCATTTTGTAGAGTGTAAGCAAATAAGATTTTGCTTTAACATTTTGTCCCTCTGATTTACTCAGAAGTTATGAGAATGTTATTCATATGCCATGTACGTACCATCGATTTTAACTTTACCGTGATAAAAGCGTTCTTACGTACGATATGTATTTCCATACAAAAAAGTAGCATTTACATAAACAAATACATATCGTGAAAAAGTCCTGCAAATGGTAGATCGAATATCGATCCGCCATTTGGAGTTTTTGAAATCTACCTCCATATCCATAATCAGCGAACCCAAAAATCTTACATATTAAGTATGAAGTAAATGAGACGAAATATTGAATTTTTAAAATAAGGCTACCGATTCGTAATGAACAACCCCAAAAACGTAGGAAACCACTTTTTTTTTATTTTTTTAAAATTGGTGTGCCATCGACGTGAATACCTTATTGCAGCCTGGCCACCTTCTTATAGGTAGTGAAGGCGTATAGAACAAGTTCGGGGAGAGCCGTTCACTTTCGAGCAGAGGTATTCAATTCCATTTCTGGACGCCAATATCGAACTATTGTCAGCGCATCAGATGAGGAAGACTGCCTTGGCAGCTGAGGAAGCTTTGAGATGTAGCAATTAAAAAATTGCGGGGATAAGGTACCACCCTGTCGGAGCACTTGTCTAGTTCTACTCAAAAACCGAAATACGCACACTTAATTTTTTGACTTAAAATGCTCAATTTTATATAAAATTTAGACACGATAATCTTTACATTGCTCCAGGAAGCTTAAATTCCGAAAATTAGAGTTATCTATATCCGAAAAACCTAAGTTACAAGTGCACTTTAAAGGCTCAAAATTGACCCCAAAATAAGCCAACATTTACTGTTGTTTCTACGGCAGAAACCGAACTGATCACTTGCGAAAATGAATCTGTTGATAAACTTGGAATTTTGTCTTTAAAATGCCGCATTTTTTTGAGATCACTTTATAGTTCACCCGCAATAAGGATTTTTGTGAAGCTCTAAAAAGTACAACTACAACATTTGAGCATCGCATCCATATCCAAACGTAAGACGTATTCTACGTCGAAAAGATCAATGTCTGTAGTATATGTCAACTTATTTACTGTGTGCGCCTCTGGTAGCTTTGCTCACAAGTAGGCGGCAGTAAATATTTTATCATTTAGTAACTGAATTTCTTTAAATAGGCCACCGATTTAGTCGAGAGGTGGTCCATGGTACGACCGACATAGTAACGGCCCCCCTCGGCAGGAAATGGAATATCTCCTAGTGCGCGTCTTCCATAAAAAAGTTTCTGATAAAAACCATCGGAAGCGGCATGAAACTATAAATCTCTAGGTCATGAGTAAAAACGTGACCAAACTCTTAAAAAATGTGAGCATCAAATATTGGGTTTTTTAACATCTTTGCATAGTTAACGAAGTATTAAAAAAACACCGGTAAAATTTTTGACGTGAGTATTTTACCAACAGTAAAAAGCGATAATTTGCAAGTGATGTGATAGGCTAAAAGCTTTGCTCGTAGTTTATGAGCTTACTTGCAATCAGATTAGCAACATAACCGAGCGGCAACCGCAATCACCTGCTTTGGGAGATGTGCATACATACATATGTACATACACACATACGTACATAAATACATATGCCAAACCAGAGCCTAATCACATTTAACCAAATATTTTGTTATGCTAATTTACATTTATATATAAATACACACATGTGTAACTATGTATACATACATATATACGAATACGAATATTCTTCAGGCGTGATTAAATTTGTGTGTTGTGAACATGCGGTTGTTTCTAATTACTCTAAATTGATATAAACACTTAGGAATATAAAATGAAATTCATTCACAAGATATTCGTGAAGACGGCACAAATAAGATAGAACCAGAACACACACACACACACACATAGAACAAGCGTAAGCAAAATCAAAATCTACAGCTAATAACTCAGCTGAGCTTCATCGTTGGTTTGCTTTGGACTAAAATTTTCGTTAGTTGACTGTTGCAGCAAGTTATTGCTCAAAGTTGCTGCCTATTCGGTTTAATGTTAACTTCGGTGATCCGGCCAACTGCCTGTGGCAGCATGTCCATTAGCCTTTATACTCGTACATATGTATGTATATACATACATACGAATACATATATTGAAGTAAAATTAAATATAAATATGTACATAGTATACATACATACATATGTACATATGTGTACTCGTACTTGTTTATAAACTTGCTGGAACTAGTACAGGCGCAGAAAGTCAGGCATTATCAAAGAATCTCCTTAAAATGACTTATCTTTCATAATATCTACACTTCATATGTACAAATTTGAGCTTATTTAGTTCTTGTCTTTGTACCTCAGTTCTCTTGAATTCGTTTATTTTATGCATTTATCTAAGTAATCCGAAAGTTCTTGTTGGTTTTAGCAATTTAATCAAACTAATTAAGTTTTACATATTCACCAATTATACATATTGGCAATTGCCAACGTAACTGCACACATACACATACACACATATATGTATGTATGTATGTAGGCTTGCATGGAATTATAGGTATAAACGTACACAAGTTCTTGCATTTGCAGTTCTCAGTTCTATCAAATAACACAACCGCATTTAAAATTCTCTAAAGCGTTTGTTGTAAATATGAATTATGTCTTATCCTTCTGCTCTAGTTATTTTCGATACTTATCCTTGAAGCCTTTCAATGCACTTATCAAAGTAGTTTAAAATTTCAGTGCTTGATTACACTAGGCAACATAATTTTTTCACCCAAACTGGCAATAAGTTCATATTCTTATAGCTTTGCATGTTTGCGGAAGGAAACGAGATGGATCCTTAATAGAACGAAGAGCTTAGTCTTTGTGTTTGAATGCGAATTAATATTATTTAGTCATTTGTTGGTACCACAATCAAGCGAAAACGGCTACCCCAAGGATGATTGGTACGAAAATCGAAGCAGAAGCATTTCCCAGTCGTAGCAAAATCAATATGGATTCTGACAAAGGAATATCCTGAAAATACTGAGAGGTTTGAAAAGGCGTTAAAGACACATATGTAGATGATAATCTGGTATACTGATGGCTCTTGACTGAAGAAGGTACTGTGATAAGTGTATTTGAACCTAGGTTGAGATACTGGGAACCAATGGGAATAGGCTAAAGCATAGCCAAGAGAAAGCTGTTCTGACTTTAATATAAAGCGAAACTAACGAAATCGAAAAATTGCGATATTGACTAACAGCCAAGCGGCTATTAAGTCCCTCAGGTGTCATCAGGTAACATCTTATCTGGTGACGGAGTGCCTTGATAAGCGACGCACTCTTGGTCTGACCAATCGAGTCCCCTGAACTTATTACTAATGGAAATAAGATTGCCGATAAACTTGCAAAAAAGCAGCATCAATTTCTTTCATCGGCTCAGAGCCCATCTGTGGCATGGGATATGGAGCACTCTCTACCGTAGACAAGCAGGAGGATGAGATTCAGAGAAATCGCTACTACAACTATCTACAAAGTTGGGAGCATTCTAAAACGTTTTAGGCACAAAAGTATTACCTGAAAGGATTTCAAACCACGAAAAAAATATTACAATGGTGACTTTTTTATATAAAAGTTATGTGGGGAATAAATGTTTAAGACATGAGTTAAAGCCTTTTATTACTTCGATTGATTGGTCTATTGATCATTGCCACCAGTTAAGCGTGGCTTAAGATACAGACATTAACATTGAAGTAATTCCTCAACAAAACGTAAAACTTAGAAATAGAGTTTACATTTAAAAGGAGGTTACCAGCCAAAATTTTTTCATGATTTTGAATTTTTTTTCGAGAACGACGTACTCTTTAGACTACTCGCATGAAAATCCTTTTTTGATTTTGTAGCTTAGTGTGATTGATATGCTACGATAACTACACAAACATAATATTTTCTTAGTGTTCAACTAGTCAAGGTAACCAGCTCATGGCAAAGGCAAATAAGTATCGCATCAATATCACGTAAGAATACTTAATAGTCTTTGATGTGGTTGGTTCATTGCCTACTTAATAAATACAAGGATACCTCAGGTTACAGAAGCAGTTATATAGAGTTTAAAGTATACATTTGTATGTGATGGTATTTATGATATGAATATTTAGTGTTATAAGCTATGTTAAATGCGGTGAAAATGTTTGTGCTATTGTTTTGTTTGGTACGTAAATAATTTAATAGGTCGACCCGAATTCATGCCCTTAAGAAAGTGTTGGTATACAAAACGATAAGCATATGTATCGGTAAGTGTATTTTAAATGCTTTTAATTTTAAAATTTAATGATATCCA
>NW_023458558.1:41943694-41945635 GCF_013731165.1 Rhagoletis pomonella | reverse complement strand
ATCTGAACAATCAGATGTATGGAAGATATATGTTGTAGTCATCCGATTCTTGTTATTTTCACTGTAAGTAGTCTGTTAATAATGAGTGAAAATGGTGCGAAATTTCATGTTCCTAGCTGCATAAATGGAGGAGTTATGATAAAAGACCTCATATCTGAACAATCAGTTGTATGGGGTCTGCAGGTTGTAGTGACCCGATCTTTGTTATTTTCACTGTAAGTCTTTTGTTGATAATGAGTGAAAACAGCGCGAAATTTCATGGTCCTAGCTACATAAATGGATGAATTATAACGAAAAATCTCATATCTGAACAATCAGTTGTATGGGAGCTATAGGTTATAGTTACCCGATCTTTTTAATTTTCACTGTAAGTTTTCTGTTGATAATTATTGAAAACACTGCGGAATTTCATGTTCCTAGCTATATAAATGGAGGAGTTATAACGAAAAATTTTATATCTGAACAATCACTTGTATGGGAGCTATAGGTTATAGTGACCCGATCTTTGTAATTTTCACTGTAAGTATTCTGTTGATAATGGGTGCAAGTACTGCAAAATTTCATGTTCGTAGCTGCATAAATGGAGAAGTTATAACGAAAAATTTCATATCTGAACAATCAGTTGTATGGGAGCTATATCTTATAGTAGTCCGATTCTTCCGGTTCCGACAAATGATTAATACATTATAAAAATACACCCACCTACCAAATTTGATACGGATATCTCGAAAACTGAAAACAGACAGACGGACATGGCTAAATCAACTCAGCTCGACGTTCTGATCATATGTGTATACAATTTAATGGGTCTATCTCTTTTTGTTCTGGTACTTACAAACATCGGACCAAAGTTATAATACCATTTCATGCTCCTGAAAGGTATAAAAAACACGGAGCGAACCAAGGCACATTCAACAGGTAGTATCAGTAAAGCAGCTGATTTGATTTTTTCTTTTAATAAATTGGTCTCGAAAATGTCAAATAATTTTGATTTCTTCTCACAAAAATTCCTAGTTGTTAAAATCTATACGCATGTGAAACCTTATTCCATACAAAACAAGCCATTGAATAGCAGCTTTTGGAACGCTCACCCTACTCAGCAGCACAACCGCTAATTTCTGGGAATTGCAAAAGATGGATCTATGCTTTGAGTAGTAAGAAAATTTACTAAGAAGGAAAGTTGCAACAATTTTCCTTTTTTCCAACTTAAATCTTTTATTTGTTTGTATATCAGATGGCACGCTTTGATTTAGAAAAAAAAAATCAGAACAGTTTTTGACACTTTCGATATCAGAAGCAACAACAAAATACACGCAAAAGTTGTTTTTGCTGTAATGCTACAACCTGTTTGATATGCCTTGGAACGAACACTGAAAACAGCACTGACTATAAAAAACGACACCGTGCCTTTGCTGAACAACTTATTTGAGACTGAGGCAACGATATTTTATTTTTCACTGGCACTTATACGGCACTGATGTGTGTGGATAGACCTTAAAAGTTGCAAATATTTCGTTATTTTTATTGAAGATTTAGAGGAATAAATTTCTACCCCCGAACACAAACTATATATGTGTATCAACGCACGAGCGGAAGGTTAATGAGCGATAAGAAAAAAATACTAGATGTTTCGAATATTCCATAGATAATTCAAGTTGATCTTTTTCTGGAAAGAGTAGTGAATTATTTATACATCTGATACCGCAGTTACGTACTAATACTTAATCTTGTTATTCCTTTCTTAAGCAAACTAAATCCACTTCATCAAGCCCTATTAGCATATGAATACTCTTCTATCTCACCAATATGCGCACACCTCATTACCATCGTGATTTTGTTAATGAGTTTCAATTAGCGCAAAACGTTTTTTTTTTTTCTAACTAACACTCTTGCATGGATATCATTAAATTTTAAAATTAAAAGCATTTAAAATACACTTAC
>NW_023458558.1:41941868-41943594 GCF_013731165.1 Rhagoletis pomonella | reverse complement strand
GTAAGTGTATTTTAAATGCTTTTAATTTTAAAATTTAATGATATCCACGCAAGAGTGTTAGTTAGAAAAAAAAAACGTTTTGCGCTAATTGAAACTCATTAACAAAATCACGATGGTAATGAGGTGTGCGCATATTGGTGAGTTAGAAGAGTATTCATATGCTAATAGGGCTTGATGAAGTGGATGTAGTTTTCTTAAGAAAGGAATAGTAAGATTAAGTATTAGTACGTAACTGCGGTATCAGATGTATGTATAAATAATTCACTTCGATTTCCAGGAAAAGAGCAACTTGAGTTATCTATGGAATATTCGAAACATCTAGTATGTTTTTCTTATCGCTCATTAACCTTCCGTTCGTGCGTTGATACACATATATAGTTTGTGTTCGGGGGTAGAAATTTACCACTCTAACTCTTCAATAAAAATCACGAAATATTGGCAACTTTTAACGTCTATCCACACACATCAGTGCCGTATCAGTTCCGCATCAGTGCCAGTGAAAAATAAAATATCGTTGCCTCAGTCTCAAATAGAGTTGTTCAGAAATGTTTTTTTATAGTGCTTTACAGTGCTGCCTCAGGGTCCGTTCCGTGTTTTTTAAATAAGTCGGCACCGATAATTTTGTTTATTCGGCACTGATGTGTGTGGTTAGGCCTTTAAACTGCTTTCAGGTTCGGGAGTTCCCCAAATTTACATATTCAAAGAGAAGTAATACATCGCAATCGTTAGTACATCCTCTTTCTAATGTATGGGTATATGAGTAAATCTCGCGATTTGTGTTTTTAGGGTCACTTCCTTCTCTCGGCAGAAAAAAAAAAACGCTAAAGCATTCTGCTTGCATTTATTTCAATCAGTGAAGTTCCAGAAACAAGTACAATAAAAAATAAATCAAGCATTTAAACCATTTTAGCCTTAAGATGTTTATCTTGGCGAAAAAGTACCGAAATTACAATTTTTTTTTTTATTGTCACTCGACGTAATCATAATTGATTTTTTTAACAACTTTAGGAAGTTTTCAAATGGAATTTTCATACTAGAGGCAATGGAAGTTGGTACCAAACGCAACATATCTGTGCAGTTCCAAGAGTTTTTGGTGGCATTAAAAAAATAGAAGCGGGCAGAAAATCTGTCGCAGCAATTTTGTAATTTTTAAAATTTGAAAATTTTTTATTCTTAAAGTTTAAGATATGTACTTCGAAACTTTACCATTAAACTCGAAACTCATTCTAAAATTTTCATATATATGAAGAAAATAATAAGGAGTACTGTGTAAAAATCTTTTATGCCAATATTAAATTACTTTTCAATAATATGACTTTTAAATAAAGACGTGCGTGTAAACGTGGAAGATGACTGCGTATGGTGCTACGGGGCGTACACGTTACAGATGCCTCTACGGGTATCTGAGCAAGAGTGGTCATTTTTGATTTTTTAGTATATCATTTTAAAATTTTCCTTTCAATACAATTTCGTGATGGAATCTTGTTCTTTACACAAAACTGAAGATAATGCATTTTCTAAAATACGTGAACCACCATTTTTATAAACGTGAAGAAAGTAATATATAAAGAGTAATGTGTAAAAATCTCCCAAGCTAGTATTTAGTTACTTTTAACACGACGGAATTGTGGTAACAAAATGTTGCAAAGAGTATGTGGCAGGGTATGACATACCCGCATACAAAATAGGGGTATTCTCCAAATCTTGCAAAGCCATTGCACGTAGC
>NW_023458558.1:41938443-41941768 GCF_013731165.1 Rhagoletis pomonella | reverse complement strand
AAATTTGGTAGGTGGGTGTATTTTTATAATGTATTAATCATTTGTCGGAACCGGAAGAATCGGACCACTATAACATATAGCTCCCATACAACTGATTGTTCAGATATAAGATTTTTCATTATAACTTCGCCATTAATGCAGCTACGAACATGAAATTTTGCATTACTTGCACCCATTATCAACAGAATACTTATAGTGAAAATTACAAAGATCGGGTCACTATAACCTATAGCTCCCATACAACGGATTGTTCAGATATAAAATTTTGCGTTATAACTCCTCCATTTTTATAGCTAGGAACATGAAATTCCGCACTGTTTTCAATAATTATCTACAGAAAACTTACCGCGAAAATTAAAAAGATCGGGTAACTATAACCTATAGCTCCCATACAACTGATTGTTCAGATATGAGATTTTTCGTTATAATTCATCCATTTATGTAGGTAGGACCATGAAATTTCGCGCTGTTTTCACTCATTATTAACAGAATACTTACAGTGAAAATAACAAGAATCGGATGACTACAACATATATCTTCCATACATCTGATTGTTCAGATATGGGATTTTACTGTAAAACTTCTTTATTTGAACAGCTAAAACCGATAAATTTCGTAAGATATTTTATAAATAATAATACAAAGTCTACTGAGAAAATCATCAAAATCTATGCTGTATAAGCTTTATCTCCTATAGCACTGATTGTTCAGATACCAGTTTTTGCCATATATCTCCTTACCCAATAAACCCAATAAATTGTGTTACCGGTTTACATACCGATCACATAGCAGTGAAAATCACTTGGATTGGTGCCATATAAAGTATATTTTCCATACCTCTGATGGTTTAGATGCGATTTTTTATACAAGTATGTAACTCCTCTATCGATGTATGCAGATGTTTTCAAAAGCAGTAATCTGTCAAAGTAAAATTTGCAGATGCTCATGAAAAGTTTGAAGCCTTCGGCATAGCCGAAGACAGCGCTGCTCTTACTTGTTTTTTAGTAATTCTGCACCGATAATTTTGTTTATTTTTCTGACGGGCTAAAGTCAATCTATTTCGAGTTTTGATTGATATGGAGAACAAATTAATCGAGTTGTTACGGAATTATCCAGAATTAGGAATAGCGGGTTTAAAATTCATATTTGTAATAGTATATGGAATAATCCAATTTCTCGACTTGTGAACCCATTTTCGCATCTCTGTTTGATATTCTTCCTCGTCTAGAGCTTTGGCTATAACTAGACACTCATCATTAGTAAAATAAGTAATTTTGCTTCACTGCAAGCAATGAACGGCATACTACGGATATGTGTGAATTGGTATCACTGATCGATATTGACAGGCACTGTTACGGCACTGATGTGTGTGGTTAGACCCTTAAACAGCTTTCAGGTTCGGGAGTTCCCACAAATTAACATATTCAAAGAGAAGTAATACATTGCAATCGCTAGCACATCCTCTTCCTAATGTATGGGTATATGAGTAAATATCACGACTTGTGCTTTTAGAGTCACTTCCTTCTCTCGCCAGAAAAAAAAACACGCTAAAGAATTCTTCTTGCGTTTATTTCAATCAATGTAGTTCCAGAAACAAGTACAATAAAAAATAAATCAAGCCTTTAAACCATTTTAGCCTTAAGATGTTTATCTTGGCGCAAAAGTACCGAAATTACAAGTTTTTTTTTATTGTCACTCGACGAAAACATAAATGATTTTTTTATAACTTTAGGAAGTTTTCAACTAGAACTTTCATATTAGAGGCAATGAAAGCTGGTGTCAATTACAACATATCTGTGCAGTTTTAAAAGCGTGCCACCAAATTAAAAAAAAATAGAAGCGTGCAGAAAATCTGTCGCAGCAATTTTGTAATTTTTGAAATTTGAAGATTTTTTCATTCCAATAGTTTAAGATATGTACTTAAAAATGTTACCATTAAACAGTGAAAGTGTAATAAAACTAGTGTGTCACTAAATGACAAAAAAATACACTGAATAAAATATGAATATAACTTGAGAAACTAAAATTCCATTTGTACAATTTTTATTGGCAAATTCGAAACTCATTCTAAAAAGTTTAAATATATGAAGAAAATAATTTATATGTGCATAAGGAATATTGTGTAAAAATCGTAAACCCCAATATTTAATTAATTTTAAATAATATGAATTTTAAATTAAGGCGTGCGTGTAAACGTGTTAGATGACTGCGTATGGTGCTACGTATACGTTACATACGCCTCTACGAGTATCTGAGCAAGGGTGGTTATTTTAGCTTTTTTAGTATATCATTTTAAAATTTTAATTTCAATAGAATTTCGCGATGGAATCTTGTTCTTTATACAAAACTAAGATAATGCATTTTCTAAAATACGGCAACCACCATTTTTATAAACGCGAAGAAAGTAGTATATAAAGAGTAATGTGTAAAAATCTCCCAAGCTAGTATTTAGTTACTTTTAACACGGCGGGATTGTGGTAACAAAATGTTGCAAAGAGTATGTGGCAGGGTATGACATACCCGCATACAAAATATACTCCAAAATGTATTTGACATAGAATTTGCGGTGAATTAAAGGTGCTTTACTGTAACAGACAATGCTGTAGTTCAGTTTTATTTAAACTAGTGTTCGCCCAGCGGTTGAAATTCAACCGATAAAATTAAGGATAGTTTATGTAAGTTGAATGAGCTAAAATAACATTAGTTGGAATGGGTTAAGTGGAGGCGAGTTTAGCTTAGTACTTGGCATAACATAACATAACCATAATATAAGAATATATAATATAACATATGAAGCATAACACACCACAATATAACATCGCACACTCTTCAGTTGTATTTCCTTTTTATCCCTTTTTTCACCTCTATCTAAATCTTATTTATTTTGGTTCATTTTATGCCAAATGATGTTGCCTTTGATGCCACATCAAGTGATATCATGTCATGTGGTGAAATTGGGTGTGGTGAGCTGCGGTGTGGTGGAATTGGGTGTAGGAGTTACGGTGTGGTGAATTTAGGTGTGGTGGATTCAGGTGTGGTGAGTTAAGTTATGGTGAGAAAGTTGAGGTGTGGTGAATTAAGGTGTGGTGAATTTTGGTGTGGTGAGTTGAGGTGAGTTAAGGTGTGGTGAGAAAGTTGAGGTGTGGTGAATTAAGGGTGGTGGATTTAGGTGTGGTGGATTTAGGTGCGGGGGTTAAGGTGTGGCGAGTTGAGGTGTGGTGAATTTAGGTGTGGGGAGTTAAAGTGTGGTGAATTAATGTGTGGTGAGCTCAGGTGGAGTAAGTTTTTAAGTTAAGATGAGTTAAAGTTAAGGGGTTATGATCTT
>NW_023458558.1:41937759-41938343 GCF_013731165.1 Rhagoletis pomonella | reverse complement strand
ATTGTATTTGATACATAATTTCGCTGCTTGCTACCCATGCATTCTACTACTTTGCAATGGGGTGCTCTCGTACTCTTCGAAATTTGGGATAGTGTTTTTGCATTTCGTGCAATACGTGCATCGTGCAATACTTCGAGAATACCCCTAATATACTCCAAAATGTATTTGACATAGAATTTGCGGTGAATTAAAGGTACTTTACTGTAACAGACAATGCTGTAGTTCAGTTTTATTTAAATATATGCAGTTTAACACTTTCATTATTACAAATAATTGAAGAAAAACGAAATTATAAATTTTTTCAAACAAAAATGTTGTTACTTTTAAAAAATCCATTATAGATTAAAAGGAAACAGTATTTACAAAAAAATACCGCACATGCCATACATATGGCCTTTCCAGATTCTCTGAAGAATAAGTGTTGGAATATTAACGGGTGATTTTTTTGAGGTTAGGATTTTCATGCATTAGTATTTGACAGATCACGTGGGATTTCAGACATGGTGTCAAAGAGAAAGATGCTCAGTATGCTTTGAAATTTCATCATGAATAGACTTACTAACGAGCAACGCTTGCAAATCATT
>NW_023458558.1:41928649-41937749 GCF_013731165.1 Rhagoletis pomonella | reverse complement strand
AAAAAAATTATTTCACACCAAAAAAGTATCGAGGTGTAAATTTTGAATGGAATGAACCACATATGTATTTTTTTTTTTTAATTTTTGGCATTCGCCTTAATGTTGTCACACAAAGGGATGGTCTAACAGTTCGGTTGATGCTTTGAAGCTGTTTTTCATGGCAGAAATACACCCGGATGTTTGCCTTTGGAAAAAACTTTTATTTTTAATTTTTTTTTTATGTACAGATGCAAACATAAAAATTTTAACTTTCATCGCACACAACTGCATTAAGCGATAGGTACAGATCGAAAGTGTGCACCAAACAAATATTCGCATATTTGTTCCGATTTATATTGCTTATAAAACTTTTTCATGTTAAATCACTATTTTAAGAGTTAAATAAAAAAATAAATAAATTTGCAAATAGCGGTAATCTAATGTACATCCAAACAAATTGCCCATATGTAAGCTTACCATCAGCTGCAACAAAACATTTTAGCAATTAACATGCCATTCTAAACCAGCGGTTAATTCTTCGTTTGATGCTTCGTTTGTGATGACTGGTGTTTTGTTGCTTTCATCAACGCGCCTCTACATCTCCTGCCTAGCCCTTTCATATCCTCATATTTTGTTTGAATTTTCGAATATATGTATGAACATTAGGGTGGTAAAAAAAAAAAATTATTATTGGGAATTTTAAATCTCTCACCCTCTAGAATTGTTCGATACCGAAAAAACATACTATTTTATAAGGAAAAAACCCGTTTGTCGTAGAAATGGTAAAGAACTCTTTAAAATCATCATATTTCGATCCAACAATTGTTTATCTAACCATTTCTTAATACTCGAAAATTAGCAAAAAATGCAATCGTTAGTATTACAAATTGATTGATTTTTAAAAATTCTATACTTTAATTAATTTTCCCCATATAAAATACATGGAAAACTTTGGGAGCCTTGAGCGGCCTATAAATATTTTTTGATTTCAAAATAAAAAAAAGGTTTATATTTCTTTTCGGTACAGAACAATCCCAGGGGGTGAAAGCATTAAAATTCCGACTTTACTTTTTTCAAGTGCTCATTCGGACCATCCTAAAGCACATATGTATTTCTCCAACTCAAATTGGGCCATTTTGGGTCCTCACCTTTAGCTTTCTGTTTTCCAACGACCTGTTTCATTTTGTTTATTTTGAATTTCCTTTTTAATTTTTTTACTTTTTGATGGTTTGAATCAACCCTTTTCAATGGTTTCTTTTAAATTCCTAACTTCCAGTTACACGTGCATATGTAAGTGGGCATATTTGTGTGATAGTACACACATACTTACATACATATGTACATACACATATACTTTTGTGAAGTTGTGAGACTTTCTATACGAGCAGTTCTTACTCATATGACAGGCGGTTTTGTGTGCCCAACTAGGGATTGGCGCAACATGTAACATGCAACAGCGCAGTGCTAGTTACAACACCCTAAGTGGCACTCTAGTAAGTTTTGTTTTTATGTGCACAACCAGGTTTAAACCACACCCGAGAATATATAGACAAACATTCGTGCAGCTGTGCCAGAGTTGGAAGCATTCATAAAAGCATGGCTCAGTAAGGTAGGGGTGCAGCAACGGTAGTCGAATTTGTTATGTGCACACTAACGTGCGCACAAGTAAAGGTACGGCATTCACTTCTCTAATAATATTCAAAATTCACTAATGAGCGACGACTTTCATGCTCCATACATGAACCACATCTGCATGTTGTGATGAGTATGTATCTGCTTGCCCATGTTAGCTTGCTGTGCCGCAAATTTCGTGCAATCTCACACCTATGTATGGCCGCGCGTTAGTTGTTAACGCTCCTTGCTTGAATTTACACATTACCCATATTGCAACCTTAAACATACATATGTACATACATATTTATACAGATATGTATGTATTTGTATAGTCCATACCTTTGCCGTAACCGCTGATGGTATGCACCTCTATGTACGCGTATTTACAGATATACCGACATCTACGAGTTGTGCGGATACATGCCAATGGCAGACTTGCAGGAGCAACAAACTAATTGTGCAATTATTTTTGCATAAAGTGCTATAAACACGGCAGAAGAGCCACTACACGCTCACTCACATGCCAGCAAGTAGCTTGACTTTTGCAAACACATCATTCCCACTGAACATAAATACCCGCAGTAACAGATATAAAGCGTGCAGATGCGCGTCAATATGTATCTGCTGCCAGTTGCATTCACTTTTTATATGCTTTGAGTATGGTTGTTAGCAAGTACACATATGTACATATGCATATGCATGTATGTTTTTATGAATTCTTATGTGGCAATCTGTGAGTAACCTTATGAAAGACGGCAACCGAATGTGGTAAGTACTATGTATGGAAGCAGAAATATTTCCTACGTGCACACGATTCCCGCTTTCGTTTGCATGGGTTTGCATTTGGAAAATTCCTACCACCATCACCTGCATACATATCTATGTAAAGTGATTTTATATAATTTTTCATGCTACCTTAACCCTTTTTACGCTTGTTTTTATTGTCAGGCATTTGACTTGAAATGTTTTGGTAGGGGACCGCTTTAAATAAATTTCCCGGGCCCCGCAAAATGCAAGTGCTATTGCACTACAAACAATGAATTAGGCAAAGATAAATTTCATAATTCACGAATATTGACTTTATGCTTTCGTCTTTTGACTATTTATTTATTTAACTTTTTTCTATTTTTAGCTTTTACTAGCAAATTCGCGGCACGCCTTTCGGCGCCTGATAATTTGCATTGACCAAGGAGATCATAACACTTCTCAAACATAGGCCAAAAATACTAATCCCTTTCGATGTTATAGGCTTAACCGATGCTTTTATTTCTTCCTTTGAGATCTTTGCAAGGATTTTGACGTAGAATACGACTTACGTTTCGAAATGCAGGATATGCTCAAATGTTAAAGTTGTAATTTTTAGAGCTTCACATAAATGCTTATTGCACGAGAAGTAATTAACCGATTTTTAAGAAAATGCGGCCTTTCAAAGAAAACATCCTAAATTGACCGGCAGGGCTATTTTCATGAGTGGCAAGTTCATTTTTTGACGTATAAACAATGGTAAGGATTGGCTTATTTTGGGGTAAATTTTGGGACTTTTAAGTGCTCAAGCAACTTTGGTTTTGCAGATATACTAACTTTAATTTACGGAATGTAAGTTCTTGAGAGCAATAGAAATATTATTGTGTGATTTTTTTTTGTTAAACTTACCAAATATGTAGCATTTTACGGCGAAAATTTGTTTATTTCTTCCTGTTTTCTTCAATGAAAAATTCAAGTTTTTTTCCTTTCGTTTGGTATATGGGAAGACTTGGTTGATATCTTCATTCATTTGATTGAAATATAAAGGGATAAATAAGTTTTCATACAAAATCACTTCGCCATCATTTTGCAAACATATACACACATACATGCGCAAGAACAGTAAGGGTGCTGGATGGAACAAAAGGAGCCCAAAAACAGATGGCTTTGATGAAGGGAAATATTTATAAGCTGATCGCAGAACCTACGAATGTATGTAAATATATTGATTGAAGATATCAACCAAGACCAAGAAAATTGCCTGCACATCAGCATCAAAATACCTTTCTAATGATATATAATTGTTTATACCTTAGAAGTATAGTTTAGCCGTAAAAGGGGTGTAAAAGAAACACGATTGCCTATTTATATAATTGATTATTATTTGTTTATAAACATATAGTATATTTTTTAACAAAATTCATATAAATCCAAGATTCAATATTTGTGGTACATTTAAACAAAAATCAAAAAGCTTTCGTAAAAATTTCGAGTTTTTAATTAGATTTTTTAGATTTTTAGTTTCGTAGCCCATACAATTTTAGTGAAAGTTTCAATTACCTACAAAATACCTTTTATTTTGGATTTTTTTTTGTTGTTGAAGGTGTTGCTTATTTTCTCCATATATATAGATCGTCGAACATACTTTATATGGAAGAAAATGACCGACATCAACAAGAAAAAAAATTTCCAAAAATCAACGGTAAATTTCTGTTCCTTTAAACTTGCAATTTGTTATACTAGAATTGAATAAACTACAAAACTGCATACTCAAAACATATTTCTAAAAAATCGAATTAAAAAACTTGAAATTTTTACGAAAGTTTGTTGATTTTTATTTAAATGTTGCACAAAGATTGAAACTTGGATTTATATGGATTTTGATAAAGAATATACTATATTTTTATAAAAAATTAATTACAATTAAAAAAATATTAAGATAAATGGTGACATTTTGTCATTATGTGAGTGTCGTATAGTTATTATGAGCACTATGGGAGGGCAGGAACCCTCGCTGTTCTAAGACTGGTTTGTTCTATACTGTCTCCTGGAGCTCAAACACTTCTTCTTGATACACCTGTGACCCGTGGATGTGTATCTGATTGGCCGGATATTTCCGTGTGTACACAATTTTGCGCTTTTTGAAGGCGTTCCCGCCCGCCCTTCATTATGTCATCTAAAAAGTTAGTAAATTGAGCGCGAAAAAAACATAAAATTAACAAATATACGTGCCGAATAGATAATCTCTTCCTTTTTTTCAAGTCCAAGAATGACAGAATATAAAATTGTAGGTTAAAAGTAGCGAAGCCGCATATGAGGATAAATGAGAATGTGGGATTAATCGATTATCTTAATATTCCATTTTTCGATAGGAATCGTGTTTTAATTGCTCTAAGTTGTGAAAATATATGATTTGTAATAAAAATTAATAAAGGAAATGTGAAAAACCGTTATTTTAGTGAAAGTATAGTGAATTTTAGGTGCATTTAAAGTTTCTGAGACGTTGTTTACTATAAGTCGCGAACCGTAAAAATTGGCAAAGGCAAGGTAGCGGTTTGCGGAATGCGTCATCTCATCTTCTGTTTACTATATCGTGTTTGAAGTCGGTTAAAAAATAACACTGCCACATTTATTGAAGCTGGGATACATGAAAACACTTCATCTTATTTTTGGTTGAATATTTTAGAATAAAATTGAATAACAGTTGCATGTTTACATTTCTATGTTTTTTCAATCTCTCTTATCTTATCTTAGATTTACCGAATTTAAGTCAGCTTCACATTTTTTGTCACAAAAGCTAATCTTTTTAATTTCATTTAGTTTTTCTGCTTATTTAAAATTTCATGCTTCATGTCACAGCAATGAAGGGCAAAATCTTTTCCGATTACGTGCGTGACAACCTTCGTCCAGAACTTGGATTATTTCAAAATTGCAGCTGCTGCAGCAGCAACATGCGCACATACAATCTACACAGGCACATAAACTGACATACCTACATAGGTATGTATGTATGAATGTATGTATGTTTACATATTTATACATAAGCTGTGCAATGCAGGAGCAGAGTCAGGGCTTCCCACAAGCGTGTACATACATGATTACATATATATATATGTATGCATGTATACTCGTATTCATACCTACAAAAAGTTAATTTGCACGGGTAGCGTTACAAGTTTGCGAAGCGCGTTGAAGTTCTTTGACTCTTGAATTGTTCGACAATTAAAATTTTGCTGTCAATTTCAAAAGTACTGTTGTAGTGGGATGATTTTCCCGAAATGTTGGTGGCATGGTGGACGGTTGGCTGTGTGTAAGAGCAAAGTGTTGATTGCAGTATTTCTTGTATGTAAATATATACCTATGTAGATGTGAGAATATGTAAAACGCGCATTTGCTGCAATAGTGTAATAATCAACAAAAAAAAAAAGAAAATAGTAAACAAAACAAAAAAGTAGTAAGGACAGTGCTGTCTTCAGCTATGGATCATAAAAAAATTTTAATTCAACCGATTACAGCATTTGAAATCAATTATTTTAATCAAAATATCACATTAGCAAAATGTTGTTATCTTCCAATTTAATTTTCGGAAAAATCCGGGCTCGTAGGAAATTTCCCAAGCCCCTGTTCTCTCCAGGTCTGTGATACTTGACGATTTTTAATTTATAATATATGGTCATAGAAAGATGCCGTGATGAGTTAGAAGCATAAGCTTTGTTGGCTGGTGTTACACTTATATGGACACGCAAATTAAAATGGCCATAACTCTTGATGAAAATTTACATATGGACATCAACCAAAAACACTTGAAACGTATTATTATTTTATGTAAAGTTTAATAAGCCCAAAATTTTAACACAAGTAGAGATCTCAATATTACAAGTAGTTATTATGTCAATCAAATTGGAAAGATTAAAGATCAAAAATTACTTTTTAATCGAAGAAGGGCTTTAAAAGAAGATTCTTCTTGCGTATATATGTGAGATATATGTCAGTATTGTTCATGTCATTCGCTAAATTTCCAATTTCAATTGCTAATGTATATTTATTTATTATTTAATAATTTAAATTTATAATATAGTTTGATCTGCAACAGAAGCCATTTCGAGCAGCTACAAAGATGAAAGCGGAATTTTTTTCAAAATTTTAGATGCTTTAGGAACATTTCTGCATCAAAAACAAAATTAAAAAAAAAAGTTTAAACTTTTTAAAAATTACCTTTGATTTTTGAAGTTTATTTTTTTGCCGAGGGTGTTGCGCATTTTCATCCATATAACGCATGAATAACATGACCAACCATACTTATTTCGGAAGTACGGTACTTCGTTTTGGGTTGTTGTGTTTTGTACTTCGCAGTGCAGCGAAATGTACTTCTTTAAAACATTCTGTACTACCTTTTAAGCAATGTGTTCTTTAACTGATTCGAAAAACTTTAGAATCAAAGATGCTTCTAATCGAAAACTGATCCCTAGCATAATTTATATGAAGAATTATTCCATCAATATGGGATCATAAAAAGCTTTTGTGCAAGTATAAGAATGGTTAAATGGAGTGAAGGAAGGTTGTCAAAAGAAGATCATGGGTGGAAATATTGCAGCACATGGAGAGTGAAGAAGTTTTTTACTTAAAATTAGCTCAATTAACAGAATACCCTCTTTGTTTTCCAGGCTCGTCAAGTCCTCTTCTTCTTCTTTATTTAGTGAGTGAAACATGGAAAGTTGAAAAAACTCGTTTGTAAGTTTAAACACTAAAATGTTAACGGAAAGTATAATTCAGATTCTAAATGGGTCGCTTTTTTACTAACTTTTTGCACCAACTTGATAGCGTGGAAATATATGTTTTTAAGAATGCGACAAACCCTAGGTTACGTTAAGTTGATGTGGCAGTCAGTTCAAAAGACTAACTTGCATCTTGCAGGTCCATTGTGAAACACGGGATCGCCAGTTAGTATTCTCCATATAACCACCGGATAGTTCCGTAAGAGAGCGAAAAATGTGCCTGTCTAAAAAGTCTGCTCTGCTCTTAGCTAAGGCTGGGCAGCTACAGAATAAGTGCTCAACTGTTTCTTTTTTTTCCTCATCCCTGCAACTTCTGCAATATTCATAGGAGAATATTCCTAATCTTGAAGCGTTCCTACCAAATGCCCAATGGCGGGTTACACAAGCTGTGACCATCGAAATGTCCTCTCATGAGAGGAAGGTTTCTTCCTTATTAATATGCGGTTAGACCGATTAGCCTCTTGAATAATGTTATTTTTAATCCTTAATTGGCAGGTGGCCATAGGTATCCCATTTTTTTTGCACTGTGGAAAATTTATACCTTCCATAGCTAGCTCGTCGGCCCTGTAATTTCCTTCAATATATCTATGTCCTTAGACAGGCTGTCTAAAGTCAGAAGCTTAATTTCCATACAAAATTTACTGCAGGTAAATCTGACCCAGTAAAACGGAGATATGTACATGTATATGGGTAAAACGTAAGAATTGGTTTAGACCCCGTTCACATGACAGGCGAATAACGCACTTTGAGCGCGCGTTAGCATGTGAAAACTTTGAACAAAATTCAAGCAAATGCGTGTAGTTAGCTGTCACATGTACGGGGACTAAATGACATGAATGACATAAAAAACAATGGAAACTAAACTATGAAATTGTGCAGACAAATTAGTTCTGGAAACAAAGCAGAAATACCTGACAACATTTTTCCCGTAAGTAAGCATACATACATGTGTGCATATATATGTATTTCTTTGTGACTGTGCATGGACGACCACAACAGTAAAAAGCACAAAATATGCAAAAACTTCCGGTAATATCATTCATACCAAACTGTAAATAGCTGCAACTATGCCACACTTGAAAGTCCTTTGATGTGCAGCAACATTTCAAACTGGCACTTGTAGCAGCAAAATACTAAAAAAAAACGAAGAATAAAATAATGTCCATACTTGGACACTATGCATATGGTATGGTAAAACCCCCTTCCACACATACACGCCCTTATGGATAGCTTTGGTTTTTATGTTGCCAATGGCAAATTAACACAAAGCCAAAGTAAACATTATAGTTCTAAGTAATGCCTATAATGCGCTCTGAGTGTTAGCCCGTAGGCGTATAATCGTACAGACATATGGCAACTAAAAAGCATAAAATTTTTGAAATGAACATTGGCTAACACTCATAAAAAGATTTGCATACTATTTAGTGCCCATTTTTGTGTCAGTGCAGGTGAAATGTGTTTAAATTTTGAAATGCATTCGGTACGAATTATTAATGATTGATTGATAAAGACGACATATGCCGTAGATAAAAAATCTACAACTCCATTGCTTAATATGCCGGTCACGATGTTAGCCCATATATCTATCACGTTATTGACAAACATGATTATTGGCTGAACGGCTTAACTCGAAAAAGACTAATCAGAATCAGCTGGTTGTTTATAAATTGTCTTTAAGTAAATTCAAATTGAAAGTGCACCCATGCTAGAAAAAAGGAAACTGGACGTAAAATTTACGCCGGTAACATTTTCCGTTGCTAAGTTAGTCATAATAAAATCAGCCATTTGTCGTTAAAGTATTTCTAATCGCACCTGCAGCATACATTTCTAATTTCATCTAAATCGGACTAAAAGTCCAGATTTTCTGAATAACTGGACTCTAGCGCCATCTAGCGGAGTACATTTTTCGTTAAGGTATTTTCCATCATACCTCCAGAATATGTTTTAAATTTCGCCAAACTCGGTTGGTGAATAGAGTTTACATTATA
>NW_023458558.1:41925392-41928549 GCF_013731165.1 Rhagoletis pomonella | reverse complement strand
AACATATAGCTCCCATACAACTGATTGTTCAGATATGAGATTTTTCGATATAACTTCTGCATTTATGCAGCTACGAACATGAAATTTTGCAGTACTTGCACCCATTATCAACAGAACACTTACAGTGAAAATTACAAAGATCGGGTCACTATAACCTATAGCTCCCATACAACTGATTGTTCAGATATAAAATTTTTCGTTATAACTCCTCCATTTATATAGCTAGGAACATGAAATTCCGCACTGTTTTCAATAATTATTAACAGAAAACTTACGGTGAAAATTAAAAATATCGGGTAACTATAACCTATAGCTCCCATACAACTGATTGTTCAGATATGAGATTTTTCGTTATAATTCATCCATTTATGTAGCTAGGACCATGAAATTTCGCGCTGTTTTCACTCATTATCAACAGAAGACTTACAGTGAAAATAACAAAGATCGGGTCACTATAACCTGTAGCCCCCATACAACTGATTGTTCAGATATGAGGTCTTTTATCATAACTCCTCCATTTATGCAGCTAGGAACATGAAATTTCGCACCATTTTTGCTCATTATCAACGGAATACTTACAGTGAAAATAACAAGGATCGGGTGACTATAACATATATGTATCTTCCATACATCTGATTGTTCAGATATGGGATTTTACTGCAAAACTCCTTTATTTGAACAGCTAAAACCGATAAATTTCGTAAGATATTTTATAAATAATAATACAAAGTCTACTGAGAAAATCGTCAAAATCTATGCTGTATAAGCTTTATCTCCTATAGCACTGATTGTTCAGATACCAGTTTTTGCGATATATCTCCTTTATGTAGGAAACTAAACCCAATAAATTGTGTTACCGGTGTATATACCGATCACATAGCGGTGAAAATCACTTAGATTGGTGTCATATAAAGTATATCTTCCATACCTCTGATTGTTTAGATGCGGTTTTTTATATAAGTATGTAACTCCTCTATCGATGTATGCAGATGTATTCAAAAGCAGTAATCTGTCAAAGTAAAATTTGCAGATGTTCATGAAAGGTATGAAGCCTTCGGCATAGCCGAAGACAGCGCTGCTCTTACTTGTTTATTTTTTTTTTATGAATGTAAAGCAAAGAACCATTTCACAGATTTCCGAATTTCGCCAAAATAATGAAAATGAGTTCTGCAAAGTTTTATCAAAATCATAAACTTTAGAAAAAAATTGGAAAAAATGTGAAAGTGCTAATCTAATTCTCTAATCTAACATTATTATTAACTAATACTAATACCTCAATCAATGCAACAGACTCAAATTTTCTCGGTTGCGTTTCCGAGTGCGTACTGTCCTTAAAGTAAGCGCATGGTTATGGTGTTGTAAGGACAGGTCTATTTAATCTAATGTGCGCCCTGTTAGTGCTACACACAATGTTCTTCTGTTTTTCCCACTTATCTTTTTTCACTGAAGCATAGGAATTTCTTTGAGTGCTGGTGTCCCTCTAACTTAACCCAATGGCAAGCAGTGCAGGGTATTACCCACTTGGAGAGGCCCTTCTTAATATCGTTGTTGTGGAATCCAAGGAATGGGCTAGGCCCAACAAAGCATATGCACTTTTTCATTGCCATCATAGCCCTCATGACTAGGCACGCAGCTTAAGGAGACCTTATTTTGAACTATATTTTTATTCTGATGGAAGTTGTTTGCTAAAGCTCTGTCGAACATACACCTCATCCGAAGCTCTCACATTTTTGTTTTATTTTCGTAAAAGACAGATGCAGTAGATTTCCTATTACTTTTTGACTATGGCTCGATATAACGAACGCTTAGAAAATAAATGTAAGCGTTTAAGGTTCCATTTCAAGGAAGTTACGAAAGAGGTTTGATTAAACGAAATCAAATCCATGGAATGGGAACCGGTTTTGAAAATTTATCCATGTACATACGTACCTCAATGCTATTACGTATCAAAGTTCCGAGTGCTAGAGTTTTAAAGTAACTTTCAACAGCAGATGTTTTAGAAGAAATGGCGAACCTACGGGTTTAATTTCGCCGCAATAAAGCTTGTCACGAATTCGTCTGCTTTCGAGGCAGCAGATACAGAAGCGAAACATACAAGCAGTGAACAAAAGTTGTGAGCGAAGTATTAGTTTTTATACCAAATTCAAATAATTAACAAATTAAGCAAGGTGAACAAATGGCATTTTGACCAACCAATTATTTCACTGTACACCTCTCTAATAGCGTATCGCTTACTCAAAGGAAAAAAGTATTTACCAGTGTTGCCAAATTTTGAATTAGAAAAAACACTGAAACCTAAAAAAAATCGCCTATTATCTTGAAAAAAGGCACCAAGTTTTTATTGGCGTTTTCAATGGACTTTCTATGATAAACATTTTCATGTAGGGATGCCGATACAAAATTAATAAAAATCAATGTTTCTTGCTCGACGGTCGAATTTATTCTGTTTTCTACAAATTCAAATATTTTCGTCCAAGCGATGTTAACATTCCTGTTTTTATTTTCTAATTCACAGCTATGTCCAGCGTTGTCGTTTCGCTTAGATTTAAGAAAAATTAATCAATTTTTCGCTGGCAGTTTAAATGTTACATTTTTTCTTCGTTTTACTCAATTTTTTCTACATTTCCTATAAAACGAAAGCCAAAACAAAAAACAAGAAATTTCATGAACTATGTGGTAGTTTAAATATCTTTTATGATCTCGTTAGCTAAAGGAACATAAAGAACTTTCCTTTCCGACCGCTTGACACCTGAAACATAACGAGCTTTGATTTCGCTTTTTAATCTTTTTTTGTCAAAAAGTTGTCAACTTTTTTTTTTTTAAGGTTCCTTATGATTTTGTTTCGATTTTTGTAAAGTTGCTTACAAAACTTACGATTGCTATAAATTTTGCTTCAATTTTTTTAATATTTACAGATTTGGTGTCGTCGAACTAAAAAAAAACACCAAAAAACGCACCAAGCACTAAACTCAAAAATGCACCAAGTTGGCAACAGTGGTATTTACACACCAGTAACCATCAGCAGAGCTACCATTTTTGAAACAGTACTTGAGTACCATTAGTTGTGCAACTTCAGAAGAAACAAGTAAACACCTTTGCACATCAACCAACAAGCAGCAAGCACACAAGTAGAGTTGTCAGCAGGGTAAGCAAACCA
>NW_023458558.1:41917626-41925292 GCF_013731165.1 Rhagoletis pomonella | reverse complement strand
TGGTTTGCTTACCCTGCTGACAACTCTACTTGTGTGCTTGCTGCTTGCTGGTTGATGTGCAAAGGTGTTTACTTGTTTCTTCTGAAGTTGCACAACTAATGGTACTCAAGTACTGTTTCAAAAATGATAGCTCTGCTGATGGTTACTGGTGTGTAAATACCACTGTTGCCAACTTGGTGCTTTTTTCGCTAAATTTAGTGGTTTTCTATATTCAAAACGAAAATGTTTTTGAGTTTAGTGCTTGGTGCGTTTTTTGGTGCTTTTGTTTGACGACACTAAATCTGTAAATATTAAAAAAGTGAAGCAAAATTTATAGCAATCGAAAGTTTTGTAAGCAACTTTACAAAAATCTAAACAAAATCATAAGGACCTTTTAAAAAAAGAAAATTTGACAGCTTTTTGACTCAAAACGATTAAAAAGTGAAATCAAAGCTCATTATATTTCAGTTGTCAAGCGGTCGGAAAGGAAAATTCCTTTAGTTAACGAGATCATAAAAGACTGAAGTGTATATTTAAACTACATACATATATAGTTCATGAAATTTCTTTTTTTTTGTTTTTGCTTTCGGTTTATAGGAAATGTAGAAAAAATTAAGGAAAACGAAGAAAAAATTTAACATTTAAACTGCCAGCGAAAAAATTGATTAATTTATCTTAAATCTAAGCGAAACGACAATGCTGGACATAGCTGTAAATTAGAAAATAAGAACAAGAATGTTAACATCGCTTGGACGAAAATATTTGAATTTGTAGAAAACAGAATAAATTCGACCGTCGAGCAAGAAACATTGTTTTTTATTAATTTTGTATCGGCATCCCTACAAAAAAATGTTATCATAAAAAGTCCATTAAAAACGCCAATAAAAACTTGGTGGTGAAATAATTGGTTGGTCAAAATGCCATTTGTTCACCTTGCTTAATTTGTTAATTATTTGAATTTGATATAATAAACTAATAAGTAATAAGTCAAAAATTTTGTTGACTGCTTGTATGTTTCACTTCTGTCTCTGCTGCCTCGAAATAGCAGACGGATTCGTGACAAGCTTTATTGCAGCGAAATTAAACCCGTAGGTTCGCCATTTCTTCTAAAACATCTGCTGTTGAAAGTCACTTTAAATACGTAATTGCGTTGAGGTACGTATGTATGTATGTACATGGAGAAATTTTCAAAACCGGTTCCCATTCCATGGATTTGATGCCGTTTAATCAAACCTCTTTCGTAACTTACTTTAAAATGAAAACGCTTACATTTATTTTCTAATAATGGATTAAGCGTTAGTTATATCGAGCCATAGTCAAAAAGTAATCGGAAATCTACTGCATCAGTCCTTTACGAAAGTAAATCAAAAATGTGAAAAGCTTCGGATGAGATGTATGTTCGACAGAAGTGAGCTTTAGCTAACCTTACCTTAACAGCTAATTAAACAGCATTTTTTTCAAATAAAAATTGAATCTAAGCATGTGCGACCATGGCAAAAACTATGTTCTCAGACCAAATTGATCACATCCTCAGCTCTACGAAGAGGTACAAGATTGGAGCACAACCCCCTTGTGGCTGCACGATGATTCACAAAAATAGTACACCGAAGGGACAAAAACATCTTACGATGTAGGTGGGGGTGTTCGTTTCCTCACATCTTTCCCCTTGAGTAAAGACGCAACGATATTCTAGGCGGAGCTAACTACAGTAAACCAGAATAAAAATAAAGAGTGCAATAGAGCACTCAATAACCGCTCAAAATAAGGTCTCCTTAAGCTGCGTGCCTGATCATGAGGGCTATGATGGCAATGAAAAAGTGCATTTCCATTGTTGGGCCTAGCCGATTCCTTGGATCCCACAACAATGATATTAAGAAGAACCTCACCAAGTGGGTAATACCCTGCACTGCTTGCCATTGGCATAAGTTAGAGGGACACCATCACTCAAAGAAATTCCTATGCTTCAGTGAAAAAAGATAAGTAGGAAAAACCGAAGAACATTGTGTGTAGCACTAACAGGGCGCACAATAAACCAAATAGACCTATCCTTACAACACCATAACCATGCGCTTACTTTAAGTACAGTACGCACTCGGAAACGCAACCGAGAAAATTTGAGTCTGTTGCATTGATTGAGGTTGTTGTATTAGTTAATAATACTGTTAGATTAGCGCTTCCACATTTTTTCCAATTTTTTTCTAACGTTTATGATTTTGATAAAACTTTGCAGAAGTCATTTTCATAATTTTGGCGAAAAGTCGGAAATCTGTAAAATGGTTCTTGGCTTTGCTTTCATAAAAAAAAAAATAAAAAACGGTGAACGAACAAAAGAAAATTAGCCAAACCTGGCTAAGATGTCGAGTTCTAACTTATATTTAGATCACTGTATGTGTTCCTCGATTTGAAGCACATCCACTTAGATTAGATACAATCATATACCAACATCACTTAAATCTGGTTCCTAGGCATGCAATTTTAATAAGCTGTTAAGACGTAGAAATACCGAATACCGTATACGGGACAAATACAGGACATTAAAAGAAATACAGAACATTTAGCGTACCGTACAAAATAAATAAATTACCAGGACAGTTGGTCAAAAAAGAGGACTGTCCCGTATAATACAGGACGTATGGTCACCGTAGTGTAAAGTAACGCAACACAAGCCGCTGAAGCGAACTTGAGGGTATAACCATACACCTGCTTCACCTGAACAAACAAATTTTTGATTTCTCTGCAAAATACGGTATTTTGAAATTGCTGACGGTCAAACGGCGCTACTCAGTGCTACGATATTAAAAAAAAATTTACGATCAAACGCTTGTGGTCTCATTGCGTATTGCTCCATATATTTATATGTATTTCTACTCAATTGCGATTCTGCTAGAAAATTGTATCCAAGCTCGTCATTTAACCAGTCTCTGCTGTCCCTCGTAGAGTTGAACTTCGACCACAGCATCAGGCTCTGTAGTGCCGCCATAAACATTCCTACCCATTGTTCATATGTTTGTATGTAAACAAATGCAAAATGTACAATGTACCTATGAAAGTACACACTACGTTAATAAAATTGTATACAAGTGTTTACGCCTTGCCACAAACCAGCGTTGCCGCTTCAGAACTTTTTAACAAAATTGGTAGTTTTTTCTTTATTTATTTATCTAGTTTGGTAATTTGGTAATTAATTTTTTAATTTGCTAACGTTTTAGATTCGATTTTATTTGTCAAATAGGTAAATATTGGTTATGATTTCACATTAGTAAGTGGCCCGTAAGCGTTTCCTTTATGGAAATACCAGGTAATCCTGAAAGATTCCCTAGGTAAAAGTAATTCCAGCGTTCCATGGCTACTAGAATGTTGTGATCTTTAACAAACTGCTTAAAAGTGGCTATTGCTAAATATTTCCACCGTGTCCTTTTCTGGAAGGTTTTGGGTGGTCCTTCCTTTCCCTGCCAGTTCGTCAGCTTTGCAATCACCATAAATTTTCCGGTGTACCCTGCATCCATATATATGAATAGAATATGTTAGTACAGTTCTGCACATAAAATAAGTTTGGTAATTTTTTTTGAATTTGGTAACTTTTTTCGGTGGTTTTGGTAAAAAATAAAAAAAATTGTGTGGCAACACTGACCTCCACATTTGCTGATACAAGTATAGCCGATGCTGGAGTATGTAGCAATCGAAGCGCGTAATTTCAATAACGACTTTTAATTGAATTTCCAATGGTTGTGTGGGACTTTTGAATGTTGTGGGTGTTGATTTCATTATTTTACTATGTCGCTGCTTCTACAGTTATATTAAAATTAATAAAGGTCATTCCATGTAAAAGAGGAAATTGACATAAATTATAAATAGCCCAAATTATCTCTATTCCATTAGTAACTTCTTGCTATATGACAACATTTCATTAATCTGTTGAAAAGTATTGACTATGGAAGCTTTTACTTTATACACAATTACTTTCCTCAGTCACAAGGATCTGCCCCACGTATCCCACCAGTCACAACTTTAAATATTTTTTTTATATTCCTATGAAGATATGATAAAAACGAAAGCTTATAGTATATCTATACATTATACAATACAGAAAAAGTCTGGCCTCGAAATTAATTCTCTCGGCTAAAATTCATCAAAACGTAAAATGGAGTTACTTTTAGTGTCCCACCAGTTACATTCATTCGAATCATAGTAACATAGAACTAAGAAATAGTGTGGTATTTTTTGAAAAAAATTTTTATTGATTAGTTATTTATCTATGTTGGAAACATCACTGATTGTTGTAAGAGTCCCGACGACATAGTTATAATTCACAATTGATAACAACATTGTGGAGTTAAATGTCCTACAATGGAATGGCCCATAAGCAAGTACGTTCGCATACAAACAAATAATACACATACATATGCATGTGTGAGAATTATGTGCCTTACTAATTATCAGTAATATTATAATTAACGCGCCAGAATGCGTTGGTTACGTTTTATTCTGCTATAATACAGGGATACTTTTGCTCAATTTTATCATACTGGCGACGGAAAATACTGTTGCTATGTTAATAAAGCTATTTCTGGCATATTTTGCCAATACTTTGATTGTTACACGTAAATCAGAAATGGTATCGGAAATAAATATAAACACATATTGCTTTTTGATGAATTCTTGCTGTTCTAGAGAACAAAAGTAAAAGCCGAACATATATACATATGTATGTACCTATATAAAACTTCGCAGTCGCCTTTTTGTTTGTATCTTTTCGTTTTGCTTTTAATTTTCATCTAAATCTTTTACTTTGCATTGCTTTTTTATTTTAGTATGCCTTTTTTCTTGCCAAATACTTATGCCGATTTCATTTTTACCGAAGAATGCAAGCTTCTCTTTGCCCTCTACGCACAAACACTAAGAATAGGGCGATGAGAAGGCAATATATTTTGTAGAAACGAAATCGTCATTAGCCTAAATCTTAAACTTTAACCTCTCAATATAAATGAAGGCGAAAATAGACTAAGGGAAAATGTATACATTTCCACAGGGAGTTTATGCCGGCACTCTAACATGGTAGTTTGCAGCACTAGATTCCAGCATAAGAAGACCGACCAAGTTACACTCATATCTCTAGATCGAAAAATAAGAAGCAAAGTCAACATGTTGTGATAAATGAAAGGCACGATAGCTATACGTATGCTCCACAGGCGAAATGTCGACGATAAGAAGATAATAGGTTCGTTCGCGTAGCTGTTAATTGTTCATGTTTAACTAAAACTTACAAGTTTTTGCGTTCGCGTACGCAAAAAACTTGCAAAGTAGGGGAAATTGAGAGAGCAAACTGACATTTCATTTTGAGGGGAAGCTGCTGGTTTCTGCTGGAAAAATTGTTGCCAACAGCAATTTGCCAACAGGAAAACAGCTGATCAAAAACAGCTGGTTGGCATTTACACAAATCACAAAATTGAATTTGATGGTTTGGAAGATAAAACTTACAAAATGCGACTAATTAAACTTGTAAGAAATAAGCAGTTATTTGTTTAATCAATAAACTGTGTCAGTATAACACTTTGCGATGACTTTTCGTACGTTTTAAATTTTACACTTTTGTATGTAAACAAAAATTATATCAGCTGTTCGTCTAACTTGCAAGTTTCTGCAAATTTTCTGTTCGCGTACTATTTTGGATATTTCTCTCTTGTGAGAGAACAGATGACATTTCGCCGGAATTTGGCAGTTGGTTGGTTTCTGCTGGAGATTTTAAACGAACGCACCTAATATGTGCATCGAAAAAATGTGCATTGTAAGGAAAGCTCAACGTCGAAAAGCTGAAACATAGCTTTATGTTGCACTTTCTTATGTTTCGGGTGCATTTCGTATTGTTTTTTTGTAGTACAGTGTTAAAGATTGTTGGAACGCGAACATACTTTATTTTTTCGTGATATACGCACCAAATGTTCTTATGTATCTATATATATCTATATGTAAAACATATGTATTATATTCATGTACATATATGTAAGTATGTATGCGAGTATTTGAATTTTATTTAACAACTAGAGGAAAATAATGAAGCAATTAGTTCATATGCGATATATTTTATTGAAATACACACATCCGTAATAGAATATATTCGTAATTATTTACGTAGCTTTTATTCTATGCACACATTACAATCCACCTTAGCGAAATGAGTAATTTAAGGGTGTCATTATCTCCGAAACAGGTTATTGTTTTGCTATTGCCACTAGAATTTTTAGCTTTTGCCATAAAAAAATATTTAATTAAAAAAAACAAATATATATATATATTTTAAAATTAAACCGTGCCATTTAAATATTATGAAATTTTTTTACATTTTGCATATAATTTTTTTTTCTCTGAAACAAGTTTGGGTACAGCAATGTTTAATAAATACCTTCATAGACAAGTAATTTTTAAGCTAAAAATAAAACTGACTTCAATTCTCATATAAAAATTGAAGATTATCGGATTTACACCAAATTAGTATGGGACCAGCTGTGAGCAAACATCTTTCCTTTAAAAAAGAATTATAGAAATCGGTTAACGTGGTCCACAGTTATGCGGTAACATACACAAAAAAAAGTATCAGTCCAGTGCCTCCATCTTAAATAATTTGATTTTACCTTTTTAAACAGGTGGCAACCTTCTTTAATATTTTAATATTCAAACTAAGGATATCTTACCAGCTTCTTTTCATCTCGTATTTTAATATTCCATTTAACTTATGATACTTTAAGTGTAATTTTATTTTAAAATAGGTGGCAACCCCATTCCAAATATTTTAAACCCCAAACCTTGTTAAACCGTTTACGATTAACACACATATTGCGATACATATTTAAATTGGGTATCTAATTCCCTTATTCAAGTAGAATTAAATTTCTAGAACATATGGCAATCCTCTTAACAATTTTTAACCCATGTCAATTTATACCCATACTTTAATAATTTATTTGAATTATTAAATAATTTGAGTTTAATTTTTTACACAGATGTAAACACTGTATAATATTATAAATGCTACCCTAAATATTTCTCAATACTCCTTTTTTGACGGCAATATTTCAATATATCATAAAATTTCATTTAATTCGACTTTTCAAACAGACGGCAAACTTGTTCAAAAAATTTCTAAACCAAAACTTAAACCTTTCTCATCTGACACCTGCATTTTGATAAATTTTTAAATGATCTAATACTTTTAATACAAATTGAATTTAATTATGTAATCAGATGGCAACCCTGCTACATGCAGTTTCGAAATAAAATTTATTCAAAGCAATTTTAATTTACATATATTCATATTGAAGTAATTTATTTAACCTATTGCTTATAGTGAAGCTAAGTCTGAAACAAGGTGGCAACCCCCTAAAAAATATTTTCAACCCACAACCTGTTTCGTCTGACATCCATATCAGGATATACATTTAAATTTTCTTCCTTTATTTAAGTCGAACAACTTGCTTTTTGAAACAGGTGGCAAGCCTCCTATATAAAATTAAGAAATAAAGCCCTTTCAAAGCCATTTGGATCGATACTCATAGTGTAATAGTTTATTTAACTTAAAAATAATTCTAATTTATTTTTTTTATCAGGTGGCAACTCTTTTTGAAAAAATCTGAAGTTACTGCACATACACAGGCCAGGCCCTTTAATTTGATACCTCACTTTGTAAAATCTA
>NW_023458558.1:41911794-41917526 GCF_013731165.1 Rhagoletis pomonella | reverse complement strand
TATTTCTTAATTATATATAGGAGGCTTGCCACCTGTTTCAAAAAGCAAGTTCGACTTAAATAAAGGAAGAAAATTTAAATGTATATCCTGATATGGATGTCAGACGAAACAGGTTGTGGGTTGAAAATACTTTTAAGGGGTTGCCACCTTGTTTCAAACTTAGCTTCACTATAAGCAATAGGTTAAATAAATTACTTCAATATGAATATATGTAAATTAAAATTGCTTTGAATAAACTTTATTTCGAAACTGCATGTAGGAGTAAATTCAATTTGTATTAAAAGTATTAGATCATTTAAAAATGTATCAAAATACAGGTGTCAGACGAAAAAGATATAACGGAGTTTTGGTTTAGAAATATTTTCAACAGGTTTGCCGTCTGTTTGAAAAGTCGAATTAAATAAAATTTTATGATATATTGAAATGTTGGCGTCAAAAAAGGAGTATTGTGAAATATTTAGTATGAGCATTTATAATATTAAACAGTGTTTCCATCTGTGTAAAAAATTAAACTCAAATTATTTAATAATTCAAATAAATCATTAAAGTATGGGTATAAATTGACATGGGTTAAAAATTTTTAAGAGGATTGCCATATGTTTTAGAAATTTAATTCTACTTGAATAAGGGAATTAGATACCCAATTTAAATATGTATCACAATATGTGTGTTAATCGTAAACTGTTTAACAAGGTTTGGGGTTTAAAATAATTTGAATGGGGCTGCCACCTATTTTAAAATAAAAGTTTTATTAAAGTATCATAAGTTAAATGAAATATTAAAATACGACATGAAAAGAAGCTGGTAAGATATCCTTAGTTTGAATATTAAAATATTAAAGAGGGTTGCCACCTGTTTAAAAAGGTAAAATCGAATTATTTAAGATGGAGGCGCTGGACTGATCCATTTTTTATGTATGTTACCGCATAACTGTGGACCACGTTAAACGATTTCTATAATTCATTTTTAAGGGAAAGGTGTTTCCTCACAGCTGGTCCCATACTAATTTGGTGTAAATCCGAAAATCTTAAATTTCTTTATGAGAATTGAAGTCAGTTTTGTTTTCAGCTTAAAAATTATATGTCTATAAAAGTATTTATTAAACATGGCTGTACCAAAACTTGTTTCAGAGAAAAAAAAATTATATGCAAAATGTCAAAAAATTTCATATTATTTAAATGGCACGGTTTAATTTTAAAATATATATATTTTTTTTTATTGAATATTTTTTATGGCAAGAGCTAAAAATTCTAGTGGCAATAGCAAAACAATAACCTGTTTCGAAAATAATGACACCCTTAAATTACTCATTTCGCTAAGGTGGATCTTCTTAAGATGAAATCTAGTGCTACAAACTATCACGTCCCGGCATTAACTCCCTGTGGAAATGTATATATTTTCCCCTGGTCTGTTTTCGCCTTTATTAACATTGAGAGGTTAAAGTTTAAGATTTAGGCTAATGGCGATCTCGTTGCTACAAAAAATTTTGCCTTCTCATCGCCCTCTTCTTAATGTTTGTGCGTAGTGGGCAAAGAGGAGGTTGAATTTTTCGGTATAACGGCATAAGTATTTGGCAAGAAAAAAGGCGTACTAAAATAAAGAGCAATTAGAAGAAAAGACTTAGATGAAAATTAAAAGCAAAACGAAAAGTTACAAACGCGAAGGCGAAGGTTTATATAGGTACATACATGACATAAAAAGAAGGTAGTTTCATTGTCACTTTTCGGGCGCCATATTAACTACCTGACAATTAAGCAGATTGTGACACTTCATGCTACCATACCTTATCCCCAAAAATCTTCTTTTTTTAAAATAATATTTTCTTAATTTATTACAACCAAAGTTATGTAAATATGTATTACTAATTTTCCTCCCAAACTAACAAAAAAATATAAAAATCCCTAAAAATACGAAAATTCATGTTTTTATGATAGGCTAGATTTCAATGTCCTCAACTGTATATTGAAAACACAAATGTCAATTGACTTATGGCATGTGAATTTGTGGTTGCCACATCCCACAAATTGTACTTATTAATCAATATTATTGAAGATTTGACGAAGATTTAACTTAAATCTACTGCCTTTCGAGATTTAATTTTATATGATAAATCTCAAAAGATTTAACGTCAAATCTCGTCAGAGGGCTAAATCTTCATTAAATCTCACAATGGAGACATAGTATTATTGTGAAATTGGCTGTAAGTTCCTTAAAAAATAAAAAATATGAGCTGCTTATTTCCTGAGTGCAAAAGCACGAAACACATTGGCAAGAGACGGATATCAAATTTTTACAGTTTCCTGCAATACCTCACATCCGCGACGAATGGCTAAAAAAAATTGCAGATTAAGCGAAGATTTTGCCTTAGGTGCCGTATGTCTGCTCATTGCATTTTTCAAGGAGGGAGATTTCGCTTACGAAGAAGATACCAAGATTAAGCCGAAACGCTATGCCGAAGTTCGAAATGTAAGCATTGCAATTGCTTATAGTGGGTCGATTATGGACTGCAACGCAACCAGTTGCCATCTTCAATACCATTTCAGCCACTGGAAATCCAACTGAAGTTCGGTTGCCATCCGTAATCGACCCATGAGAAAGACTAATTTAATTTCTTGTTGTTGTTGTCGTTGTAGCGACTACTAAACCCCGCTCGGGTCGGTTTGGCTTTCACCGCTGTCGTCAGGCTCAGCTAAAAGGCGGCCCAGGAAGTGTGCAACTTCCACAGTGTCTGTTCACAGGGATAGGAGCGTTAGCTGGGTGGGCATGTGAAGAGGTGCCGAGAGTTATGTGGCGACTCTCCACATGCCGGCCATTGGTTGGGCACATCCTCATTAATTCTGCTCAGCAAAAAATGAAGAAAATTACAACCTATAATAATGTTTTTTTACATGTTATGTAAATTTGTATATGTTGTTTAAAATAAAATGACTTACAAAACCAATTATTATTAATTAACGTTTAAAGCTTTTTGATAAGTAAATGTATGAAAACTGGATTTTATTGAACTTTCTCATCTCTGCATATGCATCACTCTTCAAAGGAACTTTTAGGCGCTTGAAAAAAATTAATTTAAATTTATTTATGGATCCCGTCAACTTCTTATTTTGTTTATGTAAATTTTACTCTTGTATGAAATCCCAAAGATCAAACAAAAAATTTCCCTTCCCAAAAAATTTCAATGTGGCAAATCTACGCTACATATTTACATCGGGATAAATGTCAAAAATCTGCTTTATAATCAAAAAAATAGTAGTAATGAAACTACCTTCTTTTTTGTATCATGAGTACATACATATATATGTATGTTCGGCTTTTACTTTTGTTCTCTAGAATAGCAAAAATTCATCAAAAATCAATATGTATTTATATCTGGTGTTTATATTTATTTCCGATACCATTTCTGATTTACGTGTAACAATCAAAGTATTGGCAAAATATGCCAGAAATAGCTTTATTAACATAGCAACAGTATTTTCCATCGCCAATATGATAAAATTGAACAAAAGTATCCCTGTATTATAGCAGAATAAAACCTGGAAAGCCATATACTTATACGTAACCAACGCATTCTGGCGCGTTAATTATAATATTACTGATAATTAGTAAGGCACATAATTCTCACGCATGCATATGTATGTGTATTATTTGTTTTTATGCGAACGTACTTGCTTATGGGCCATTCCATTGTAGGACATTTTACTCCACAATGTTGTTATCAATTGTGAATTACTCTTACAACAATCAATGATGTTTCCAACATGGATAAATAACTAATGGATAAAATTTTTTTCAAAAAATACCACAATATTTCTTAGTTCTATGTAACTATGATTCGAATTAATGTAACTGGTGGGACACTAAAAGTAACTCCATTTTACGTTTTGATGAATTTTAGCCGAGAGAATTAATTTCGAGGCCAGACTTTTTCTGTGTTGTATAATGTATAGATATACTATAAGCTTTCGTTTTTATCATATCTTCATAGCAATCTAAAAAAAAAATATTTAAAGTTGTGACTGGTGGGACACGTGGGACAGATCCATATGACTGAGGAGAGCAATTGTGTATAAAGTAAAAGCTTCCATAGTCAATACTTTTCAACAGATTAATGAAATTTTGTCATTTAGCAAGAAGTTACTAGTGGAATAGAGATAATTTGGCATTTAATAATTTATGTCAATTTCCTCTTTTACATGGAATGGCCTTTATTAATTTTAATATAACTGTAGAAACAGCGACATTGTAAAATAATGAAATCAACAGCCACAACATTCAAATATCCCACGCAACCATTGGAAATTCAATTAAAAGTCGTTATTAAAATTACGCGCTTCGATTACTCCAGCATCGGCTATACTTGTATCAGCAAATGTGGAGGCCAGTGTTGCCACACAATTTTTTTTTTTTTATCAAATTCATTAAAAAAAAATGCCAAACTTATTTTATGTGCAGATATATGCTGTACATAACATACAACATATTCTATTCATATATATGGATGCAGGGTACACCGGAAAATGTATGGTGGTTGCAAAGCTGACGAACTGGCAGGGAAAGGAAGGACCACCTAAAACCTTCCAGAAAAGGACACGGTGGATATATTTAGCAATAGCCACTTTTAAGCAGTTTGTTAAAGATCACAACATTTTAGTAGCCATGGAATGCTGGAACAACATTTACCTAGGGAATCTCTCAGGATTACCTGGTATTTCCATAAAGGAAACGTTTACGGGCCACTTACTAATGTGAAATCAGAACCAATATTTACCTATTTGACAAATAAAATCGAATCTAAAACGTTAGCAAATTAAAAAATTAATTACCAAATTACCAAACTTTATAAATAAATAAAGAAAAAACTACCAATTTTGGTTAAAAATTAGCAAAGCGGCAACGCTGGTTTGTGGCAAGGCGTAAACACTTGTATACAATTTTATTAACGTTGTGTGTACTTTCATAGGTACATTGTACATTTTGCATTTGTTTACATACAAACATATGAACAATGGGTAGGAATGTTTATGGCGGCACTACAGAGCCTGATGCTGTGGTCGAAGTTCAACTCTACGAGGGACAGCAGAGACTGGATAAATGACGAGCTTGGATACAATTTTATAGCAGAATCGCAATTGAGTAGATATACATATAAATATATGGAGCAATACGCAATGAGACCACAAGCGTTTGATCGTAAATTTTTTTTTAATATCGTAGCACTGAGTAGCGCCGTTTGACCGTCAGCAATTTCAAAATACCGTCTTTTGCAGAGAAATCAAAAATTTGTTTGTTCAGGTGAAGCAGGTGTATGGTTATACCCTCAAGTTCGCTTCAGCGCCTTGTGTTGCGTTACTTTATACTACGGTGACCATACGTCCTGTATTATACGGGACAGTCCTCTTTTTTGACCAACTGTCCTGGTAATTTATTTATTTTGTACGGTACGCTAAATGCTCTGTATTTCTTTTAATGTTCTGTATTTGTCCCGTATACGGTGTTCGGTATTTCTACGTCTTAACAGCTTATTAAAATTGCATGTCTATGAACCAGATTTAAGTGATGTTGGTATAGATCGTATCTAATCTAAGTGGATGTGCTTCAAATGGAGGAACATATACAGTGACCTAAATATAAGTTAGGACTCGACATCTTAGCTAGGTTTGGCTAATTTTCTTTTGGTTGCTCAACGTTTTTATACCTTTCATGAGCATGAAATGGTATTATAACTTTGGTCC
>NW_023458558.1:41907915-41911694 GCF_013731165.1 Rhagoletis pomonella | reverse complement strand
CAAGCAGCAAGCACACAAGTAGAGTTGTCAGCAGGGTAAGCAAACCAAAAAACAAAGCCACCTGAAGTGGAAGTCAGCAAACAATGGCCACGAAAAAAACAATGCTAAAAGTGGCTGAGAGTATTCTAAAACCTGAAGTTGCTGCTGAAGAAGGTGCAAGCTGCATTGAAAATGGAATAAAATAAAATTTCAACAAAAAAAGCGATGCTAGACCAAAGTGCCAGTGTAATCGTTAGAAGGACACTAAAGGACAGCAACACGCTTGACGCCGCTCAATTCAAGCGTAACAAAAGGCGAATGAGTGAAACAAATCCGCCACCTACAAGCGTTCAAAAACAAAGCACCGATGAAGAGAGTGAGAAATAAAGAAATTTCCAGTGCAAATACAAGGCAACTTTTAAATGCAATGAGGTGTATGTGCAGGTGTGGATAAGGGGGGGAGGGTAGTGACATAAATAGAAAGTCTTGGGCGACACGTTAAGCTCCGCAGCTCTCAACTTTGTCGGCTAATGTTGTTTACACTTTTCCACCCAAAGATTATTATCCTGCTTAAAGGATCGAAGCAAATGGTTGTAAAGAAGTCAAGTACGACCGGCAGGACAGCTAGAAAACTGCAGACCAAAGCAGCTTAGCGCGTTGTGTGGCAAACAACGGGTAGATAGGAACAATGGTAGCAATGTAGCGCCAGCAACGCTGCACAGCAACAACATTACAAACAAAAAAACAAACTCCAAACGCCAAATAACGGCCCATAGCAGTAAACAAACCGCTACGACAACAACTACAACAAGCCACATGAATAACAGTGCGCAAGCGCTGAAGTGTTATGCAACAAAATGGCAATAGCAACAACTGTAATGCTTTTCGTCAGTACATACAATAGTCATGGCAACTGCGCTTTCAATTTGAAGATGAAAGTTGGACAAAACCTAAGTTGGCAACAAACAATAACCAGCAGCTTGAACAGCAAACTAGTGTAATGGACAATGAATGAAAGCTTTTTTATTTCGGTGGATACTTGGCGGCGCCCAAATGTCGTTGAAGACGAACCGGCTTCATATTCCAAGCCACTTTGTTTTTCTTATCGCTCCACATTGCATGTATTGGCTTGCTGCAAATATAGATATTTGTTATATGTACATACATATGTATAGTAGAATGTGCAAATAGTCACTTTGTTGGTTAATACTCAATGTGATTAAAGGTTCTTAGTACTCGTGTCATATAAACTTTATGATGATGACTACAAACGGGAATTTATTTCTAAAAAACGTTTTAGAGGCCAGCGACCTTATTAAAGGCAAATGTTCATTGATAATTTTAAAGGGACAGTAAAGACATATATTTTCACTTAAGCGAAACGTCATTTTTACACACACGTCAGGTCGCACACCGTCTCCAAAAGAATCACAACTCAAAATAATACGTACGTCAGAAAATGCGAAAACCTATTTCGGAGCGCATGCCAATCATATGGGCAAGGGCGACTTTACCTTAGGTTTTTTTTAACAAATTATAACACAAATTTGCTTCAGCTTTTGCTGAAAGGTAAATAAAAGCTCTGTATACATTTTTAGCGCATAATTTAAAAAATGCCAAATTTTGAGTTGTGACTCTTTTGATGACGGTGTGCGATACTGCAAAGAAATATCTAAATATATTAGCTAAAAAAATAGCCAAAAATTTATAATTACAATGCTATAATGGATTTATGTTCAATTGTCCGTAGCTCAGTATATAAGCCCCGGGGAGGAAAACGTCCCCTGAAATTTGTTGTTAGTTTTGGTCCAAGGAATATGGGTTCATATAACATTTTTCAATAACACTATAATAAGTTTCCGAGATATTTAGAAAAACTTACTTTCCCGTAAGAGTTTTCAATTCTTCATTTCTTCAGTAACAAAGCTAAAATAAAATAAAGAATAATTCGAGATTTATTTCAAAGATTTTTAGGTTTTTGGAGGTTATTATAATATCTATAGGACCATGGACTTGGGCACGCCAATTTGGTCAGTTTTCATAATAGTGGTAATTGAAATTAAATACGGATGTCCAACATTAGGAATCATGTCATTAGTAAATAGTATATTCAAACAAATATATAAGTATATATCGTTGGCTGAGTGAAAGATCGATCCATCTCGGCAGCCAGTTCGAAAACGCCATATTTCCGAAATTTTTCAACAATACGCTATTTTAGAATTTGATTCATTTCATTTTTCTTAATAAACATAATCGTGGTACAAAGCTCAAGAAAAATAAATAAATAAATAAATAAACAAGTAAAGAAGTAAAAGTTGGGGCGAAACCGAACATTATATACCCGGCGCACATATCAAAAATCGTTTTTTTCACCGTTCAGTAAACTGCATGATAAGCAAGAGTATTTTTCCAAACATTTCGATAATATGCTATGATTTATTGAAATAATTGGACCAAGTTTGGTGGAAATCGGTAAGGCGGTTATCAATATACACTTACGTAGTAAGTAATCAATCATCTTGTGTCTTGTTAAGTGATTGTTGTTAGTTGGCGTCTTAGCTTATTAAAAAATCGGAGTTTTCGTATTTCTGAAATGTACCGTTATATGGTAAGTGGCAGTAATTTTAGTCCGATTTCAAAAATTTTCAGCATATTGCTTTTTCACGCCAAGGTTGATAAAAGTGCCGAGTTTGGTAGAAATTTGTAAACCGGTTACCGAGATACACATATGTAGACATAAGTGGGCGGTGCCAGGCCCATTTTCCAAAAATTTACCTAATTATAATTTTCTGCTAAGAGATTATTGCATATATCGATTTTGAGTAAATTAGCTTAAATAGTTACTTATTTATCGTAGATTTCGTATTTCTGTAAATTACCGTTATATGGGAGGTGGGCGTTGTTCTTGTCGGATTTCAAAAATTTTCAACAGGTTTCTTAGTCAAGCCCTTGGTAATGTTCTCAGTTTGGTGGGATTTGGTAAAGGGACTACAGAGATACAGCTTTTTATCGTAAGTGGGCGGGGCCACGCCCATTTTCTAAAAATTTCATAACTATCTTATTTTATGCCAAATTTCTACTTCGCATACTAACTTTCAACAATTTGTATCCAGTATTTGCGGAAATATTGTAGTTTTTGCATATTTCGAAAATACCGTTATATGGGAGGTGGCGTGGTTATTGTCCGATTCTGCCCATTTTCAATCCCAACCTACCTTGGATAAAGGGAAACCTACTTACCAAATTTTGTTGACGTATCTCAATTTTTTCTCGAGTTATTGTGTGCACGGACAGACAGACGGACAGACGGACAGTCACCGCTTAATCAATTTCTCTTTTCATTCTGATCATTTATGTATATATATGTCTATATCTATCTCGATTCGTTTTGGCTTTTACAAACAACCATTATGTGAACAAAATTATAATACCCTTGTGCACAAGTGCGCTCGGGTATAAAAATGTATAGTTATACTCTAAAAAGGGTTACCACGTGTTTAAAAGTTCAATTTATTTAAATTATATCAAGGACCGTAACAGTTATAAGCGATATCGAAAAAATCATCATTTAATCCCTATGTTTTGATTTTTATCTCTTTCATTAAATTTAAGAATTATTTCATAAGTTCTCCATTTGCTCGCAAAATAATATTTACTTGTTGAGTTTTATTGTTCTTTAAATAAATAACACTTATGAAATGAATTTTATTTTTCATTCAGAAATAAAACTTACGCGGTGAGTTTTATTTTTCTGTTGTAATGAAATGAGTTTTATTTATCATTCAAAAATAATTTTT
>NW_023458558.1:41897690-41907815 GCF_013731165.1 Rhagoletis pomonella | reverse complement strand
TCGCATTTTTTGTAGTTTTTGGACACCTGGAGCTTTTCGGTGTACCACGGATTTTGGTACCTTGGATAATAAGCTATACCACAAAAATTCTTATTTCTGATTTTTCACGTTTAAATCAACAATTTTGGTAAATTTTTTAGTCTTCTGGCCCACTGTGCATTGTTTTGATTTAAAAAAGTGCCAACTGCCAACATTTGGAATGAATTTTCTTCATGATTTTACTTGACACTTTTGTCGCCAGAGTATTTATACGTATATTGTTTAGTTTCTATAACTATTTACTTAAATGCTTTTTGATATTTTCCAGTACCAAGAATTTTATTCATTGCAAAATCGGCGTTTCTTGATTTTTAATTTTTTGACACTCATAGAGAAGACTGCGCTCTTATGAGCGCTTTGACTTGAAAATTGCATCTGAAAGATTGAAATGATAAGAATCCAAAGCAACCACAATTCTTGGTCAAAAAAATTTAAAACATGAAACAGCGATTAAATTTTAACGAAAAACCGGAAATCCCAATTTATAACTATTGTAGGTTCGCTGCAAACTCAGGAACCCCATTCAGAGAGTCAGAATGCTGGAATGGCGCTGTAGTAGAGGCATTGCTAGGTCACTCGGAGTGATGAGTTTTTTCTGCTCAATAAATGAAAAGGATCCAGGATGATTTTCTCAGAGATTGTAGTCAAAAATGCAGGCTTCAATTTCAGCCTAAGTGGAAGGTTCTATCACTGTTTGTTTCCTTAGTATAGCTTTCACCACGTTTTTCTTAAGATCTGCGGCTGACAGAAGCTTTATACCTACGGATTCGTAATAAGCATAAACAAATCTTTTAAATATTGCTTTAACATTCGCGGCGCCAATAATTGGTATTACCCTGTGTTATCTAGGACTTTTAGCTCTTACTCGTATAAGCTAGTAAGGTTTTCTTCCAGCCTTCGGTACAATTGTACCGAAAATATGAACTCTGCTTTTCGTAGTCTAAACTTCCAACAATTTAGCATGTACTTAGTGTAGAATTTGTGTGGTTGTACAGGCACATATGCTGGCACACACACTTATACATCATCTATGCTAGAAAGTAGGCCTAAGTTAAATGTAAGTGTTCGTTTTTTTTTGTTGGCAAACGCTACTTTGATTGCCATTTACTGGGTCGTTTGTACTGCAAAACATCGAAGTTATTGTTGCAACTTGATTGTATGTGAAGAGCTAGGTATTCCACAACAAGAAACCTGCAACCAAACCCTGGCAAAAAACCAGCATTTCCCTTAATAGCTCAATAACCAATGGAGCAAAAAAGTGGCAGCGCTCACGGCAATTGCAACACCTATGCGGCAACTTCAAAAATTACAAGCCACCCCTTTGTTACCTTACAAATATTGTGGAGAGCAAGAAAGGCGATGGCAGCAACAACATCTCGGAATGTGCGCTTGTGCATACATACATGCATGAACCCAACAAACAATATTAATGGTCCGAGCAAAGGTGAATGCAATTGCATTTTGCAGTTACAAGCCCACGCCTGCAATGTTGTCTGTGTCGGCATTGCGCAATTGTATAGCACACGTTCGTTTTGCGTCTCCCGCACCTGCATGTTGGGCATGAATGACTAAGTGCCCAATCGCCTGAGGTTCACTTGACCAGCACACAATACAACCTTTGCCCGCCCACCCCTATGCTGCGCGTCATGATGGCGGCGTTGTTTTGGTTCAATGTACACAATCGAGTTGAAGAAAAATTTCGTGCCCTTTGGGATTAGTAAAGACAGTAGCGCCAGCAAAGACATTACCCGCATGCTTGCATACGACTACATACATACGCATGTACATACATATATATGCGAATACAAATGATTATGTGTAAAGGTATTTGAGTATGTACGTATGTAGGTATATTGGGGTGGTCCAAAAACAGTAAAATCGGAATTGTAATGCTCTAACCCCCTAAGATTGTTCTATATCGAAAAAAGTAAGCCCCTATTTTTTTTTAATTTTAAATCAAAAAATATTTAGAGGTCGCCCAAAGCGCTTAAAGTTTACCATGTATTTTAATTTGGGGAAAAAACAATTTTTTGTAGAAATGGTATAGAATTCTTGAAAATCAATATTTCTCGATCGGAAAACTCTGGTTCTCTGCACGAGATTTTCAATAATAATACCCAATTGTTCATTTAACCATTATATAAATTATAGCTGCGATGAAAAGATGGGTAAATAAACAATTGGGTATCATTATTGGGAATCTTCTGCAGACAAACTGAGTTTTCCGATAGCAAAATATTTATTCTTCAGAATTCTATACCATTTCTACGAAAAGTTGTTTTTTCCCCATATTAAATACATGGAAAACTTTGGGCACTTCGAACGACCTCTAAATATTTTTTGATTTAAAAATAAAAAAATAGGGGCATATTTTTTCGGTATAGAACAATCCTAGCTGGTGAGACCGTAAAAATTCCGAATTTACTTTTTCACATGCATTTTTGGACCACCCTAATTTATATTCAAGTAGTACGCATAGTTGTCCTTGTACATATTCGGTCGCAGTGACGTTGGTGAACGTGTTGAACGGAAATTCATACGATTGTTAGCTGCTTCCGTTTTCCGTATAATGACCGGAAAATGTTTTTGTGCCTCGACAACAGCAAGTCGATCGTTTGATTTCTCGTTTAGCTTTTTGTGACTTTACTTAAAGTTTTTAGTTAAAGTTTTTAGCTGAGTCTTTTTCTGTTTCAATGCCCTACATTGTCGATCTATAAAAGGATTTTTATTGTCCATAGTTGCGTTTCTGCAAGAGTATATGCCAATGTTGGTTGTTTCCAACCAAACTTGGGTGGTACAAAGCAAGGCATAAAAAATATCGGTGATACTTTGTTTGATTTGCAAGAACAAATGTACCAATTGAATTGGAGAATGCGATTAGTTTGTATACTAAGTACCTGTAAATATTATGTAGTACACAATACTCATATCTGTAATAAGACAATTTTGAGGATTTTTCATTTGTTTTGGAGGATTTTGGTATTTTTTTGTGGCAACACTGCCAACGCATTTATTATTACAAGAAGTGGTGTTATTATTTGATAACAAAATTTTCCAGTGTCAAAATGTTCGGTAACAAGCTTAGTGTCGTGTACCTACGGCCATGTTAGATCTTCCGTGACTTTGGGCTCCGTTTATATGGCAGTCGTTGATGGCCTCGGCATGATTTTGTCATGCAGTGATCATTGATGAAATTCAAGCGACAATGTCCTGTAATAGACTTTGTAGTATAAGTGTCTGTTTGATAGGAATCACCTGCAACACATTGTCACCAGTGTTAGTGTCAGCTATATGTCGCTTAGGATTCACAGCGAGTACGACGATGTCACTAAATCCTCATTAGTGACAATATCACCAGTGACCATTTTCGCTACTGAAGAAGTTTTTCATAATATTCTGAATTTGAGTGAAGTTTAAACACTGTGATTTTTAAAATCCTATTTTTAATGTAACATTTGCATATAAAATATATATAAAAAATAAATAATGTGATTGAGCGCACTAGTTGTTAGATGCAAAGTGAATTCGCATTTCAATAATTTTTATTTTTTGTAATAAATATGCTATTCGTAATAAATATGTGAAAAATAAAGTTGGTTGTTTTTTTCAGTTTGGCTAGTTTTTTGTCAGATTTTGGTTGTCTTTTTTGTAGCGACTGCCAACCGTGTATGTATGTATATAAAATGCCTTGAACTCAGGAAAATCACTATGTACATTATCGTTTTGAAGGCATTTGAGTATCTATTTTATTCTGGTAGCATTAAATTTGAGCTTTATAACTTTTTCAGTTGAATGGTTTCCCTACTCATATACTTACATACATATGTTCAAGAATGGCTTCAGGTAAAAGATAACATTCAGCCCTTCTTGTGGTGAACTTCTCATGGCGGCTGATATATCGAGGCTTGCGAGTCTTTGCACTTTTATAATTATTTTCTGATTGCTGCTTTTATCCACAGATGACTGTGGTGCACATATCGTGAAAGATATGCGGTGACAGCTCTCTGTTTCACCGAAAGCCCTTTTACAAGTACAGTATTCTGCTAGGCCTTTCTTTACTATTTCTTTACGTTGCGCCTCCAAGTAAGTTTGGAGCTAAGGTCCTAAGGTGCCTAAGTATTTTGTCTCTGGGGAGAGATTCAGGTGAGCTTCGTCTAGCCAGCAAAACTACGGAAGTTTTATTTTGTCTATTTGGGCTATTATAACCAAACCTGTTCTGGCCAGGATCGAACCTGGATTTCACCGAGTGGAAGTATGGCAATGGAAGGTGCCCACATCCGATCCGAATTCTATGCCAATTCAACAATTTTTTTCTCATATAAAATGCATTCATATTTTTTAGCGCTTTGCGAAAACAAACAGAGGTATATTTTTTCGGTATAGAACGGAAATAGGGTGTGAGAGCATTAAAATTCGCGCTTTAGTTTTTAACATGCATTCTTCGACCACTCTTATGTACATCCGTGATGAAGCTGGATAAAATTTAAAATAATCATAACTAGCGATCAGAAAAAAATCCTAAATGCAAAATCTTATACCAAAAAAAAAAAAAAAAAAAATCATGCGCCACCTTCGATCCACCATATTGAATTAAGCTAACCTCTTACGTTTTAATTTGAGATCTCAATTTCTCTCAGATTTCCAGCCGCCATATTTAGTCCATAAAGGGCAATCAATAGCAAACATTTTAAGCCCACTATCATTAAAATCTATCAGCGTAATTTTTGGCCAGAATGTCCTTCTCAGGTTGACTTTGAGCGTTCCATGTACCTATGTACGTATCTACATAAATGTATGTGTAAAATAAGCTTTTTGAAACTTTTGCTCAGATTTTAAAGCCCTGCTCACAAGACTCACTTGAATATATGTTAAATACTTATGACATTCATATTACCTTGCAAGCGTTCACCTTTATGCCCATAAGTGATTCTAAAATTTATTTCCATTATTAACTACTCAAGTTAAATTTATTTCTCATCTTAAGTGTGCTTGTTATTTAGATGGACAATCAAGCTCAATGTGAATAACGACGATTTTTGTTGCTTTCATACATACACATATGCATGTAACAGCCAGTTTCACCCAAAGTTCATAGAGATTATGACATGGTGCTGTCGAAAATGCGTTTTCCCCCAATGATGTAGTTGCGAAGTGAGTACTGATTCGCTGTAATATTTTACGAAGAAGTAGAGTACACAAAACGCAGAAAATATATTTGCCGTATAGAATATTTTAGGGATCCTAATCAAATGGACATTTATGATATAAAATCATGGCAAAGCTTATTATAACAACATAAAATGTTTTAACTTCACGTGAAACTGGATTAACATAATAATATTCGTACAATAGTGACAAATGAAATGTAAATGGAATGCTTATCGAAATTTGCTGGTGATTTTATTTTTGAAAGTGAGCAAAATGCGCTCGGCAATTTTTAAAGAGAAAGCGTTCATAATATTGGCAAAATTTTCGCTACTGAAATTGTAATTTGTAATTTTTTATTTTCTGTCAATTTTCATGTAAAATTCTAAAACTCAAAATCATTTGCTTATATGAAATTGGCTGTAAGGCTAATAGAGTTTCTTTTGTTAAATTTTGAGACAAGATTTTTAATAAATTCCAGAGTTGCTAATTGAAAATCTGTGCCTACCGCTCGCCAACACCAACATGAAATGTTTATTAAATAGTACAGTGAAAGCTCGCATAAGCGGACACCGATGGCCACCTATGTACTTTTTGTCCGCCTATGAGAAATGTCTGCTTATGGGAATTTCGGAAAAAATAAAATTCTAATTCAAATTTATAAAGTGAAAATTGCGTGTTTCTAAATAAAAATATTATTTATTCTTCAAAAGACAGAAACAGGGGGAATTGAAGATAAATTAAAATTTATGGCGTTTTATTTCCTATCGACAAATTTCATTACCCATTGGCAAAGAAAAGGTAACACTTTTTCTAGAAAAGAAAATATCTTTGAATATGGACTATGTTCTTGTGTACATATACATACATATGTAGAAGCGCAAGAGTCAATATTTGACTGAAAAAAAACAAAATTGACCACTTGTTAGAGCTTCGCGTTCGCTTATGGGAGATTTATTTTTATAACTGGTCATTTTTGAGTGTCCGCGTCCATTTATCGGAAAGTCCGTGTATTTTGTATGGAAAAAAGTCAAAAATTGTTCGTTCGTAAGAATGTGTCCGCTTATAGGAGATGTCCGCTTATTACAGCGTCCGTCAATGAGAGCTTTAACTGTATATGTCATAGCTACTTTACAATGAGCTCTAAAAACCAATCAACACGTACATGCATATATTTATGTATGCACCTAAATTAATCTAAAAATCATACAAAAGCGGGATGAGGAAAAAAGGTAACACAAAAAGTGAGGGCTTCACAAAACCCAAGTGGCGAAGTGATTGAGCAAGTGAGTAACTGACGTAGTGAATGAGCGGGTAAGTGCGTGAGGTATTCGTAGCATAAGGGTAGAGTATGTATGTGAGCGCTGCGTGTTATAAGCCATGTTAAGCTTGGTGGCCTACGAAAAAAGTCCGTAAAAACCTGACATATTACGGAAACAGGTAATAGTCAACATAGTTTAGCACTTTGGTGTTGCATTGGTGCTCCTTTTTACTAGAGTACTTTCGCTCTGAATACAGCACTTTTTACTATTTTCCAACGTATTGCTGTTTATTTTTCTTTCGTTTTTTTTTTGTATTGTTGGCAAAGGTTTACAGCCGATTCAGTGGTGTACGAGTAAATATGTTGAGTATACGTATAGGTGGGCGACCCATGGAGTAACACTTTGTATTCAAACTGCTTTCAATGGTTAAGTGAGTTGAAGTGTACATACATGTATGTACATATGTGTGTACAAATGTGTGTGCGTACTTGTTTGTTGACTCGAACAGCAGGCGACAGAAAATGATTAATACATATGTACATATATAAGTATATGTATACCTATGTACTATGAATGCATACGGGAGGTAAGCACACACACTCCCGCAATCACTTCCGTTGAACGGTAAAGTGGCCCCTTTGCACTCTATTATTTTCACTGTAATTGGAACGTGTGAGAAATAATAATAAGCAGCGCAGTGTTGTATATGTATGTATGTATATATATATGTATATGGGCGGATGTTTTTACATATTTAAATAGTATTACTGTATTAGTGTTCATAAAGCAAGTCAAGCAACTACCCTCTGCTCAAAGAAGTGCGCCGTATTCTAAAGGGGAACATTTAAGACGGTATACGTCGTATATATATACATACATGCATACATGTGTATCGTATATATAAATACGTGTGATATGAGTATGATTTGGAGTAAGTGCGGTAGAGAGTAGAGCGTTGAGTGTCTGATTCAAATGTAGCCATTTAAAGAAATCAAAAACAAGCAACAGACGTTTATAAAAGCCTCGCAAGAGGCACTAAAAGTGTAAACCAACATCATTCGAAATAATAACTTTTCGACAATAATAATAACAACAGTCATAACAACAGCACTAGCACGTACTATTTATTCGGTGGTGGTGGAACAAAAAACCCCAACGCTCTCCCATCACATCAAACTCCCTCTGACCGTTGCGTACCAGTGCTTTAAGCGCTCAAGAAAATGCACTTTTTCAATGCAACTTCGTTGTCGTAGCGGGTTCTTTAACGGCGCTTTCTGGCATGCAAACGAGCTCTTTGAAACACAACGGAAAGTAGGCAATAAAAACGTGCAAAAGTGTAAAGTGAAAACATAAAATTTGTGAGTGAGTATAAATGTGAGAGCGTGAAGTGGAGCGTGGCGTAGGAAGGCAATAAAAAGCGCGAACATGAAAACATAGCAATTTTAAGGCCACGTGCAATGTCTGCTGCGTTGCTGGGTTATGCTTGGGCAACGAGAAAGACGTATTCTGGTTTAAAACAAAATTTATTTATGTGTAAATTGTGTAGGTAACATCAATTAATTTTAAGCTAATTCAATGACTGATGATCGTTTTATAAAATAAAAAGTCCCATAAAAAGGTTTATCGAAATGATTAGGACGACGGACTGAGCTAATTTGTAACGACTGTCGGTTTGCCTGCCCCTTCCATTTGTTTGTAAGCTTGCCTGTCTGTTTGAACACAAACTATTATTTCAGCATCCGAAAATACTATCTAGGGTATCTACTACGGATATTTTCAAACTAAAAATTTCTTAGCACTCTTTCGCTTGACACGCATTTCTTAATATTTCATATAGGCTGCGTTTCTTTATACATTCCGGATAATCCCATTTCACAGCCAGAATAAACAGAATGCGTTTGAATTATACGTTAACATAACATCAGGCACGTTCTAAAGAATAAGTAAACAAAAAAGTTTATTCCAAACGTTCCGAATGAATAAAGAAATTCAGCCATAATAAATATGTACAAAATTAAATTAAATTAGACTTTTCAAACAGATGACATCCCTCTTAAAAATATGTATTCCCAAACTAGAACCTTCTTAAACCTCTTTCGTATAACAATATTAAGTTGTGCTTTCTTGGCTTATCTAGCTTAGCCTTATTGGGGTTAGCAGCACTACTTTTATACTACTAGCACGAGGAAGCAAAATTATAAAATTAAAAAACGAAATGGGGAAAAGTACATAAAGGTTAGGTTTGGTTAGATAAGGTTAGGTTAGAGTGGCTGCCCCGCGCAGAGTGCACTTTATATAGCACAAAAGGTGGAGAATGTTCGGCTAGTTCAAATCGACTCAACAATCTAGAAAGTGCTTGTTGAAGAATTGGTTGCGCGTGTTGGTCAGGGCGAGACAATGGCAGAGATAGTATTCGATGGTCTCCACTTCTTCCTCGTCTCTGCAACTGCGACAAAAAACGTTGGTGGGGTATCCTAACCTTTTCCGTGTGCGCCCATGAGGCAGTGTCCGGTGATTACCCCAACTACTAATCTGAGAGAGGAGCGGTCCAACCGGATAAGAGCTACGGATCGCTTTACATTAATCTTTGGCCAAATTTGCCTGATAGTATGGCAGGTGGTTTCCGCGGCCCACCTTATATTCACCTCGTCAACGAGTTCCGCGTTTGCAGGAGGGTAGAGGTTTTCCCGAACTCCGAGCAGAATTGGCTTCAGATATTTGCGCCCCCATCCTTTCTAGCTCGTCGGCCCATACAAAAGTCAAGGAGCATTTTGATGGATTCAGGTTGAGAGTCTTCCTGCATTCTATGGCTACTTTGGACGTTGTTCCATTAGAATTGAGAGATTTGATAGCAGCCTTGCTGTCAGAATATATAGCTATAGACCGTCCTGGAGGGGCGGAGGTTATAAGCCACCGAGCCGCCTCTACTTGAAAAACACTACAATGGTCCGGTAAACAAAAACTGAGGTTTAGCGCGAGTACGTCTGAGTAGATCCCGCTACCCACTCTTTTGTTAAGCTTGGAACCATCGTTTATATGGCCGTAGATCCCGGGTTCAGGTATGTGGCCCTTTTTTACTCGTTCGTCTCTGGGATTCTTGCGGAGAATTTGTAGTCTAAACAGAGTAGAGGAGTGGTATAATCTATTTGGCGTAGATTATCCGGTAGAGTTTCAAGTAATTTTGCGTGTCCGAATCTGAGTTCTCTCCACGGTTGGAAATTTGCCGTAGAGTTCCACGGGAGGAAGATTAATATTACTTCCAGAGATTTGGTGGATGTAGAGGGCAGTGCTCCCTTGATGAGCATGGCAGCCGTCCTCTGCGCACGCTCCACCTTGGCTCTGGACAAGGTGTTGTTTGGCGCAGTCCAACGTACGGTGATCCCGTAGTAAAAAATGGATCTTATCACGGCTGTGAACATCCAGTATACTGTATAGCGGTTTTATTTTACATTTTTTGCCCATGGCCGTCTTGCAGACATACAGGGCAGTATTGGCCCTTCTGAAACGGTCTTCAATTACACTTACTACAAGTTGAATTTTAGTTTTAACACATGGCCACCTTCCTACATGTACATATTTTAGAAATGAAGACTTCTTAAAATCATTTCGATTGATGCCAATGTTGTTATAGTTCAGTTAGTTTCCAAAGCAAAGGTTTATGAAATAAGTTTTATTTATC
>NW_023458558.1:41843568-41887690 GCF_013731165.1 Rhagoletis pomonella | reverse complement strand
TCACTTTGTAAAATCTAGCGAACGGTACAGATCTGATATGTACATGCATATGTAGATTAGGTACCAAAAGAAAAACAGATCCACATTAACTGCAATCAACATATGTACGTATGCATCTATTTACGTAACTATTGCGCCACCTGCTACTCAAAAGTCGAAATACCTACATACATTTACATACCTTTTGTCTCCTTCTCTCACTTCCAGCGCATGTAAGCATGTACGTGTTTGCAAAATGATGACGAAGTGATTTTGTATGGAAAATCATTTATGCCCATATATTTGAATAAAATAACCTTACCAAGAAGATATCAACCAATACACCAAATTAAAGGAAAGGCTTGAGTTTTTGACTGAAGAAAACAGAAACCAAATCATTCGAGCACTTTTTGAGCATTTTGCTAATAAAGAAATTGCTAATTTTTTGCCTTAAAATGCTCAATATTTGTTGAATTTATATAAAATTTATACACGATAATATTTCTATTGCCCTTAAGAACCTTTATCCCGAAACTGAAAGTTATATCTGCATCTCATAAGTTGCTAAAGCCCTTTAAAGGCTCAAAATTGGCCCCAAAATAAGCCAATATTTACAGTTGTTTCTACGACAGAAACCAAATTGGTTACTTGCAAAGATGAATCCGTCGAAGGATTGGAATTATGTCTTTGAAATGCCACACTTTTCTTTCAAATCCCTTCATTAGTTCTCGTCCAATAAGCATTTTTGTAAAGCTCTTAAAATTACAACTACAACAATATTTTTCATATCGAAACGTAAGACATATTCTACTTCAAAATATTCCGACGAACTGATAACCTTCTCCTTTTTGCGAAGTCGGTTAAAAATTGAATATTCTACAAAAAAGGTACCCCATGATTTTTTTTATAAATTTACTCCTCCGAAAGTTATTCAAGATTAAAGCACACATTGTACAGCATACTTGGCAGATAGGCAGCAGCTTGAGGCACGCATGGCGTATGAGTGATGTGCTGAAATTCAAAGTGGTGATATGGAAGTTGTGGGATTTTGGTTGAGCGCTAAGGTTATAAATAAATTTAAATATGTAGACCTTTTTGGATTGGATATTATTATTTTTTTGTTAACAATTTTAAAGTGGGGTGGCAACAAGAAAAAAACCAACTTGAGAAATAACGGATACCCTGTTGTAATATAAAGCAAAGCCTTATAGTCAGCAACACAGTATTTCAAACATCTCTAATACATGGAGTTTGAGGGTGTGTTTGCATAACAGTGTGCTAAAATGGCACAACTTCCGTTTCCGCTTGTTCGCTGGTTTCGCAGTGCAAGTGACGTTGATAGCCTGCTGGTGTTGCATTACTTTCCGCAAGGGGCAGGAATAATGGTACAACCAATTGGTTTCGCGAAAATGCAGGCACTTAAGTAGCTGTTAGACGGGGCAAGTGCAAGTCCTTTTAAAAAGTAAATGCAGTAGCAGTTACAAATTGCATGCCACTTTCCGACACGACTTATTGTCTGTTTACACGGCGAATGCTGACAACTCCACATTCCAGATATTTTTGTGGTTATGCAAAAATTAACCAGCTAAAAAATTTATTTAAAATTCTAAAATTAGCACAAAAAGCCACAAGCTGTATAATGCATTAATACTTAAATACTTCGTATCAGTATAATAAACATTTTTAAAATTTTGTAAAATTCACTCAAAACCGCATCACTCGATCACTGTTTGACATCACTTTCAGCAAAAATGAAAATTTCCGCTACAGAAAAAGCCAGTTGAAATTTTGGCAAGTTAGCGATTTGCATTCTTTTTGTTGCAGTCACATCTTGAAATTTTTATTTCCGAAAATCATTTCTGAAAATATAAAAACCGGACTTTTTGCGTGTTGACACGTGAAAGTGGACTTTCGCGTTTGAATTTTGATAGTGCTTACACTGCCACGTCTAACGGCACTTTTAAACACCTACACATGTAAATTCATATCGTCATTTAAGGTACAAAACCGCGTGTCGTGGTTCCGTAAAACCTCGTAACTGACATTTGTGCCAAAAAAAAAGATACTTGCTGGACAGAAGCTTCTGGCATCAAGCCCTTATCCATTCATACTAAAATATCAATACTTAGACTTAAGAAGAAGAGATGAATAGGGATAAAAGAGAGAACATGCTTTACTCTCTCCTATACAATTTGGGCCACCTCAGAAGCGAGGTTTTGCATTTTCTTGATACGCCGTTTTGTATTTTAAACGACGATATGTATGTACTTAGCTACCGTCGTATCAATGATCGCGCTGCATTGTTAGCGGCTCAAAATGTGCTTCCGTCATTGGCGAATGCATATATAAAATGCATATTATGGCTATTTGGGTAATAGCTATTCAACGCGTTTACGCTTGAAACAACTGGCTATGGGAATGTTAAGTGTTTATACATATATATGTACATACATAAGTATATGTTCCTAAATATGAAGTTATATTATATATAGAAATTGATATCGCTGATTACAACAGTATGTGAGGTGGCCCAAATTTTATAGGAGAGTGTAAAACTTGACTTATTTCAAAACGGTTCTCACTTACGTTTCGATATGGAGGCTATGTTCAAATGTTGTAGTTGCAGTTTTAGAGACTTACGAAAACGCTTATTGCACGAGAACTAATGAAGCGATTTGAAAGAAAAGTATGGCGTTTCGAAGACATACTTAGTTCCAAACCTATCGACAGCTTCTTTTTCTAAGTAACCAATTTGGTTTCTGTCGTAGAATAAACGGTAAATATTGGCTTATTTTGGGGTAAATTTTGACCCTTTAAAATGCTCTAAGCAACTTACGATTTGCAGGTTAAACTTTCATTTTCGGATATAAGTTCTTTGGAGCAGTAAAAATATTATCGTGTACAATTTTTTATAAGTTCAACAAATATTGCGCGTTTTAATGCAAAAAACTGTTAAAAAAATCCCGCAAATTTTTTTTATTTCCAAAATGCTCGAAAACCGCTCGAATGATTTTGTTTTTGTTTTCTCTAGTCAAAAATTCCAAATTTTTCCTTTCATTTGCTATATGTGAAGTATTGTTTGATATCTTCTTATGTATTAGTATGTTTATTTGATTCAAATATATGGGCATAAATAATTTTCCGTCCTCGTTTTTCAAATAAGTGCATGCACTGGAAGTGAGAGAAGGAGACAAATGGTATGTGTAACAAATGGTAACAGATGGCACAATATTTATAAAAGGCAAAGGTGAAGGGGAATATGTAGATAAAGCAAATGATAAACATAAAAGTAAAAACAAAGCTAAATATAAAGAAAACTATGAGGATGAGGAAGATTAAAATAAATGTAATTATAGAGAAACGTATATAGACAGAAAGTCAATCTGGGGACGGTTTTGTTATCGATATTTTTTATCGATTTTGTTATCGAAATTTTTATCGGTATTGTTATTGATTTTTCTATTGATATTTTCGGAACTTATCGATATTTTAATCGATTTTGTAATTAATTTTTAATAGATGTTATAATCGATTTTGTTATCGGTATTTTTTATTGATTTTGTCATAGATATTTCTATAGATTTTGTCATCGATTTTGCTATCAATATTATTATCGATTTTGTTATCGACTGTGTCTCCCTAACAGCCTGCAGACCAAGACGCAGGCGCTGAACTGTTCCTTTTATCTCTTTTGGCACAAATATCAGTTACGGGGTTCCGCAAATCCACGATACGATTATAAAGGTTTAATGGCCGCTGGGGATCAATGGCAACTCTTGGGTGTACTTCTGTCATGAAGAAACTTCTCATAAACTCCTTTGCCATTCGGGGGTGGCGGAAAATTACTTGTGTTAAAACAGCAGGGTGTACACTACATATTGGAGGAAAAGCTCGGCCTTACACTTAGCAAAAGTGTAAGCGCCAAGATATTATTGCAATGCAGAATTTATTGAAAACATTTCCATTCGAAAAACAAGCTATTTTCGTGGGTTTGGAATTTGTTCCACAGTGATTGGCATCAAAAAACGTAAACGTTTTTTTTCCGAAGCTGCAATGAAAGAAAGTAAGGCGATATTCCTCACCGAACAGTAAAAATATATAATTGGACAAAGGATGAGATTGACGAGAGTGACTAGCTTTAAAGCGAATATATGATGCAGTGCCAGATCAAGTATTGGCTCTGCATACTTTCTTTAATATGATCGATATCACAGCATTGGCAGTCGTCTACCATGTGAAAAATGTGATAACACCATCCTACACTGGAACCAGATGGAAAGTTCTTCTGTGGAGATTTGGTGAAGATTTCAAAGAGACTAGTAAGAAATAAACATCGAATACCATTTGAAAAGACCTCTGGAGCCCATTGACATCTTTCCAGGCTCGTTGCCGAAAACCAGTAACAAGTTTTGGTTTTCGTGTGCAACGTATAGGACAAGGAAGAGCAGGAAGTTATGTAGGCTCTACATAGCCTACCATAAGCCGATAAAGAGCTCTATAGATTCATCTATATTCGGTTAATTCAGTAAAGATATAATGAAAAATATACAAATCAATAGAAAATACAGGTATTATACTAACCACTTTCCCAAATTTAGAAGCCTGAGACTATTGAACCAAAATTAAAACTACATCTTTTAGTCTACTCAGAATTACTTAAGTTGAGTAGATACAGCAGGTAGATAGCAAGGTAAAAGTATTTTTGAAGTGAAACTTCTTTAACGGCGGTTGGTTGGTTGGGAGTAAGTTGGCAAATTCAACGGAAATTGCACACGGATGGTGCAACGGAAATGGTTGGGACTGAAAGAAGTGCTTCTTGAGTGTATGGTATTAATTTAACAAAAACTTGCCAATAAAAGTTAAAGAAGAATACTTAGAAAAAGGCCAATACAAGAATGAAAGTAAAGTTGAGTATGTACATAGATAAAGAAAAGGATAAAGGCAAAATTAAAAATAAAACCAAACGAAATATGCGTAAAGATACAGGCAAAAATGAAGATCAAGGTAAATTTAAACATTTAACTTAAAAAGGGCAAAGGTAATAGGCAATATGTAGATGAAGAAAATGATAAAAATAAAAGTAAAGCAAACATAAATATAAAGAAAATGATGAGGATGAGGATACCGATAAAAGTAAAGATGAAGATAGAGGAATAAAGATTAAAATAAAGGTAATTATAGAGATTCTCGGGACTTATCGATATAACAATCGATATTTTTTATCGGTTTTGTTTCCAAATTTGCTATCGATATCTTCGGAATTTATCGATATAATAATTGATATTTTTAGTTATCGATTTAATTATCGGTTTAGTAATCCGTATTTCTAACGATTTTGTTATCGATATTGTTATTGGTTTGGTTATCGACTTTGTTATAGATTTTATTATTGATATTTTTATCGAATTTGTTATCGAGGTTTTTATAAATTCTGCTATCGATACTGTTATCGATTATTTATCGATTTTGTTATCGATATTCTTATCAATTTCCTAAGCGATCTTTGTGGTCGATTTTGTTGTTGATTATTTATTGATTTTATTATCGATATTTTTATCAATTTTCGAATTTCGATTTTGCTATTTTAAAATTTTTATCGATTCGGTTATGTTAGAGATACTTTTATCGATTTTGTTATCGATTATTTTTGTTTTTTTATTGATATTTTTAACGATTTTGTTATCGGTAGTTTGATGGATGTAACTATCGGTTTTTCTAGCGATAAATTATAAAGATAAAAAATGAAGATAAAGGAAAACAGAATAAGATAAATGTAATTAGAACGACAAGGGTAGAGGTAGCGATCTAGATAGAAAAAATACAAAAAATATAACTTTAAGCAAAAGCAGATGTACATATGAGTAGTCCACTTGAAAAGTGCGCTTTGTAAATTTTTTTCGATTTTTAGTTTTTGGTGGTTAACGTACCAGTATTTAAAGTAGTTTCATGTCCACTAACAATACAGTGCAAAATCCTTATATATTCTGAAAAAAATAGCATTAAATGTTAGCTACTCGAGCAAAAGTCGCTATAATACTTACTGTATGTATCTATACACTTTCAAAAGTCGCTATAATATTTATTGTACGTATTTATACAAGTTCAAAAGTCTCCATCTTCTGATGAACTTAGAAAACTGCAAACAAACGTGATAGTTTCGGTGCCTAGTGGAAGACGGCTTAAAAAAGAAGCAGACCAATCTTCATGAAAGAGAGAACGCGAAAAGCTATATAAAACTTACTGTTTCAAACTCGCTATATTTAATTTCTATATATAAAGTTTGCAAAAACTACCACATTGCGATTTTGATTTTTAATGTTATTAGGCTCTTATTTATCCAAATTTTCAGATAATAAAAAGAAATATACAATTTGGATGTTACTTGTAGTTGTAGACGTTTTATTTTTTAATTTATGGCTTACTATTATAAAATCACGTAACGCTGTTTGCAAGTGAACTACTCATATGTTTGCATATATATACATACGTAACGTAAGTACCACTTTTCCACTTTTTTTTCTATTAACTAATTATAGCCTCTTGGCTTGCCATCGCGAACCCTTTTGTGTATTTCTGACTTATGAAATGTTCTCATAAATAACCTTTTCAGTTCGTGGGCAGCTTACACTGTAGGTCGCAACATTTGTGTGAACACATAAAAATGCTGTCCACAAGTCTAAGGTATATTTTTTGCGTGCCATACTCTTATCAGTCATAAAATGCAAATACTTAAGTTACCAAAACAGAAGTGAAGCGCTCTTCGTATTTAGAATAAAAGTCAACTACATAGTATGTACATAAATCGCGACTGGTACCTCAATTTAATTTATTATTTAATATGTTAAGAGTTGTTATTACACTGTAAGGTTCGAGAATAAAATGTTGCCCTGCAGTTGACCATGCGGTCTGTACTTGTTTAAACGTTACAAATGTTCTGCTCATTACCGAGACTGGCACTACCTCATTACCACAAGTTAAACAACGATTTTACATTCCACGATTGAACATTTAATTTATTTAATTTAAATCGATTGTACAACTTCTGCATGTGCTTTTGTATTTTTGTATGTGCATTAATCTACATACGTATGCATAAATTCATTACGAAAATCACTGCCGGTCATTTTCGTACCGCCCAGGTGTGTCCTTAATATGTTTACGTGGGTGTATGATACGTATACGACGTGGCATCCACGCATTCTGAACAACATACACTACATACGTTGGGCTGTAATTTGCACAGTCGCCAATGTAATTAAAAAATCAAATTATACCAACAATCGTGCTTGCACATACATACTTACATACATATGTTTGTTTGTACATGTATCTGCTCGCATTCTCCCAGTGGGAAAATGTAATATTTGGTAAACGAGAAAAATAATCAGTTAAACAGCCACGGAGTGCCGCGATTACGTTTAACCCTAAGGTTGTTCTACATCAATTCGGAAACAAATTGTATTTGAATTTAAGATCGCCTACTGGGTCCTTTTTTAAAAAGTGGATTTAAAATTTTGTCAGTGGCTTTTTTTCTTCTTTATTATAAAAAGTCAGAAATTTAAGTAAGTTACCTAGTAACATGTATATATTTGCTCACATACATATGTGTAAATACATAGCATATTTCTTTTATACATGGCTAGAATTATATCCGCATACAGCACGTTATAGTTTATTAACAAATTTACAATTATTTGGAGAGGAATAATGGTGCCAGCTTCCACTGATTGCTCAGAGAAACATCCCAATCCTCTGTAAATAAAAAAAATTGTTCTACAAGGAAAAAACACAATATGCACTTTAAGTCAAACTGGAATACCCAAGTCTAAGTCGCTACACATAATTTTTTTTTTATGTTCTGTGCAGAGTTCGCGTCATGTTCCGGGCTAAAACCAGATTTTGCTACTTCATCAAAATCTCGAAATACATCCACACATTTTGCACATCCAAAACTATAAAATTAGCTTAAAATGTCAACTTTTTAAGTAATTTTTTGCAAGAGTTTCTATTAAATGATAAGATATTATGAACACATGCAAATGCAATTTCTGCAGGAGCGATTAGCGCACGGTTACCCACGAACGTGTACGTAGCGTACTGTAGAAGTGCGTAGAAACATATAAAATTTGCTGTTGATAGGCAGAGAGAGAGAGAATCAACCTAAACGGCACGGTCATGCGATGGTGAGTTTTTATTAAAACGCCGATCCCATAAGATATATCGTGTCAGCTGACAAATTCTACGTTTTTGCGGTCCAAGGGTAACTGCGGTTTTACATCTAAAAAAAAATACATCCTCAGCGGTATCAATGATTGGTGGATTGATACGTTCCGATTCCACCGGAAATATTACGAAGTTTCAAGTCAGTGGCTATGGTACCAGTAAAATTAGAAAGCCCAGCAAAGACCATATAAAAATTCCGTTGACTGTTATGTGCTAGTGCAATTACGAATAATTCCTTAGCGCCAGAATTCATGAATTTTGCCGCGAATTCTGCGTTTTATAAAGTTGGACTTTGTACATTTTTTTATCTATACATGGATTTTCTCGTTCCGTTTCAAAATTTCGAACAGCTACTCTATCTACTCTAAAAAACGCATTAACTTCAATAATGTTTCACTATTTACTAACCCATGCTTCAGTCCAGGAGTAATTGCTTTTAAATTATTATTAGAAGAAAGGGCTCTCGCTATTCCGATTATTTTTCTGCTTCTTAAATTGAACATGGTTTTGATCTTTGTATGTATAGCTGTGTTAAATACCCCCCATGTTGTCAAATTTGAATATTAGGTAAAGTAATGGGCATTAATCAAGTGCATGTATTTACACATAGATATATGATTTGAATCTATCTCTTTTAAAAATAATAGCTGGTTAGCTACCCTACATTTTTTGTAAAATAAAATAAAATAGGCGATTTTAAATTAAATTGGAATATGTTTCCGTAGTTTTCCAGAAACACTGGATGTTGAACAGCCTTAAGGTCAAGCGTAATTGTTGCACACCGTGCAGTCGTTTTTACATTCGCAAATGCATTTTTTTCCCATGCTGATATCCCAAGAAACTGGACTTTTTAGATAAATTAGAATGCTGATTACATATTAATCAGTATTCGAATCTAAGACTCATACGTAATCCTTTACATTAGTTATCACGCATCTAACGCATTACTACTTTTCTTACTGGGCTTGCATATATTCATACATATGTACATTAGGATGGTTGCAAGAAATCAGTTTTGGATTTTTAAAATGGGAAAAATGTGGAAATATGCTAGAAAAGTGTTTGAGAAAATCTCAGCTCAATCTGATAATGTAAAGACGTAGCTCATTGAGGTTTATCATAGTTTTTTGTCCTTAAAATCGAAACCATTTATACCCGGAATCTGTTTCGAATATTATTTGATAGGAAGTTTTATTCTTATTAATTTTAATCCAAATAATATTTTCGCTAAAACTATATATCCTCAAGTGTGAATCTAATTAATATATATATTTTTTTAATTATATTGTTCAAATATATATATTTTTTATATTGCTAAATTAAATACAATAACGTTATATTTTTTTTAAATGACAAATTAAGGTGGTTTTGACTTAGATATGGTAGCTGTTGAAAAGTTGTTGTTGTTCTTCGGCTTTTGTCAAGGATAAATTAAAGTCTTTGAATAATTTTACTCCTCCATAAATTGTGTCATTAACTTATTTTATTTCTTTCACTATTTTTCAGCTTTTACTAATGTTAATTTTCACACCATTCATGTGAAAATGCCAACTCCAAGCTTCTAGGAATTAATGGCGTTTTCTTTGTATAAGGCACCATTATCAGAGTGCAACATTTTAAAGGGCGAGCACGCAATATGAATGTGTGATGCTGAGAAAAGAATACGAAAACTTGACAGCCCTGGCGCAGGGCAGAATAAATGCAACATTATTTCGAGAAAAGAAAACGCTATAAGTTTTGCTGTTACCTCTTTCAGGTGTACATGGCGTATGAGCAACATTCTTTTCTGCTAATTTTTCATACAAAAAATCTTTGTGCATTTTCATTTGACCACTCTTTATTTACCCATCCATTTTGTTCGTTAGTAGCCTCATTTTTGAAAAAATTTACACTAAAATTATTTTTATATTTTTTTCCTGTTAAAGTTATTTTTTTTATTTTAACTTAAACAAAACAAAAAATCTGGAAAGGTTAGTTAATTTCTCAGAAACTATTAGGCCCATCGAAAAGTGATGTATATACGGTGTATGGTTCGTAAGATATATGTACGTGATTAAGTGAAACCACTCTTTTTTTAAGCTGAATAAAAATTTTGAGTAAAAATCTCTTCTGCATCTCTACCTCCCCTTTTTTACTTCCGGTCCTTCTTCCTCTCGGTGTTTAAAATTTATACTCTGTGTCTGTATCTTCTTCATTGTCTGCATTTCAGATTTGACGATATCCACTATAACCTGATGCTAGATGATAGATGCTAAATGCTTAAATAGGTTTAGTAAAAATATTATGCGAATCAAAATTAATAAGAACAAAATTTCCTATCAAATAATAATCGAATTAGGTTCCGGGAACAAATAGTTTCGATTTTGAGGACGAAGAACTAGGATTTTTTTTTATAAAAAATCGTTTTTTCCTAACTTTAACATTAATGAGGCACGAGTTAACATTACCAGATTGGGCTAAATGTTTTTCAATCTCATATTTTAGCCTGTTGGCCCATTTTAGATGGGTACCACGAAAAATAAAACCAAAAAAGTTTACCATATACCTTGTGACCACACTAATGTACATACATACATACACATACATACTTTGCAAACAGTTGTGGGATTTACTGTATTTTTTTTAATTGGCAGTTAAATCGCTTAAAAAGTATCAAAACGATTTCGATTTTCTTCTCATTTTCTGCCACTGCATAAATGCATGACTACTTACACAGGTGATCTGCTGTTTTTGTTGGCAATGGAAGGCTGAATAAACTGCTCAATGCATCTGGGGAATTCAACCACTAAAAGGGCAATAAATGCAGCGAGGCATTAATTTGTGCCTCAATTCAAGTTGTGACATAATTGGGTGACAGTGCGGTAATGCGGACGGGAGAAGAGTGCTGGAAAATTGGTAGCGTCGAATTAAAAGGAAAAATTGAAAAAGAATATTTATGTATTGTATGTACATATATGGCTGCGCATTTGTACCGTTGCAGTGACTTTATAAGTACGTACGTTATAAGTATGTACAAACAACCATACATATGTTTGTGCCATTCCAATAAAATTAATACTGAAATTACAAAAAATTGCATAAATTAGAAAAAATTACTATTGTGTTCATAGTTAGTAGAGAAGCTCGGCCAAACACTAACATATCGAGCCCTAACCGCCAAAATAACATAACCGACCTTTTTTCAAAATTTTCCTTTTGATGCAGAAATGCACCTAAATGCTCTAGGAATATTTCTGCATCCAAAAGAAAATTTTGAAAAAATGTCGCTTACGTTATTTTGGCGGTTAGGGCTCGATATGTGTAAGCGCCAATCTATTATTATTATTATTGTTCATAGTTATATGGGAAAATCTCTGGAATCCTCTGCTTTTATGTCACTCATCTTTAAATTAATTTTGCTAATGTAATTTTACTTCTCTAAAGTTGGTAAACCATTCACTTTGTAATCCATGGTCGCTAGTCCCAGTGACGGCAGGATGGCAGCTATAACTTCTGCTCAAATGTAAATTATTCTTGTTTATCCACAAAAATTCTCATTGGTAATGGCCGCAAACTCAATAAAATTGTTGAATATAATAATAATTACTTATGTATTGAAGAAAATCAATTTTGAAAAAAAATAACATTTTTTTATGAAATTCCGGGCTTTGGAAAGCTGAAGAAATTTGAAATGTAAAACATTTCAATTTACTTTGTTTAATTTCACTCAACTTTATTTTAATTTTGTTTGGCTTAATTTTATTTCTTTATTTAATTTTATTTTATAATACTTAATTTTATTGTTTTATATTTTATTTTGGTTTTGTTTTATTTTACTTAGCTTTGTTCAGCTTTTTATTTTACTTTATTTTATTTACGTTTACATGATTGAAACTTTTTAATATATAATTTGATTTATTTATTTTCTTCTTTTTTTGATAACATGACTTATGTGGTATGAAAACATAAATCCTCTTTTGCCATTAGATCAAAGATCATTTCATTTCAAGTGAAAATAGGACCTTTCCATGGTCTGCCTTTAAAGCCGAGCCAAAGTGTGCTGTTGTCTGTACTGTGGCTTAAGCCAGGCTGGGACACTCAAACGGTGCGATAGTGCAACGTTTGAAGCTCCTTAACCTTACCCGCTTACTATAGATCTATACACATAGCAACGCAGGCAGGTGAAAACGTAGCTACCAACGACTTGAAGTTCCAAGTTTAATTCCTTGAGCAGTAAGCTCTGCATCCAGAGAATGCTGAAGATAGATAGACACAGGGCAGAATTTATTTACGGTGGTGCTATGAACGTGTATATAGTTGTGATAGTCTTTCCGGAATCTAGCAAGCAACGATCAGTGCCTGAGCACTTTTGTCTCAGTAGGAATAACATGCTGCAGCTAACAATTGCATTAATATACAAAGGAGATTGCTGATAGTTCTGATCCATTTTGCTTGTGAAAAAATTTCCACATCAACAAAGACGCGTTTAAAAGCGTTTTAATAATTATAGACGAAGAGCTTGGGCGGAGTGTAAAATCATAATCGCTAGATTGATGGCAGTTTTGAGGTTTTTCGCTGAAGGAAGCTACCAATATGGTGTTGGGGAAAGATTTTGATGTGGAGTTAGCGCAATATACGTTCTCAAAAACATTAACAAAAACTTTGCAAAGCCTCGAGCAATGTCCGACCTTTCGCTCATGCATTCCACCATCATTTCGCATTGCGACCGATTTGTTGTGATTTAAAACAACTTCTTCGCTCTGACACCAGTAGTTGCTCTTCGTACATAATTTCCGACAAATACATAAAAATGACAGCTACGTCGGATTAAGCCATACCAACATTGCGAATTTCGAAGACGGCCTCCGAATTTCGAAATTACGATACGACAACGCGGATTGCAGCATCGAAAATCAAATCTACGACGGATTACAGCATATGCGTAAAAATCTTCTTCTTATTTGCGATTTTTGCGCGACTTAAAATGTAGACTGCAAATACTACAACGAAAATTTTTTTTACAAATTTTTTGAAGTTTATATTGTCACATCTTCTTTGTATCTTCTGTTGTTGCATGGTTTTGGATTTAGAAAAACGAGTTGACTAATTAAGTCCTTACATAAATTTATTTTGTATTCAGTAAACTCCACTTGACTTTAGTGGCAGAAAACTTTTGGGTTAACCTTTTCCAAGCACACCGAGAAAAATTAACTACTCAAAAGTAATTTAGAATTGGTAATTCGTCAAAATGAGCGCTGTTCATGAAGAAAAAATTTTGCTACTTGAATACTCGCAGAAGCTGAGTGTAGACAAACATAAACATATGAGTATTTCTTCAATAATATTCATTTGTAAATTCCACTTTGCATTGGCTGTAAAATTATTTTTCTTATTACTTACATATGTATGTATTCCTTGTAAAGGATGCCAATAAACAACAGCCACAATAGCAGTGCAAAAATGCAATAACCTTTTGTAAAGGCAGCGCGCTTTTATGCTCAAATCTCTTCCCTCCCTTCACGTAAATATTCATGCACATGCGACTGCAATTTTACTGGGAAGCCAACCGCAAAATGTTGTTGCCGTGGTAATCTTTCTGGTCGACCCATGAATCCTAGCCTAACTGGCGAATCCGCTTACAACGTTTTACTTGTTTTCAGCTCCTCGTGTCTACATATTTAGATATCTGGAATGTAGTTAGTTGTGGGTTGGTGCACATGGAAAACCTTTGTCGCGGCCAACTTTAGCGGTTACACTAAATGCCTCAGGTAAATTCCAGACGATTACATTCGTATAAAGTCTATCCGTCAGAGAGAGATGCGATTTTGTTGCCGTGCTTCTAGAATTAGCCATTAAATGCATACCACCTGCATGCTCCCCTACATACATGCAGTGTTAGCGAATAACTTCACTTTGTTTTCACTCTTCTGTTTCGCATCCTTAGTCAAGGAAATGCAAAATGTCAAATTTCATTAAAATGTAGTATGTAAGTATGTTGCAAACAATTCCTTTTACGTCGAGTGAAACATTTCTGGTGGCATATGCGTGTACAATGGGCACTAGGGTGGTCCAAAACAAGTAAAGTCGAGTCCAAAACAAGTAGAGTCAGAAAAGTCTCAGAATACTGAGTTGTAACCCTCATTATGAGCTCAAAAAAGAGTCAGAAAAGAGCAATTTTCCCCTCTCAGAAGGGCACCCCAATATGAGTCCAAGTTAGGAGTCATACATAATAGAGTCTTAAGTATGACACCTTCTTAAAACAAATATTCTTAATAACTTTGATTATTAATAAGTTTTTACTTCTACGTGAACTTTGTTACTTTTATTCAACTCAGAATTTATGATACCAAAACGATGCGAAATGAGTCAATCTGGTTGACTGGTCTTAGAATCATATTTATGAAGAAAAATGATTTAAGACTCATAAATTGTGAGCACTCGCAAAATTGTTTGTAACCATTTGCGCAACCCTTCATCATTTTGGCGTATATCTTTTCATACCAATCATGAACATGAAATGGTATTGTAACTTTGGTCCTATATTTGTAAATACCAGAAGAAGAAGAAGAGATAGACCAGTCGAAAAGTATCCAAAATTGTCAGAACGTCAAGCAGAGTCGATTTAGCCATGCCCGTCTCTCTAGCCTGTCTGTTCAAAGGCAATCTAGACCCTCAGTTTTCGAGATATCTAATTGAAATTTGGTAAGCGGTTGTATTTTGTAATGCATTAATCATATACATAGCCCACGCACAATAGATTGTTCAGATACTAGATTTTGTGTTATAACTCTTCCATTTTTGGGGCTCGGAATATGAAATTTCACCGAATTTTCATTTATTTATAGCAATATAGAGTTCGTACGACAAAGATTGGGTTACTCGACCTATTGCCTCCATATCAATGACTGTTTAGAAATGACGTTTTACTTTAAAACTCCTTCATGTAGACAGCTAAAACCGTGCAATTTCGTGGGCTATTTACTAATTAGTGATAGAGAAGGAAATCGCCCTGCCAGTCAATATGGCCCACTCCAGATTTTTTTTTTTATATTCCCCAAGTTCTTCATGTCAAATAATTTTTTTATAAAATACTGGTTCATGGTAAAATAAAACCATGTCGATGGCTGAGTGGAAGATCGACCTATCTCGGCAGCCAGTTCGAAAACGCTCTATCTCAAAAAACTTTTCAAGAACGCCCTATATCAGAATTCGTTTCAAAAATGCCCTATCTCAGCTGCCGATACAAAACTGCCCTATATCAGCATATTTTCAATACATTTTGAAGTGAGATAGGGCGTTTTTGAACCGAATTTTGAGATAGGGTGTTTTTATACCCGAGCGCACTTGTGCACAAGGGTATATTAATTTTGTTCACATAACGGTTGTATGTAACAGCCAAAACGAATCGAGATAGATATAGACAAATGTATACATAAATGATCGGGATGAAAAAAGAAATCGATTAAGCCATGTCTGTCTGTCCGTCCGTCTGTCCATCTGTCCGTCCGTCCGTGTACACGATAACTCGAGCAAAAATTGAGATATCTCAACGAAATTTGGTATGTAGGTTTCCCTTAATCCAATGTAGGTTGGTATTGAAAATGGGTGGAATCGGACTGTAACCACGCCCACTTCCCATATAACGGTAATTTTCGGAAATACGAAAACTGCGATATTTTAGTAACTACTGAAGATTATTCACTCAAAATTAATATTTCCAACAATTTTTAGACGAAAACTGAGAGTGTTATACATTTTTGGAAAATGGGCGTAGCCACGCCCACTTATGGTTACATGTGTATATCTCGGTAACCGATGCACTAATTTCTTCGAAACTTGGCACAGTTGTTGGCCTTGGTACAGCATAAAAAATCGCTGAAAATTTTTAAAATCGGACGATAACCACGCCCACATCCCATATTACTGTAATTTAGAGAAATACAAAATCTTCGATAAATCAGTAAATATAGAAGTTAATTTATTCAAAATTGATGCTTGCAACATTTCTTTACCAAGAAATACGTTAATGGTAAAATTTTGGAAAATGGGCGTGGCACCGCCCACTTATGATCACATATATGTATATCGGTAACATATATGTATATCGGTAACCGTTCTACCAATTTGTACCAAACTCGGTGTGGTTATTATGCTTGCCACATATAAGCAAAACGTTGAAAATGATTGAAATCGGACTAAAATTACGGCCGCTTTTCATATAACGGTAAATTTCAGAAATGCTTGAAACTTCAATATTTCGAAATTTAAGGACGCTAATTTATTCAAAATTGATACACCCCGGCTTACCATCTAGCGGTAGGTTTCGGAAAGGTGAAAAAACATATATTAAATACTTGCGCCGAGTATTTAATGTTCGGCTCCGCCCGAACTTAGACTTTCTTACTTGTTCAATTAAATTCTGAAATAGGGCGTTCATGAAAAGTTTCTTGAGATAGAGCGTTTTCGAACTGGCTGCCGAGATAGGTCGATCTTCCACTCAGCCATCGATATATACTAAAATTCCCAACTTTCTACAAAAACTAAGAACATTTTATAAAAATTTCGTTAATTTTTAAGTAAATTTTAAATATTTTCTTAATTCATTTGTTTTTGGAAATACATATTTTGAGTATGCAATTTGGTAGCCCACTGAATTTTAGTAGAAATAGTTTTTGGAATACTTTTTGTGTAAAATGGCTAACAAGCCTGCATTTCTGTACTTACGAAAATCTGTTAATATGTCACACTCTTTCAAGGCAAAAGGGCACATTCTCTGCCCCTTGAAGCTTTCTTAGGGGAGATGGCTGCCTCGTAAATCAGATGTTTGTTTAAAACGACAATATTATGAAATGCGTGAGCTAGACAAAGACAATAAGGCAAAAACATGAAGTTTGTTTCTAGAACTAACGAAATCACCATAAGCTAGCAATCGAATGTTAGGACATTCAACAACTCCGCTTCGACATCAAACCAATGTGTATGTAATTTAATTTATTTACTAGATTAGCACTTTACTAACGATTATCTAGGTGCTAGTGGGTTATCCTATTTGCATACTATTACAATTTCGCATTCACGCTTCCAATGCGAATGTTTACTTATACATACATAAATTTAAATAAGTGCCGGTTAAGCAAATTTTTATACATTTTTTACCGCATAACAAAAGCTCGAATGCACACATATACAATTATATGTATATACGTAAAGTGTTACCGTTGTGCGACTAAAGTATCAAATTGACACTTTTTGTAGATCGATTCCCCCTCACATTGACTTTTTAGAAATAGGCTTATTTTGAAACCTTTTTTAAAAATCATGCGACTTTTGCCCCTTTTCTTTGATTAAAAATTCTATATACACATTTTGATAATTTTTTCATAAAACATGTTTTGTTTCTTACATATTTTAAAGTGGTTTTAGTATTTACGTTTCAAAGGCGCTTAAAATTTACATCTCTGGCAAGATTTTGACTGCTGCAAATTTTTTCCGCAAAAATGTCCATAAATAGCAGCAATTAGTTTATTTCGACTATGAATATGCCCCAATAAGTTTCGAGAGGTAATATAATGAAAGTATTTATATACATGTTATAATAGATTTGAATTACTTGAAGATACTTTTTTTCGGCTGCGACATTTTTTGCAACTTTCGAAAACTTTTCAGCGCGGTAACACTGTGTACCTATATACTAGGGATGTTAATTTTTCAGCTTTTTCCGACCCCGGGATTTTCAGGACGTCAGTATCACAATCCCGGCATCCGCGATTACTCCCGGGATTTAGATATTCATTACTTTTCAACAACTTTCATCGAAAAACTGCTTCTATATTGTTTGAGAAGCTCTCCTACCATAAAATAAATAATAATACAATGGGTCTGAAACCTACTTTTTTATTAAAAGTTCCGTTTTTATTTTTTCTCTCTGCCTTCAGGAAGATTCATTTCAGGATTTATTTTAAAGAAATTTTTAATTTTAAAGATAGGATTGATTCCAAGAATTATTTAAAAATTTCAATGCCATGTAGAAAAAAAATTGGGTACTAAATGCAAGAGGAAATTTATTTAGAATTTAAAAATTAAAATTTTTTGGATTCACAAGGACGAATTGGTAATTTTTTAAGCTGATAAATTTAGAAAGGCGAAATTAGAGGATGTTATCGTATTTATATAAGTCCTTAATATATCGCACACCAAAATCTAAACTGAGCTAACTCGAAATTCATTGAGGGAAATATACCTAACGACTTGTGGATTGTACACATTCAGCGCAATTAATACAAAAACAGGTATAAGCATAGTAGTTTTTTAGTTAATGTATATAATCATGAAGAACAAAATATTCGCATTAATTGGATGTAAATCCTATGAATTAATTTATGAAAAAAATCGCCATACATTTTGTTTGAGTTGATCGTTAGATCTAGGTGTGCGATATAATTTTTTCAAAACACAAATATTGCGAAATTTGAAGGATGAAATTTTAAAAGGACATTTTCAATACCTACCAGCCCTTCCGCATCAATTCCTTCCTCTTTAATTTGATACCCATACTTTTTCTCTAAGCACATTTCTCTGAATTTTTTAAATAATTTTTGAATTACTGCCGTCAGAGTGAAAAACTAAAAACTAAATTTTACTATTTTTGGCCCATGGTTTCGCGAATATATTGATATTTGTGTTTTAAATTGACTATTGACTAAAAAAAGAAATATAGCCAATACTGGTCAAGAAAAGGAGTTTCTATTATTGCCATCCGAGCAAATTACAAATCCCGAAAATCCCGGGACCTTAAAAAGGCCGGGATCCCGGGATTAAAATTCCTAATACAAACCTTCATACATATACTTCGTTCAGCGAGGCATGAACTACGCATGCAGTACAGCGCAGCGCAACTTCATCGCCCCAACGGCTGCGTTCGCTTTTTTAGCGGTTTGCTATTCAACGTGGCTTCCTTCCGTTTCGTTTGGTGAATGCAATTTTTTGGGTTGTGTTTTTAAAATATCACTTTTTCCGTTGCTCGCTTTATGCTCGCATATACATTTATGAAAGGTGAAATGCGCATTGGTAAGTGGGTAACGACGTTGATGGTGTGGCACAAATGTTGGCCCATGGTTGGCGGTAGCGCACAAAAAATATACAATTGCATTTCAATTTGAATTTGAATAGAATTTTGAATGCCCGCTTTCGGTGCGTCCGAAGCTGTCGCATTTGATTTCTTTATTTTTCTATGCAGATGCAAGTAGCGGTGGGCGTTTGTCTGTGCGCTATTGTTCATTTTGTTGGAGTTGAATTGAATAGTAAGTGATATTTGCTGGATATACTGATGGTTACACTTAACTAATAGGCACTTGACGTAAATGATTTTGCACTATTCACGGCTGAAGGATTTATGTTCCAGATTTCCTAACTCTAGCAATGCCATTACTGCAATTACTTTAGCAAGAAAAATGTGGGCTATATATGTAAATGTTCAGGCGCATACAAGTCTATACATTTAACAAACCAAACTGGTGTAACTATAATATTTGTGTTGTCAGGTTTTCAGTGGTCATCTTACCTGCAGGGAAATCGTTGGCATTGTAAAATTTTATTTATTTATTTATTTCGGTCAATGAAAAAAACTTCTTACGGACTATGCTCTCTAAAAAAGTAACAAGGTATAACTTATAGCTAATACCTAGGTGACATTATAAAATTAGAGCAGTTTTAAGATTAACTTTTTTAACACCACTCCGGGAAGCGATATATCAATATCCTCGATATGATTCAGTTTATTAATCTCATTGCATACATTGACTTGGAGGAATGCAAATAAAAAAGGTGCATGTGCCGCAAACTTCTTCGTGGAATATTGAGAGGAAATCTCCGTAGGATATCAGAAAAATCAACAATCACAATAAGCACGTTAAAGATAATCGGGTATGATAATAACTTTCTCGTATTTTCAAGTGAGTTTAAATTTATAAGCAAACAGCGTGAGTAGTATGAAGGTAAAAATTCAGTAAAATTTTGAGATCTTAATACAAACCTAATAAAAGTCTTTTGCACGCGCTTAATTCCGTTTATGAGCCCTCATATTGGGTCGCCAAATATTGGCAGCATACTCAAGGCGAGACCTTACAAAAGCTATGTATAGGGGTTTTAATGTAAATGGATCTAAAAAGTCAGAACTATTACGGCAAACAAAGGCTAAAAATTAATAGGATATTAAAAGTCAACTTCGAGACGAAGTAAATTCCGAAATGTTTCGTGTGGACTACTGATTTAAGAAGGCAAGCAGATATAAATAGTATATGAGGTATTAATTGTATTTAGCTTTCTGGAATAAATCATGTGATAACACGTTACGCAGTTAAGATCAGATTGTAGGGAAAAGGCATCTTTAGCATTTATTATAACAGAATAAACTTTGAGATCATCTGCATACATTAGAAATTTTAAGAATAATTAACAGCAACTCATATCATTAATGAAAATGATAAACAGAACGGGGCCAAGAATAATAACTTGCGGGACTCCAGAGCACGCATGGGAGTAACGGCGCATTGCCCATTGTATAGATAAGAGATAATCCATTCAAGAAACTTTGAATGGAAACCCAGACAAGCTAGTTTAGTGATCAAAATTTCATGTGAGACCTTGTCAAATACCTTGGAAAAGTCGGTGTATACAGTATCGACTTGGTACTCAGACTCGAAACTTGTAAGAAAATCATCAGTAAAGGTAGTGAGATTTGAGACGGCAGATCTTGCTTTAACAAAACCGTGCTGGTTCGGACAAATAACATTCTGGACGGCGTGTCACAACTGCTGGCAATTGTTGTTAATTTAGCTATTGGTCTATAACTCGAGACATCATTTTTAATTCCATTTTTGAGAATCGGACGTATCTTGGGCATTATAAGCATTCCTTTATTTTTATAAAATATCGAATATAGAATATTAGATTTTTTTTTTGTACCTTTCATGAGCATAAAATGGTATTATAACTTTGGTCCGATGTTTGTAAGTACCAGAATAAAAAGAGATAGACCCATTAAAATGTATACTTATATGATCAGAACGTAGAGCTGAGTCGATTTAGCCATGTCCTTCTGTCCGTCTGTGCGTCTGTTTGTATGCAATCTAGCCTCTCAGTTTTCAAGGTATCCGGATGAAATTCGGTAAGTGGGTGTATTTGTAGATTTTATTAATCATTTGTCTGAACCGGAAGAATCGGCCCACTATGACATATAGCTCCCATACAACTGATTGTTCAGATATGAGATTTTTCGTTATAACTTCTCCATTTATGCAGCTACGAACATGAAATTTTGCAATACTTGCACCCATTATCAACAGAATACTTACAGTGAAAATTACAAAGATCGGGTCACTATAACCTATAGTTCCCACACAACTGATTGTTCAGATATGAGATTTTTCGTTATAATTCATCCATTTATGCAGCTAGGAACATGAAATTTCGCACCATTTTCACTCATTATTAACAGAATACTTACAGTGAAAATAACAGGGATCGGGAGATAAATGTTAATCCCATACATCTGAGTGTTCAGATATGGAATTTTATGGTAAAACTCCTTCATTTGAACAGCTAAAACTGATAAATTTCGTAAAATATTTTATAAATAATAATACAAAGTCTACTGAGAAAATCGTCAAAATCTGTGCTGTATAAGCCTTATCTCGTATACCACTGATTGAAACTTTAAAATATCACAGGAGATCATTTTCGAAGTGAACTCCGGGAGATCTAGTTGAACAGAAAAAAAGCTTTGCCTGATAATCTGTAAAATTAAAAACAAGACAGTAAAGAAACTGTCGTTAATCAAGGTTCATAAGCTACATAGAGAATTGTAGAAGACGAACCATTGATGAATGATGGTAACTTCCGAGCGGTCTTTGAGGTTGCGATCGAAAGTTTGATAGCTTAAAAAATTAAATTAAGAAATTCGCCAAGAATTTCAGTGCCTATAATTTGATTTTCAATCGAAATATCGGTCGAATTAATAAATCGAAACGCTGAAGACGAGACTTCGTATATTGGAAGAAACGAAAAAGCTTCAATTTGCATGCGATATTTAAATAAATGTGAAAAAAATTTTACCGTCCGCGGAGATTTTTATTGTTATTTATTTACAGTTTAAATTTAAACGCGAGCTGTGGAATTTTTAAAACACTTAAAAAATTAAATAACTGTATTGAATTTTCTTCTGAATGGACTTCCGATCAGTTTAACCTACTTCCGATAGAAAAAGAAGTCGGTAATACAATCAAAAGATAGAGTATCCTCGACTTGGTATTTAATTCACTTATATCAGAAGTCCAGAACGAGTTGAAGTTCGAAGGTAATTTGGAGTTGAAAAAGGTACTCCCGAGAAAAAAGTTTCAAACAAAGTTGTGTACTTTTATCCAAAGAATCTAAAGCTGTAGTAAAATCATTTTTCACCTCATTAAAAAAAATGGACTTCCGGTCAGTTTAACCCACTGTCGTTAGAAACCTGAAGTCGGTAATACCACCAAAAGATAGCGCATCCCTGATTTGGTGGATCATAGTTTTGTGTGTTTTCAATTAAAAACATGTCCCTTCATTTTAGATAGGGTAGACGGGTGGTCAAGCATATTCTGTATCAGAACGTAGATAAGCATTTTGGTAATAACTCAACTCCAGCGCTACGTGATGGGTAAATCTTTTGCAAAAGTATATCTTTCCAGCGTCGTCTATTGGGGACATTTTTTGCAATTTTTTTATCATGGAAATAATACCCATCATTAACTTAAACCTTAAAGGTTTTCTAAATACCTTGAGACCAGCGCTACCTAGCCCATGTCAAGGCCACGTTCCCAAGGAATCAACTCTGAGAGACTAAAGCCTTTGGAGAAAAACTAAAGTTTTTTTTTCGACCCGCAGTCAGCAATGTTTCCTTGATTTTCTTTTTTGATGAGTATAAAATCTTTAAATTTATTTACAAAAATTTGCTTTGCACATATGTATGTAAGTTTATAAATTTGTTTAATTTTCTGCTGGGATGTTCCATTTTGTCTATCTATCAGGTCCCCCCAAAGCAAGTAATGGAATAAAATGCCATTGCTGCAATGTGCTATGTACTTCGCATGAGTATATAAATGTAAGTAATAGATGTACATTAGGGTGGTCCTCAAACAGTAGATATAAAATAAAACAGGTCTATATAAAATAAAAAAAATATTTAGACGTCGCTCAAAGTGCTCAAAGTTTTCTATGTAAACACAACTTATCGTAGAAATGGAATAGGATTCTTGAAAATAGATATTTTTCGATCGGAAAACTTCAGTTCTCCTCAGGAGATTTTCGATAATAATAATACATTATTGTTTATTTAACCATTTTTTAATACTAACGATTTTTATTGATCCCCACTGCATTTTTGGGGGTTTTGTGAGTTTTTGGCGGACCTTTAAATTATAGTTGCAATGAAGAAATGGGTAAATAAGTAATTGGGTAATATTATTGGGACTCTCCTGCAGAGAATTAGAGTATCCCGATAGAAAAATATTGATATTTAAGAATTCTATTCAATTTCAACGAAAAGTTGTTTTTTCTCCATATAAAATACATGAAAAGCTTTGAGCGCTTTTAGCGACCTCTAAAACTTATTTGATTTCGAAATAAAAAAGTAGGGGCATATTTTTTCGATATAGAACAATCCTAGCGGGTGAGAGCATAAAAATTTTAACTTGACTTTTTCCCCACATGTATTATTTGACCACCCTAAAGTACATCACAGCAAATTAACTTCCGCTTTGGACGCTAAGATTTCCTTTGTTGCATTCTGGGCGTTTCCTTCCGCTTTTCCTTTTATTTGCTTTACAACTACCTTTCATTTCTTTATATCTGAGATTTTTAAAATTTCCTCATTCCGTTCTCCGTTCGCAGTGCTTCTTTCTCCCCATATCGTTCTTTTTATCTAAGGTTTGCCTTTTTGCAAACCACAAATGGCAATTTTTTGTGAATATTTTTGAAGTTATTGTTGTACGTTGTTCACCGTTCACCGCCAAGCATTATGCAATTTCTTACACGTTTCCATTCAATTTGCTGGATGGAAGTGGGAATTGAGCTCAAGTCGGAGATCAGAGTGTGGCTGTTCGCCTTTGCGTGTTGTGAATTTTCATGTCGTTTTTATTCCTGTGGCCTATAAATGCAGCCGTTGCGGTGCCAGTGACTTTTTCCGGTTACTTGACCAGAGAAGTGGATTTGCTGGTTCATGAATTAATTGTGCGCATGTGGACCGGAAGGCGAAAGATGCGCGTATGCCTCATTTATGTCAGCAAATAGAAAGCGAACGAGCAGCATAGAGGTAAATTGGTAGAAAGCATGAAGAGAAGAAGCGCTTATTGGGCCACCGAGTTGAGCAGCTTAACTAATCCTTCAGCGCTTGCGAGGTAGCTCTACAGCTTTCCAGCCGAGTGGCCTAATTTTCGCTTGAGCAGTGCATACTTTATCCGATGATGTTATGTTGGAACTAAACGAGCAGCTACAAACCAAGCACACTTAAGAAACTGAGCAACTGCATTAAAAAAAAAAAAACGAAATAGCAGATGCAAGAAACCACTTCAATTCACTTTCCAACGAAAAATAAGTGAAAGAAATAAAGGCAGTAAAATAGAGAAAAAAATGAAAAATTTTAGCAGTCAACAACAGTGAAATTCAATCAAATGAGGCACTCTACGTTTGCTGCTTTAGTAATCTACCAAAGTAGCTAAATTATATTGAACAAACTTATTTCTCTGAGATACTCTCTGCATTAGCATTACTACAAACAAAACGATAAATATTCAAAGCAGAAAAATAAATTTACGTAAAAAGAAATGTTAGATTTCCTTCAGTATAGAGGACAAGTCGGAAGCGATGGCGAATTCTTCTTGACTTTTACTTTTATTGCACCACTTCCGACATCTACGCTGACACACATGTGGATGCAGATATTTCAGCAAGCATTACGCGCACATCTCCTAATATGTATACTTAGGTACTTATATATTTTCACGTACATACATACATATATACGAGTATGTATGGCTATGTGCTTGGCAATTTCAATTGCTGCTTCTTACCTTGAATGGGTTTAAGCGCTTAAGCGCCACTTGTGTTTGCATTCAGCCATTGCTCTTCGGCATCGGCAGCAGCGTACAAGGACGAAGCGTTATGCTCTTAAAGCATATGAGAATGTGCACTACTTGTGTATGTAGGTATGTAGATATAAGTAGGGTTGCCATATTTGTGTGTCGCAAAACCAGAACAATTTTTTGAAAATGCCCTAAACACCCAAACCCCTTCTCATAGCGTAAATATATGTACACAATTTTTTACATACCAACGTGCCTCTTTAAAATATTACGTGCAACTTTTTGCCACTTTTCGTTGTGTATATGGAAATGATTTTTGTATGTACAAATGTATGTGTTTGCCAAATATGATTCGATCAGAAATGAGTACTAATTTAAAATCGGAATTCGGAACTACTGATATTACAATATTTTAGAAAATGGGTTCAAAATCATGCAGTTTACAATGAAATGATTCGGCATATTCCTGTTGTCGATGAAAAATATTTTTTTTTTCAATTATGCCTAAAAAAATTTACAATATTTTCTCTTGACTATGTATCCTTATAAAGCGTTAACTATCGTTTGCATATAGCTTTCCACATTGTGAGAAATATTTCCAAATTTTGTAACCGAAAATATGCCAATTTCATGATATTTCGCAAATTCTAGATAATTAGAAAAATATAATAACGGAATACGGAATCAGCGAGCAAAAATTAGTAATGAGTTAACTACTGGCATTTGTTTTAGCCATTATTTCAGATTATTATAAGTGAATTTAGATAAGCAATTCATTTTTTTATTGATTTCACTACTACAACTACAGTTTTTGCATTTAAACCAGGAAGTTTAAGGGGAAACCGGGACATTTCCAGGCTGGACCGGGACACCAGGTCGTATGGCAGCCCTAGATAAATGTATGTGAATTTGCAGATAGAAATGCAAAAACCGTAGGGGTATTCACGATCCGCTGCATATGGTCTAGTATGGTGCATTGATAGCATAAATAGCATGATTGGCTAATTTTGTTGTTGTTTGAACATATGAAACAACAACATGCTAATGCTATTTATGCTATATATGCACCATGCTAGATCATATGCACCGGATCGTGAATACCCCTAATATTATATATAAGCATATGCCTGAAATGGGAACACAGTATGCACATATGCACGGCTTGCAGACTCATCTGCTCGTTAACAAGTATCGATATATTTATTTTTTTATTAAAGTATATTTAAATTGCATTAAAAGCCCTTTTGCTCACAAAGCAATTCACATAATAACTAGCGATGATAATCATTAAAAGAGCCAGCAGAAAATCGCATGGTACTCAGTTGTGTATTGGCATTAATTCAGACTAAAACACGCATAAAACGCATGTGAATGAAAAAGATGCTGCTATCTCTGAAGAAATCATTAAAGTAGAAGAATTTGCAATTGGCGCGTCTAGCTTTTGGCGCCCCCTGGCGGAAGTGTTATTTTTGGTGACAGATGCCTAACCTTTGAATTATGTTTTAGTCACTGATACCAAATCGGCATGGTGCCTCATTGACTGGGTTCACACAGAGAAGCTTTTGTTGCTCATTTTCGCCTAAGCGATTTTGGCCGAGTTCAAAAAAGCGCCCCAGTCGTTTCTTTTCTGAGCCAACTGAAACGAAGCCCTTCTCCACTAAGTCTTTCGAACGCAGATGGTTTCGAGTTGAATACTTTCAGAGCTGGAGCGTCGGTGTCCATTCCAGCGACATGGCTGAGCCAGTGGAGCTGTTGTATTTTAATTTGCAGCACTAAGTCCATGTCGTTGTAAAGCTCATTAAGCTCATCGCTCCATCGTATGCGGTACTCGCCGTCATCAATGCGTAGAGGCCCGTAAATCTTCCGCAAAAATCTTTCTCTCGAATACTCCTAGCGCCGCTAGCTAAGAGCTTCTGATTATATGTTTAACTAACTGCTCAGTCCTGAGCTTTGGCTCGCCAGGTTGACCATTAGCCCTTCTCGGGACGTTCAAAAACAATTTCCTAAGAAAACTGAGATATTAATCCCAGAGTTAATATCATTTAAGTGAAAATTATTTTAGTTTTAGAATTTTGGGTTTCAACAATTAGTTTTAATTTGTTTTTAATTTTGATTTAAGTGACCTATGCTCATCACTTAAATAAAAATTAAATCAGAATAACCACACTCAGAGATGTTACAGGTTTAATCAGCTGATCGATATACGCACACCACAATATTGTATATACCAGCCCTGCTTTTACTACTATTTTTAGCACAGTGCTGTCATATTTTCACTCTCTTAAGTAAAGAGTTTTTGAAACTGAAAAAAAATAAATAAATTGAAAATTAAAAAAAAAAATAAATTAGAATTAATTTACACTTAAATGACTTTAGTGAAACGCAGCATTGGTATTCATAAAGTAAAAAAAATAAACAAATTAATACAAGGATGAACACAAATTGAATTTGATTAAGGTAAATTGGAATAATTAATACCAGGAAAGGCTTGAAGATGAATATGCGGATGAAGAAAAGAAGAAGGATAAAAATGATGATTAAAATAAAGAAAAATACAAGGAAAAGGATAGGGACAAAGATGAAGGTAGATAAAGGAATAGAGGTAAATATAAACATAAAGAGGCATAGACAAAAACAAAACTGAAGAATGAGTTATGTTGTGCCATGTTATGTTGCTCACCTCAAATCAACTCACTTCAACTCAATTCCCCTTAACTCACCTCAGCTGAATTTATACATTTTATATAAGGACAAGTTGAAAGTGTTTATGTAAATGAAGAAAATAATAAATATGAAGATAAATAAAAAGATAAGGTTAAAGAGAAAAATAAATATGCAAATAAATTTAAACCACATTTCACCTCAACTTTACTTCTCCTCTTCTCACCTCACCCCACCTCAACTCATTTCACATCATTCAACTTAATCGTAGGCTTTGAGTTTTAACTGTTGCGTGCAAACTGGTAACAACAATAACATGCAATACATATTAAAATCGCATATTGCTTCATTCAATGTCAGCGAAATGTGTGCATGCACTAGGCAGCATTCTTGGATGCATCTAAACGTTACTCAATGTGTGTGCAACTATGTAAGTACATACATACGTAACAAAGTGCCACGCAGTTCAATTGATCAACTGCCATTTGAATCAACATTCAAGAATGTGTGAGTTGGTCTGCTTATATCACACTCCAGTGGCTCTTGAGGCCACATGTTTGAGGTTCTTCGAACCATTCCACAATTACATATTGTTCGCACGAATGGTCTAATTAATTAGCCACTTTGCAATTGGTGAGTTGCTACAACATGCCGCATGCTGTTAAGCAACAACATAAATACATACATTCCTACATATACATACATAAATATGTAACCACCCAGCAAAAACACGATTACCTCGGAAGAAAACATTGAATTGGAAAAGGGCTTCCCCTCTCGCTTCGAGAAGGCATGACTTTAATACGGGCATGTCATTGGGGTACTGGCTTGCAGTCGACTTTGTATTCCTCGTGATGGGTTAAAGAAGCGAAAGACATTCTAAAGTGGGGGGGGAGAAGGGAGAGGAGGTTTGTTGGTGTTCGCCACGAGCAAAAAGGTATACTTTTCACGGGATGAATTGACAGACTATCTCATCAACTGGTATGATGCTACTAGTATTTCTACTAGTAGATGCTGAAGCATAGCCTGACAATCGACATCTCGTAGGACATCGCAATGTTAAAAATACCAGTCGTTAACATTGAAAAAGAATAGACCGTGAACTAGAGGGACTGAAAAGAAAACTGGTAGCATTCTAGTTCACAACTAGTATCTTTCCCTTTAGGGTAGAAATAGATTTGCAACTGTAACAGTAAATCAACAATATGTATGTATGTACGTACATATGTAGGTACTCATATATGTAAGTACGATGTATTACTCCATCGATAGTATTCTGCACCAAGAAGTGGTCACTTGCTTCAAGTAGACAATTTTCTAATTAAAAGCGCATGCATCGCCACAATTAGAACGTTGTACTTATACATCAATATGTTTAAGTAATAACTGCATGAGTGTACCACGCAGGGAATGCACATAAATAAATCTAGTTGAAACTGGAACTGCTTGCGTACATGAGAACTAGTATGAAAGAGACCAGCTTTTTTAAATTTTGCTTGATTTATCTTCGAAAACACTCGCGAGAATAAATGTTAGTGTTTGGCCGAGCTTCTCTTCCGATGTGTGAAGTGCGATTTTATATTGTCACATCAAGGGGAAGGACCTACAGTTTTACGCCGACTAGGAATGGTGATTGTTTTTTATGAGAGGTTGTTTTATATGGCGGAGGTTTTCCATTGCCTGCCGAGAGCGACCGCTGTTAGAAACAACTTTTTTATATTTTATTGTTTGATGTTGTTCGGAAACTGAACTCGAACTCACGCCCTGTTAAATGGTAGTGCGCACAGCTAAGAACTTACAACACAGGGGCCACTAGAAATAATGTCATCCTTGAAATCCAGCGAGCATCTAGCGAGTTATAGTTATAAGCTTTACAACGATATAGACATAGTGCTGCGAATTCAAAACGCTTAGCCATGTCGTTCGAATGGACAGAAACGCTCCAGCTCTGAAAGTATTCAAAGCGGGTCGTATTGCTGGTAACAGTGGACGTGGACGTTCTCCTCTCTGTTGGAAAGACCAGGTGGAGATGTACTTGGCTTTAGTTAGGATCTCCAATTGACGTAAGTTGGCACTACAGAAGATGAATGTCGAAAATCATGAAGTGCCACTTACAAAAATGGTTGTATAATTATCCTGACTAAGATATGACTTGTGCACCATGGTATGCATACTATGGACTTTTGGTGATATTTAAATATGACAGACATTTAGTAGGTATGCCGATGTCTTGTTTCTTTATCGAAAACGAAATTTTGAGGCTTTATAGCTGTGTTTATGGTGGAAGATATTCGTATTCGTTATCGAACGCAAGTCGAATCGGAATCTGATTTAGAGATAACGGAATTCGATAGCGAGTGCTTTTCCTCTAATTAAATTGCATTTGCTAGAAAACAGATTCGATCCAAAACGATCATTCGATTCATTCGATCAAAAATGCCGGGACTCGGGCCCTGGTCTTTCCAACCCAGAGGAAGCCTTCCTCTTCCTCTGTTACCAGCATCGCGACCGTGTTTAAATACTTTCAGAGCTGGTGCGTTTCTGTCCATTCAGTTGTAGATTTCAGAATTAGTTTTAGACTAGTAAAATAAGTTTAGTAGATAAAGATGATACAATCAGAAACTATTCAAATGACTTACATACGTGGTATATATCTATGATGCGTATGCATTTAATACCCAGCATCGCTGCAAATTTGTGTGTGTATCTTACTAAGCCGTTAATTAAAGCAGCGCGCCTAAGCGGCTGAACAAAGTCCTGCGTCAAACTATTGTTGAATGCAGACACCAATACAAATTTACTTGTATAAATGTACACACTTACTCCGCATAACATCTTAATCACATTTACTGACCCGTCACCCATCATCTTTGTTCCTTCGCAAGGTGGGGGTTATATTATAATATAAGCATTCAGCCTATAAATTGAAATTTCGATAACATTGTTTAGCTAAGTGAATTGGGGAATGGTGCAAATGAGCTATGATAGGACAGCTCTAAAGCGAAACTCATATTCAGCTGTCAGGGGCAAGATTTGCGTAACCACTAGCTACAATGTTCACGTTTCGTAGAATTGCATGGCGGTAATGTTTGACCACACAATTGCACGTATGTGCATATGTATGTATGAACAACTGATAGGTGCCTATGAATATGAATGCCCATATTGACGTAAATAATTGAGAGAACCAACAATATATATGTATGTATAAATATAAAATAATGCGCGGTGTTAATTATCCCTCTGTTTAGAATTGCATAAAGCCAAATCATCAGTCTCTTTTATTTCTATAAAATAGTTGATGGACACGTCCACTAAACGCCACTACGGTCAATGCTGAATTGCAACATAAATAGCTGCGCAAATAAGGCATTCCCATCAATTATAGTTCATAAATAGAAGAGAATGAACACAGTCTCTTTGTTAGCGTATACCATTGATCGTTTCTGTTCTGTGTCAACTGTCCTTCTGCACCTGAGCTTTCCAACGCCCATGGCGAGATTTTTCCATTGTTCGAAAATTACTTTTTGCGCGAATTATGCAGAAAGAGACTTAAAACAAAAATTAGGGAAATCGAAAATTCTAAATATTTGAAAGTCTTCCGAAAAGATCCAATTATTTATTAGAAATCTACATAAAATTCTCTAAAAAATGCATCTATTTTCAAGAGCTGACGGACCGGTACTCACACTTTTTTTTGAATACTAATCTTCAGCATCTACACTTTAAAGTAAATTTTTTGATAAACAAATAGGAAAATACAAAACAAATGGTAAATACTAAAATACTGCAAAATTCAACATTTTCTGTAAAAATGTCTTTTTCAAAAATTGCATGCATTTCAAACATACTATTTTCGCATGTCGCATTTTCGCTGATCCCAGTATTTTCTTGAAAATGTACCGCTCGTGGAGAGGAGGGTGAGTAAATTAATTAAAATTTTGTACTTATGACTTTTAGTTTTCCCTCTCTAAGCTCAACTGGTTTTTGCTATCAACTTTCACCATGACTTTTTTCTACCTGAATCCATTTAGTAGGAACACTGGGCGGCGGTCTCCTCCCCTGCTTTCGAAATTATGCACTGGTGGCATTATAACCGTTTAGAAAAAAGAATAATAATAAAATGTTACTAGTTGCCTTTTGAAACTGCTTTTTAATGTCCAAGTAATTGGGCGGTCGCTGTGGTGTAGTGGTTAGCAGTGCGCGCTATCACTCCGCAGGGCCTGGGTTCATGTTTTAGTGAAAGCAACATAGAAAAAAAATATAGAAAAAAAGATTTTTTAACAGCGGTCCTCCCTCGGCAGGCAAAGGCAAACCTCTGAGTGTATTTCTGCTATGAGAAATAGCTTCTTGTAAAAATACAATCGCCGTTCGGAGTCGGCGTAAAATTGTAGCTCCTCCCCTTTGAGTAACAACATCAAGGCGCACGCCACATATCGGAGGAGAAGCTCGGCTAAACACTAACATATGTGTCAGCGCCAATCTGTTTTTATTAATTGGAATTATTAATGAAGCATGTGATGATAATGCAGAAATTTCAACTGAGGATAATACGCAAAACCATATTGTCTGAGTTATATGCTGCGAACAGGAACGACAGCTTTTGTTTGTCCCATGCAAACATTTTAAGATTTTCCTGCAATGTTTTCAACGTATTAAATATCATGCAGATACAATTCATACAAAAGCGCTATGCCCAATTTTCCGTAGAGTTATTAAAGACGCTTTCCCTTTATATGTATTTTGTTAGACTTTTTATAAGTAAAAATATTTTGTGAATATTACTGTCTTCATATGAATTACATATGTACATTAGACTGCATCACCAAAAAAAGTTGCGGTTTTTTCACCAGGATTACAAAATTTAGTATATTTAAAGACGTCCAGCAAAATATTTCGGAAAAATATTATCATTTAAGTGAGCTGGACCGATTTGAAAATACCTCTAAAAATGGAGTTTTTTATAAATAAAAATAGTTCCTTAAAGAACCTTTTGAAATAAGTGCCCTCAGATATAATTCTAATAAAATTAACTCTGCAAACTAAATTGATTTGGAATCGTATCGTATCCGGCCACAGGCTTGGAGGGCATGACAATTAGCCCATCTTTACCATACTTCATAGTTCTTTGTTCCGAACAAAAATTGGAGCACTGGTCAAGATTCAGTGAAACCGGCTCACGAGAACTATTCTTACTACCAGGCTCTGCACATTTTAACTTTAACCTGTATACCGTTTCTCTATATAAGGTATTTTCCCAAGATAATTCCGCTTTAAGTTTGCATTGTGAATGAAAAAACTTCATACTTTAACGACGAAAGAGTTGGAAGATAACACACTAGTACATGGCGTATGAGTAACATTCTATTCTGTCCATATTTTATACAAAAAAATTATTAGGTATGTTCATTTGAACTTTCAAAACTTTTTTAAATAGGTATCTATCGATATTCCTCGTTAGTATTGTGATTTTTTTGCCAAATAAAACATATGAAAAAAAATGCACAAAAACACAGTGGAACAACACTTTAAGGGCCTCAACAAAATCAACTTCGAACGTAAGTACGTGGTAGTCAAGTCTCAAGAAAATTTCGAGACCTAAAGTAAAATTTAATGGATTTTTTTTTTACGCTCTTTAAAATAATTTTTATAAAAGTTTTTAAAAAGGCAGTTAGAGGGTTAAAATGTTCTACAGAAATGTTAAGCCGGAAATTTTAACGGGATCACTGAATGTGAAAAGCTCCTACGGACTAAGGTAAGTACGCAAGAAAGCTGATTAGGAGCTATGCATACAATGTTGGGATGCAGCCATTGCATCGATCAAAGAAACACACGATTTTTCGATTTGAATTTGCTCAAATTTAACAAAATATATATTGATCATTAGGCTTGACTGCCAAGTATGGATACTAACGTTAATCTATTTTCCTACTATAAATACTTATACATTTGTATGCACTTATGAACATAAATACATATGTATGTACAAGGGGGACGATATAAAGTATCTCATGCTCTTCGTATTTACCCACATTGCGCAGGCACAAGCTTTTAAATGACCTTTAAGATTTGAAAGTAATTTGCAATTTCTACTTTGACAAAGAATCGAAGGTACAAACGGTAAACCAAAGAAGTCGAACCCATCAATTTCCCACTTCATAACTGCAAAATGCTACAATGCAAACCGTTCATTTACTGTTATTGAAGGTCTAACATTTCGCCTGTCTGCCATTCACTCAATCCTTTGGTCAATCCCTGGGCATCATTGTTCATTTCCTCGGAACCAATTGTACGGTTGCTCATACGTCAGCGCGTACCTACGCATTTGTGACGCATTATGTTGCTCAACTGCTTTTACTTTGGCGTTAAGCTTTGGATATTATTGTTGCCTTTGTTGCTTTTACAGGTTTTGACACTTATGTTTGTTGCAGCTGTTGATGTCGAAACGTTGATGCTGCTGCTGCTGCTGCTGCTGCTATTATCAAGGAACTTTACGTTTTTTAACCACTTGCACGTCCGTCTGCTCGTCTGGATTGCTCCTTCTGCAATGTCATTTATAACAGAGACATTTCTTGTTATCGTTGTATATTTGTAATTTTATACTGTTGTTGCTGTCGTAGCTACCCCATTTCATTTTCTAGATTTTCTTTGACAATTAAGATACGGTTGGGGAGTTGTATGCATTTGCTGAGCCTCGCACTTTTCCCAACTGATAGCTTGCTGTGCGAGTTTAGCATTGCGACCCATTTGAATTTTCTAAACAAATTTTGTTGGTATGAATACAAGTGGCTAAATGCTGTGTAAGTAGAATATATGTATGTATATTAGTGTGGTCCAAAAAGGCTCTGGGATTCTAAACCGAAAGATACGCCCTTATTTTTTATTTTGAAATCCAAAAATATTTAGAGGTCGCTCAAAGCTTTTCGTAGAAATGGTATGGCATTATTGAATTTCAATATTTTTTGATCGGGAAACGCTGGTTCTCTTCAGGAGACTTCCAATAATAAAATCAAATGAAAAATCAATGAAAAAATTGTTAAATAAACAATTGGGTATTATTACTGGGAATCACTTGAAGAGAAACAGAGTTTCCCGACCGAAAAATATATAAAATATTATTCAAGAATTCTATACAATTTTACTGGAAAACTTTGAGCACTTTGAGCGACCGCTAAAAATTTTTTGAAATCAAAATAAAAATTGGGAGTGTATATTTTTACGATATACATGGAACCATTCTAGGGGTGAGAGCATTAAAATTCCGACTTAACTTTTTTTTGGACCACCCTAATGTACATAGATGTTTAACTAAGTACAAGTGCAAATAAGAAAGAGTGCAAATATATACTATTTGTAGAATAGCCAGTGGGCGTGCTACTCGCAAATATATTTGTGTACATATATACTATTGGTTGGGGAAAAGCGTTTTCCAGCAGATTATTCGAGTACCTGTTTACGAATGCTGAGCGTTAATAGAAGATTGCATCATTTAATTAACTTGCGAAATTACACCAATGTCATGATATTTTACTCTTGATATACTATACTTGTCCAACTTACATATAAAATTCAGGAGAAAGTTAGTTGACTGGTCTCCTTACCATTTGACCTGTCATTACGTTCGTTTGGAAGATGAAATTTGCCAAAAAGTTACTATATGTATGCATTACATATCATGTACATTGTGTGATTAAGGAAACAATGATATTTAATTGCATACTAGTGTAACGACAAATTGCTTATTGTCGCCTCAAAGCACGTACACACCTACTCATAGATATACACTTGATTGGTTGGCCAATTGTAACTTTGTGTGCGAAAAGTAATTAGCAACTGAATAGAGTTATGTATTGAAGGTTTTATTCTTTAATGAGATTTCTAATTATACATTTGTGAAACAAAATTAGAAAGGTTAAATATTTTGAGTGATGCACATAAGTGGCATATTGTCTCCTAGGAGTGTAAATCTGCTAAATACTTCAAAAGAAATTTTGCAGCGCAGACATAACACTACTAATATTCCTTGTTTTTAGCTGAGAATTCCAACCCAATATGCATGAACAAAAAAAAATGAAATATTTTTTTTTTCTACCAGAATAACAAAGCGGTCACCTCCTAAGCAAAAAATATAGAATATTAATAGTTTTTAGTCTGCACTGTAAAATTCCTTTGGAAGTAGTTAGCAGGTTTACGCTCTGAGGCGACGACTTGTATTTAAATAGTCCTCATCTGATGATTTTACTTATAGTTATTATGCGTTTGGTTCGGATATTTGCGCTTTTTATTCAGTCGTTTTACATTTTGGAGTTTTTAATGTTTTTAGTGTCCTTTCGGGACAAAGTGGTTTCTCTGAACAGATATTTTACTGCTATTTGAACTCCTTGTTTGCTAACCATGTTTTTCATACTGTCAGTGGAGCTTGGACAAGAATAAGATCTAGGGATATATCCCATATTTCAGTCCACCTATCTTTGGAACAAAAAAAAATAATATCCGTTCGAATGTAGTGCCTTGCTGTCCTTTGGTATCATGTCGGTTTAAAAAATTTCTCCCTAACAACTTTTTAAATTGAAATTTCTCTGCGTTCGATTGGGAGTAAATGCAAACATCGATGCAATTAAAAACCAACATAAAGAGGTCACAATTATGATTAAGTTTGTGGTGTTAAAGGGTTGCCACTTGTTTAAAAAGTCAAACTCAATTTATATTAATGAAATTAAGTAATGGCGATATGTATTGGCAGACTAAAGAGGACATTTCTTTAAGGTTTAAGTTTGAAAATACTTTGAAGAGAGTTGCCACCCGTTTAAAACGTCGGATTAAACTAAGTTATACGCAAGTTTTATGCAATATAAAAATATGGATGTCAGACGAAAGAATGCTAAGAACTCCTTAGATTTATTATTTGGAATATTTTTGAGGTATTTAAAAAGGATTGCAACCTCTTAAAAAAAAAATAAAACTATGAATCAAATGTATCAATTGAAATGAGTTTGAGAGGCTTTATTTACGAACTATATTTGTTAGTGTTGCCACATGTCTTAAAACTCAATTGAATCAATCGAAATTTGCATCAAAATATGGGTGTCAGACGAAAGAGGTTTAAGAAGGTTGTATTTAGTGTGAAAAAATGTTAAACGGGTAGTCACTTCGTTGAAACGCCGAATTCAATTTAATTATACACAAGTTATGTGTAATAATAAACAATGCGTGCCAAACATAAGAGTGCTAAGGGATTTTTAGATGGAATATTTAGAAAATGTTTGTGGTATATTGAGAAGTTTGTCACCATTTCAAATTCAATTGATTGCGTCGTTTAAAGTACAAAACCGCGTATCGTCACTCTGCCTAATTGGATTTGCTCACACAACCTCTTGCCTCAATCCTTATCCATTCGTCCTGAAATATACTGGCCAGGTATGCGATCGCTTTATAAAAAAGAGAACCATTTTGAAATGTGAGTGTTTTTACTCTTGCATTACTTGCATTTTGTTGATCCGCAGTTTTGTACTTTAAACGAAGATATATATCCCAAGGTCAGACGAAAGAGATTTAAGAAGAGTTTAGGTTAAAACTACTTTTGAAAATGTGAATCTAGTTTACTTATACACAAAATAAAGTCGACTCAAATGGAAGTTTTTTGACAAATATTCCATTGAAAATTATGTCAAAAAGATGATTTTAACTTTAGAGTGGACTTAATTTTGAACATAACTGCGGGCCAAGGTATTTATATGAAAATGTATGAAAGATTTAGTTTGGAAATACTTTTGAGTAGGGTTGTCATCTAGCTGTAACCCTTAAAATGATTAGCCAGATCCTCTACTAATCTCTCAGAACTCTAAGGAGAACACCTGATTGCCGGGCACTTTACGGAAATTAATTAGAAAATAAAATATAATTTTCCATTTAAATTGCTGGTGAAACTGGCTGTAAGTGTCATAACACAATTCCTCCTAGTTTAAAAAATAAATGGAATGGCGCATTATACTAAAGCCAGCCTACCGACTTAAGCTACTATTCCATATGACCGCAGATATATACTAGGGTATAACCGACACGCAAATTTTCATGGTAGCAAAACTTGTAAACTATAATATCTACCATGAACACCACATCACTCTTGACTTGAATAGGCAATACGGAAATAAATTCCTCTCTAGACGTACGAAAACCACACTCAATAAGTCACTCATCATGCCCATGCTGGTATATGGCGCAGAAGCATGGACAATGATAACATCCGATGAGGCGGCTCTTGGAGTATTCGAAAGAAAGATTGTGCGGAATATTTACGTTGGAAACTTGCATTGGAAAGACCATTTGGAGAAGGACTTGGCTTTCTTCAAATTTCCAATTGGCGTTAGTTGGCACACAAGAGAAACGACTGGCGTGCTTTGTTGAATCCAGCCAAAATCACAAGAGTCCACGTGTGTCTTTCCTTGCCCCGTCCAACGCTTTGTTTTATTTATCCGCTGGAAGGCGTTTTTATGTGGCGGGTTCCAAACCGGGTTATCAACCGAGTACACGCTTATATAGCGAGCCGCTTGCTCCAAGATAGACGCCTGCCTACAGCCGCACCTACTGGTGAACAGATGGTGCAGACTTCAGTGGGTTCTTAAACCGAATAAGTCGGAATAGCCCCACCGAAGCTCCCTCTCTTTCTGCCGTGATCCAAGGCTGCACTCAAATTGATTACACCATCTCACACATAAGGTGCTCACGTTGCCCAGAGTGCGCGAACGAGGACGCAAGAGTGGGGATTAAGTACAGCCGTGCAATTGTAACTGCATACCCAGCGCAGCGACTATACCCCATTGCACTACGTATGTACGTACGTTTGCATGTATATTTACACAGCGTTGGTAAATAGCGACCACCAACCAGCAAAATTTACAATGAATATCTGAAAGGGTATGCCGATGAAAGGGTATGCCGATGAAAGGGTATGCCGATGAAAGGGCTTGCATATATATGTATGTACATATGTACAATCGCGATATATGTATGTTGTTGCTTATAGCACACGCAGATTGAAATCCTTACGCTTCGCTTGCTAACCATGATGTTGACTTGTTCTTGGCACACGAGTTGGCTGGACAGTGGATGCGCTTTAAATGGTTCACAGTTTGCTGTTATTGTTATTGTTGTTATTGTCCTTTTGTGCTAAGTTATTGCAGTGTGCTGTTGAAAAAGTTAACTTTGGTAGTTTGGTATGAAATTGTAATTTGCAAAATAGTATAAAGAAGCAAAGCGGCGCACAGGTAATTGCAGTGAAAGGCGTCAATACAAAATGAAAAGAAAGAAAAAGCGAGCAGCAAGCGTTGCTGCTTGGAAAACTGGTATAAAAAACAAGTGTATGTAGCAGTTTTACAGGCGCACAACCGAATCACCAACATAGATCAGACTTTTAAAAGAGTTACTCTTTCTCTTATTTGTGAACGCTGCAAGTTTTTTACGCATTTCAGCGCTTAAAAAAGCGGTTTGTTTGTTTTATTTGTTACTAAGATGTCTCCGGCAAATAAGCGAGCGCTAAAAAAGAAGCTACAGCTTTGTTTAATAATAATAATGAGAAGCAACGGAATCATGCTGCCTAAATGCAGAGGGAAAGACGGGCTTTTGTAGCGCTGAGTGAAAATAATAGTAAAAGATATGGAAGACAAAAAACTTTGAGAATATTGGATTGAAAAGCGTTTAACTTAAGTCTTAAGTTTTTTGCTAAACAATTTTGTTGATAGTTTCTGGCATTGGGGTTGGGATATTTATGCAGAGGTAAGGTTTCGAGCTATGTATTTGGCCAAAGGAATATTTAGGAGCACAGCTATTTATGTTTTGTCGTAGGAGAATGAAAAATTTTGTATCTTTAGAAAATGTTGAATGATGGTTTACAACAAATTAAAAAGCGTTTACAAGGTTAAGAAAGTAATAAAAATATTTAACAAAATTCGGAAAAGAGGCGAAGAATCTCTTTGAACCGTTTGAGACCAAACGAAGTTTTAGGTAAGAAAATTCTCTAATAAGAGTACCAAGCCAGAGCGGTGAGCGAGGCGGTTTTGGGAGAAGAGAAGGAGGCAAGCGGTCAACGATGGAGAGACAAAGTACCCCTGACAACGCAAAAATAGTCTTTACTTATTGAGGCATGCCATCATTAAAAAAATTAAGTCGGCATATAACATATATCAAGCCCTAACCGCCAAAATAACGTAAGCGACATTTTTTTCAAAATTTTCTTTTTGATGCAGAAATGCATCTAGTTGTTCTAGGAATATTTCTGCATCTAAAAGAAAATAAAAAATATGTCGTTTACCTTAATTTTGCGGTTAGGGCTCGATGTATATATAAAGAGAATAGTTTTCTTTTAATTCTGAGACCTTTCGCAGTTTTTATGCTGCTAAATATTTGTAAATATTTCAATCATTATTTCGTTCAAAGTATCAAATTTCTAGGAAATCTAGCAAATACATTAGAATTCCCAAAAGGCATTTAAATACTACATAGTTGCCTACTTTGCGTACTTTTCTACTACCATTTAGCACCAATGTAATACCTGTAATTACTATCTCGTTTGTCTGATCCGAGCCGCTAGAGTAAACCACCGCCGAAACTGAAATTTACTGTTGAAAATAAATCAGAACTTTGATTTTTCAAGGAATGTTTTTATTACATTACATAAGTGCAGAGAAAGTATAGGTTTTTAAGAAAATCGATTTTACTGTTCCTGTAAATGGATGTTACATAATAAACACTACTTGAAAGCAATTGTAGGGTTCCCCAAAAGGCAAAAAAAATAACAAAATAAAAGCTACAATTTTTGTTAATCTCTGTCTTCTCAAAAATTTTCGGAAAGCTATTCCATAAAAGATCCAATCCTTGCGAGCGCAAGACAATACATTACCTCAGCATCAGTTTGGGATCAAGTACACAGAATAGTCTCTATACATATGTATATGCAAACTGTTTCTGTTTTATTTAACTAAAGTATTCAATTTTATAACTAATTAGTAATTTTTTGGTTTTTATATATTTATTATACAAAAAATTTGGAATTTTTTCCTTTGAAGTTTTTTCTAAAATTTTTTATATACGAAGTAAACAAATATGCATATTAAAGCATAAACAGACGGCAGCCTTGATCCGGATCAACTCGGGAGTTAACTGCAATTGATCCGGATTAATTCGGAGTTAATCTGGATCAACTCTGCCGTATGTTTAGGCTTTTAGACGAAAGGGCGTTTAATCTCGTTTACAACGATGCCAATTTTATAAAAATCGGTTAGTAATTTTTTGTTTTTGTGCTTTTTCTCCCATTTTTTTATACGAAGTATACAAACATGCATATCACAAGAAAGGACGTTAAATTACCTTTACAACGACATGTTTTTTTGAAAACCAGATCAAAATTTTCTGAAATATTCGGTTTTTAATTTTCGAAGATCTGACCTTTGGACCCGTTATAGCACCTGTAATATAAGTTTTCACCAAAAAAGTTATATACCAAATAGATAAGAGCAGAAGGTAGACCACGACTGCACTTTTACTTTTTTTTTTGCTTTTTACATGCAATAATTAAAAATATTTTTTTTTTAACAAAGGGACAATTTCGAACTTCGAAGGCCCATATCTCGATTTCAGAGGCTAACTTCAAAAAACGGAGACATTAATTTTACTTATTACTCAATCATATTCAACAATTTTCATTGAGCTTGAGGCGGTTTTTAATGAAAAACTTATTGTGGAAAAGCAACAATAATTTGAAAAATTGGAAAAAGTGATAGCTATTTCGGAAATCACCACACTTCCTTATCAGACTTCTTTCAGTAGGATTCGTACCGACGATCCCACTGACTCAGCCAGTTGCCTACTCACTGTGCTAAGTTTGCCTTGTAAATTATCGTTGCTTTTTTCCACTTTCTCATTTGTTAAGCCAACACAATCAAGCGCAGCTATTCCGCTGAAATTCACTTGATCGCGTGGTTGTTGGTTTTTATTAATAATTCTTTTTTTAGAATGTTTAAATTTTAGGTGTGCTCGTCGTTAAGTTATTTGTTTTGGTTATTTTATGACCTTATACAAAATTTTATTCAACAATTTTTATTGAGCTTGAGGCCGTTTTTTAGAAGTCTGATGTGGAAATGTGGTGATTTCCGAAATAGCTATCACTTCTACCATTTTTTCAAATTATTTTTGCTTTTGCACAATAAGTTTTTCATTAAAAACGGCCTCAAGCTCATTAAAAATTGTTGAATATAATTGTTACAAGGCCATAAAATAACAAAAACAAATATTACTCAATCTCTTAAACAAACTGGATTTGGTGCAGTGTACAGTGTAATATACAATATTTTTTCAAAACTTTAATTTTGTGGGAAAACCCAATCCAAGTTTTATCAATTCATACAGTTGGTATACCAAAATACAAATGGAAAGACACATATCTCCGCCAGTTTTGGGAAGTTTAGTCATCTGTTAGGCTTAATATGTTATCCTTATCAAGCTTGGTCATTGTATGATAAAATCCCCCAAAAACATAAATTTTGAATTCCATCTCTATATTAATAAACTTGCGATATGATCTATCAAAGTTTGCTTTTTTCGTGATTCTGACTAATCATATACTTCTTCAAATCGTTATATATCGGGGTCTGCTCATCGTAGATGCCGTTTTAAAGCTAAAGAAACGGGCTTAACTATTCTATATATAAGATGATCAAGATTGTTCTAAAGTTAACTTTGCTATTAACAGTTGAAATTTTTGAAGTTGATTTGCATAGTGAAGACCAGTAAAGTACGGATTTAAAATTATAGCATCGTAATCCTTGTTTAATTCTCTACAAAAAACGTGTTTAAAAAATTAGCATTTTTCAAGAACTATTTTCAAAATATTTTTCCTTATGACGAGGTGGTTTAGTTTGTAAGAAGCAAAATTTTTTTTGTAATTTTTCAAAAAATTATGTTAAAATATATTTGGTAAGGTGTTAAACATCAAGTTTTTAAAAAAAGTAAAGGTTTACAGCGGATTCCGATAGAATACCGATCCAGATATAATATTTGTAAGGCAAGATTTTTCTTTAAGGCGACGTGGTAATTGCAGGACTAAAGTTAACAAAATGCAGATTTCACTACGGATTTCGGCGAAATATCGCTTCGTTAACAATATTGGTTTCAAAACTTAAACTTTTCCAATCAAAATATATTCTATTTCACCAACACTATGTTGTGTTAGTGAAATTTGAAACACACTATCACTAGCCCTATAGTGATAGTGAAATTTAAAATTTGTTGCCACTAACCGAAGGGTGGTGGTGGGGTGGCTGAGTAATAAAAAGTAAGAGTCCTTACCGGCGTCATAAGAGGACACTGTGCTACAGTACCAATGCTCTAACTGTAGCGAATACCAACGAGTAATCTCTGCAAAGGCTGCCATCATGAGGATTAGGAAGCGTCAGTTGACCACTGTCCAGGTCTACAGACGAATCGACTCAAGTACTTGGGTTCACGCTTTTTCAACATTCTGGGCGAAGTAGCAGAGGTGAAACTGAAAATTGAAATTTTTTTGAAACATTTTTATTTGAGTCTTATTGATACTAAAAGGAGAGAAACGTATGCATTAAAAATTGTTTCAATTGAAACTTTGATTTTTGGGCATCTATAAGATTTCAAGCTCAAAATTAAACACAATAAATAAAACAATAAATTCAACAAAAATTAAACATATTTATTAATACATTAAATCATCCATTCCAAATACTTTAATATTCTCTTTACCTCTATCCATATCACCACAGAACAATGTAAAAGCGATTTACTGGAAATAATGTCAAATGAATTCATCCAATTCTGGTGCCACATCCCCTTGAAATACTTCGTTATTGACAGGGTATGACAGCAAGGAATAAGTAACAGCAAAACGGAGTAAAATAGAAAGCAATAAAAGCAAAGCAGTGACACCGAAAATCAACTCTTAGCATAATCACTACCGGTGAAATGGTTGGCTGCAAAGTCAAGTCATTTGGCAAATTCCGGTGGAAACCAGTAGGTGTGTGTGGCACTGCTTTGCCATCATTCGGAAGCACATTCCAGCGACATTGTTTGCCAAGCTAAGGATTTTATACTAATTACTGTAAGTGCTGGCATCAATGACTGCCTGGGCACCTCCTCATTTGTCGAAG
>NW_023458558.1:41835512-41843558 GCF_013731165.1 Rhagoletis pomonella | reverse complement strand
TCTTCGCCAGGTGAGAATAATGTGAAAATAAAGTGAAATTAAATTAGAAGGAATGATGGAATAATTGCTAAGTATTTCCGAGCCATTGTCATCTCTACTACTGACGCTGACGCTACCACTTTTGCTGTTGCTGTTGTCAAATTGCTGCTATTAATGGATTGGCGGTAATGAAAATCACTTTTCACTGGCATTTTGATGCGATGATAATTTTTGTGTTCGCGCTAATGCGCTTTTGTCAATGAGTAAGAAAGTAAAGAAAGCAAATACATGATTGAGTCAATTAAGGATTCGTTACAACAGCACACACAGTGAGCACAAATACAAAGAGCATTCAACAGCAAGCTTATTCAACAGCAACTTGCTGTTAATGACTACCAAAAAGTAATTCCATAGCATACTTTTAGGCCATATGCAATTGTGTGGCACGATCAATGATAATCTCAGGTATGGAGCGATAAGTAACTTGCAAAAAACAAGTAAGAGCAGCGCTGTCTTCGGCTATGCCGAAGGTGTCATACCTTTCATGAACATCTGAAAATTTTACTTTAACAGATTACTGCTTTTGAAAAAAATTACATATTCACAGCATACATCGATAGAGGAGTGACATATATAAAAAATCGTATCTAAACAATCAGAGGTATGGAAGATATACTTTATATAGCACCAATCCAAGTGATTTTCATTGCTATGTGATCGGTGTGTAAACCGGTAACACAATTTAATAGGTTTACCTCCTACATAAAGGAGCTATATCGCAAAAACGGGTATCTGAACAATCAGTGGTATAAGAGATAAAGCATATACTTACGGTGACCATCCGTCCTCTATTTTAAAGGACAGTCCTTTATTTCAATCCCCTGTCCTTTATAATCTTTTTCAAAATAAAGGACGCCTTTTGTCCTTTATTTCTTAAAGTGTCCTTTAAATCAGATCTGCATTTTTCTTAGGTAAATTTGTAAACACAGAATATGGGAAATAAAAATGCCCCTTACAAAATATAATGAAAACCCTTGCCAGTTTGTTTCGCCCCCACTTAAGGGTTTCTATTTAATTGATAATCTTTGAACAATCTGTAAAACAAGACGTGTTGCTCGCTGAGTTTCCAGTTCCACAGAAAGAAAACAATAAACCCCCTGCTGCACAGTGGTTCAAAACTGGCATTTAGTATTCGTAATTCATTCGCCTTAATTTTTCACTTAACTTGATTAATTTTTATTTTTTTTATGAAAAATTGTAATATTTGCCAGTTGAGACTTATTGTGCATTTTTTTTTTTGCTTATATTAAATTTTTTAGAGGAAAATGTAGAAAAAGTAGCAATTTTGAAGAAAATTCCAGTTAATAAATGTTACATAACAAAAACTAGTTGAAAACAATTGTATGGTTCTCCCAAAACGAAAAAAATACACAAAAAAAACATTTGAAAGGTTATACAAAATGTTAGCCAAAATTCGTATATATTTTTTTTTGGTTCTTAGTAAAGATTGATGTAGAACGATCCATAGCTCTTACCCGGCTGGACCGCTCCTCTCTCCGTTTAGTAGTCGGGGTAATCACCGGACACTGCCTCATGGGCGCACACGGAAAAAGGCTGGAATACCCCACCAACGACTTTTTTTTGCAGTTACAGGGACGAACCGAAACATGCGAGCAGTGGAATCATATTTCTCGCTCAATACGTACCGCCGCCGAAGAAGTTGTCGATTTTCAGTGAGACCGAAAGAAACCCTGGTACGATTAGGAGTGTTGCGAAGCTACAGAGAAAAAAGATGCCGCCTACAGAGCCACGCTGCGATCGGGTGCAACGCGACGATAGAAAAACGCCCAAAAATTTTACCATAGAGTTAGGCGACTTGCGGAAGGTTTCAAGATCAGGACGAATTCCTGTAAGTACAGCCATGGCGATCTAGGGACCGGTGTACGGTACGAGCTTAAATTGTGTAAGGCACTCTTTTCCGCCCTATCACCTGTTTGTCGACTTCAAATCCGCTTTCGATAGCAGTAAAGGGAGTTGCGTATACGCCGCGATGCCAGGGTGGCAAGTTTGGCTATTTGATCCGTAGTAGGCAAAACAGCATTTGCATTAAAATTTAGATAAAACTTAAAACGCGAAGTGTATTATAAAGTTTAAAATATTTATTGTATAGTTATACATCAGCATTTTCGAAAGCTCATTACCGAACCAACAGAGATAAGCCGAAAAAGTGGTTCACTGCAAAACACGTTTGCCGAACTGCTAACCAACGACCTATTGTGTTGTCAATTTTCACATGCCGTGCTATTGTCTTTCTCAGTATTACAGCACGCACCAAATTATTCTTGCTTTTCCTTGCTCTACGTTCCCACTGATATGTATAACGAAACTACGTACAAATGATGAATTGATTATTGATTCGATTTCGAATTGAAATTCTAGAGGAAGTAGAATCCCAAACCTCAAAGCTGCCACAAGCCACTGGATTTTGCGGTAAGTAATCATAATTTCACGGAATTCAAGTAACTTTGTTATCAATGAAATTGAGATGCACTTGTAGGGCAAAATTCCAATAGCTGTATTTTTAAGAAGTAAATTTACAGATACATGTTTAGCCAACTTTTAGCACTTGAAATCAATTTGAAATTATTTCTGCAGAGTGCTAAGTAAAAATGCTATTCTAAAATTTAAATGCAAACAAAGAAAAATATTTCCTATCTGTAGTTACAATTCAAATACAATTGGTTTCGCTTACATATTTGCCTTTCACCTAGTTAAGTAAATCACTCGACTTGCCACATTTTGTTGCACATTGATGAAAAGAAATTCGGCAAATTCCTTTTATTTATTTTCATACAAATTTGAACAAACGTGAAAAATGTCAGAAATGCATTTAGAAAATTGAAGAGTGTTTACGTTTTTGTTTATTTTAAGATACATAAATATGTATGCGTACATACATACATATACATTTGTAAATACATACACCACGAGTCACGTTAATAGACATATTTTTATTTCTTCAATATTCGAGCTTATTAGTATTTGGCCTTAATAAGCCATATCTTATTCAACAATAACACCAATTGAAATAACCCAATAGAGCTATCATTATTGTGGGTATAGTAAAGTTAAGCAGAAGCAATTTCAATGCAGCAGAAAATTCCAAGTCCATATATAAGACTTTGCAGGCGATATGTTGATGCTAATATTAAAAGAAATGTAATAATTTTTGAGAGTTGCAGCAGCGCAAATTATCAAATTTCAAAATGGTTAATGAGATACATATATGTGATCATAAGTGGGCGGTGCCACGCCCATTTTCCACAATTTTACCAGAAAGGTATTTCCTTGTAAAGAATAGTTGCAACCATCAATTTTGAATAAATTAGCTTTAATATTTACTGATTTATCGAGGATTTCGTATTTCTCGAAATTAAAGTTATATGGGATGTGGGCGTGGTTATTGTCCGATTTTAAAATATTTCGGCCATTTGGTATGCTGTACCAGGGTCAACAACTGGAAGAAATTGGTGCAGCGGTTACCAATATATACACATGTAACTATTCAAAAATTTTTAATATTCTTATTTTTCGTCTAAAAGTTATTCTAAATCTCAATTTTGAGTGAATTATCTTCAGTAGTTACTAAAATATCGCAGTTTTCGTATTTCTGAAAATTACCGTTATATGGGAGGTAGGCGTGGTTATTGTCCGATTTCGCCCATTTCTTAAACTATCCGTCCTACGCCCAAAGGAAGTGCATGTACCAAGTTTCGTTAAGATATCTCAATTTTTACTCGAGTTATCGTGTGCACAGGCGGACGGACGGACAGACGGACGGACGGACAGACAGTCACCGCTTAATCGATTTCTCTTTTCATTCTGATTATTTATGTATACATTTGTCTATATATATCTCGATTCGTTTTGCCTGTTACAAACAACCGTTATGTGAACAAAGTTATAATACCCTTGTGCACAAGTGCGCTCGGGTATAAAAATAGTCGCGTAAAAATAGTTACCGTACTTAGAGATATCACCTAGTGCATACATTTTTACGAGTAGTGCAAGTTGTGAGATTGAACTCTTAATCCCAGTTAAAATATCGCATAGCAAATAACAATAATGAACTTAATAGCGGAGACTCCTAACAATAGATCCATATTCTAATTGGGTCTAACTAAAGTTGGGAAAATAGCTTTTGTTACGAATTGCTGAGCTCTTTTGACCATCGCTTTACAAATGCAAATACGCCTTTGGCTTTATAAAAATAATATGTCTATTTAAGTGAAGCGTGGTGTACACAATACCGAAGCACATTGCCTATATATGCCAAAACTACAAGAGCGAATTGTAAATTACATGCATACATTAGAAAGTTATGCACGTTTGAAAACATTAGAAGCTTAAGGCTTCCTACTGCAGATCTATTCATACCAACAACTCTGATAAATCATTATTTCTTTACTGTAAAAACAAAGTCGATGCATTACTGATGTATGCATGTAAGTATTGTTTGGTGGAAGAGCTTCATAATTCAAAAAGCACAAAAAGCTGGCTACAAGGTTTCGACTCAGTTGTTTTTTCTTGAAGAAAAATATGAAAAGGTTACTACATAACTCTGTGCGATATTCCAAAATACCTGGGAAACGAAGTTTATTTTTCTGTTTCTTATCGAGAAAAACAAAAATGAAAATATAAAATTCGCCATACATCCAGGTGCACTATAGATACCCTGCAAACCAAAGTTCCCGAAATCTTTAGGAGTATTTGATTTCTGTAACGATTTTTTTCCGAACCTTCAAAGAAAATTATATGGAGTGGTTGACACGTACTCGTAAAGAAATTTCTGTACGAAAAATAAAGAAAATTCTGAAAAAAGTCTGCAATAAATTCTTCACATAGCAGCATTATTTTCATTTCTTTACCGATTTTCTTCCGAAATTTCGTAAAAGAATGGAAGTGTGCGTAATTTATTTCATTTTAGAAAATTCGGCAAAAAGTTGGATGGGATCTTTCCGAATTCTTTAAAATTTCTTTACGATTCAGAATACTCTGAAAACATGGTTTGCAGAGTATGTGTTGGATTCAATAATACTCAGGCAGCTCGTTTAGATATCTGCGACATTCAGAGAATAAGCTTGTGTTGTCTATGCATGAGCTCAGAGGTTTCCAGATTGCATAACTAGTAAAAATCTGATGGAACTTCGCGTCCCCCAGCCCCCTAGTTCCAACACACCATCCTGCTATTGAGTAGTTAGTGGATGAACCTAAAAAGAGTCGTATCCCCTCGCAGGTCCGTCAGAGTTAAGATAACCGCGTTCGGGAGAACATTGTTTAAAGCTATCTGCCCACCAATGCCAATTTCTTTTATTTAAACTGATTTTTCATTTTTAGAGACTAAAGAGTGAATAGATGAATGCGTTAATCGGTTGTGCATATATGTACATCTCAAGAGGAGTCTTAATTAGAAAAGATGAGAGGCTTATGGGCCTAAAGTCGTTACATTTAGCGTGAGAGGCTGTGCCACCTTTTGATTTAAACACTGCTTTGACACGTGTCCAGATCATCGAAATGTAAATTTCGGGAATTAAGCAGCTAGAAAAAATAGTTTTTGATTAAGGTTCCACACGTGCCATTGTATGTTGTATCTTGTATTTTCCATATGTTTTCGGCAAACTTAGAGGGCCTGAAAGTAGATAGAGCCAAAGATATGTTCCGTTCTCTTATAATTTCACTGATATGCTGTGGTAAATATTCTACTGTCTCTGAAACACTTACAGAATCATCAATGCACTGCAGTTATCTAAATGTAAATTACCGATTTCGGAACATTAACTAGTCCAGGAACTTAGTTACATACGTATGTAGATAGTAACCAGGATATGCAAAAGATCCAATTCTAATGGAATTTTCAACTAAATATGCGGTGCGTATAAGGCCATATGAAGTCATCAAAACCAGAGTTGCCAATCAGTGGAAATAGTACTAATTACCACACATTTTAATCAATGAGTTTTTCAAAAAAGGTTGGTTCAAATTTAAGAAATTCAGTGCAGCTCTCAGCCTATCGTCTATCGATTTTTTCATTTTAAAACTACATTGGGGTTATTTTCCTAGTTTTGCATTTTAGATAGCAACTCATATTTTTCAAAAAAGCAGATAGGCAACTCTGGCTCTACATATATGTATGCATGTCTGGGTTATAAATACCTGCAAATAAATGGACAGTTTGAAAAATCAACAAAGTTTTCAGTTGCAGGATTAAGATTCTCATAGATTTTTGTTCGAGTATTTTATAACATTTTGTATGAAACAATTTGAATATATTGTGTTCACCATAAACAATGATGCATTTGCATATTTCCGTAAATACATATGCATATAAATATTAGAATGTCCGTCGCTTTATTGCTATACATATGTGTATCTAAAGTAATGGTCACTTATGTAGTACACTTCCGAAATACTTATGAATTGATAGATATCTTGTGTGCATGTAACTTAATATGTAAATATTTTGCAAGACTATTTGCAATTCTTGTTTTAAAGGAAAATAAATTCTAATACTTTAACAAAATGTGTACAAATGCATAATTGGAATAAATAACAAAAAAGTGAAAATGATTATATTACGAATGCTTACTTATGAGTAAAAAAGATGTGCATTTGAGATATTATACATATGTAAGTATGTACATATATGTCGCATCAGCTTTTGATTTGATTTTGTTTTAATATTTGTATGCAATAACTTTTCATCATAGTAAACTCATAAAACTCTAAAATAGTGAACCCGACTGAGCCGACCTTTTTAGTTTGAGCGTGCTGATGCTTTATAACGACTCCACTCCCTAGTAGTATGCAGTTGAATCGCTGTTACTCCCGTTATGCACATACCATCTAAACCCAGAGAAAAAGTCATGGTACTTTCCAAAATCGTCCTTGTGAGAGAACACTTTTAGAAAATGTCGAAAGTTTTTGATATGGTCAGTCACAGAGCGTTACTTGAAGAACTTCCTTACCAATACACCTGAAAAATCGTGAATAATTAAATAATTAGGGAAAGTTTCATTGAAATTTCAATCCAGTTTTTAAAAAAAGGAGTTGAGCTTGCGGTCTTGAAGATCATTAAATTTTAATGTAAAATGTACAAGTTTTTAGTCATTAAAAAATTTTGTTGATTTTTAAGGGTTTTTTCGCTGAGGGCATTACGTACCTTTTTTCAAGAAAGATTGTGTTCACGCGAAATGAAAAATTTAAAATTTCGTTGAATATTTCTTGCATTTTCCCGAGTTCTCTTTGAAATTAGAAAAAGTTGAAACGTTGGTTTTTGCTATTGAATACTACATATATTTTTATAAAAAAAAACTAGCAGACCCGGTGAACTTCGTCCCGCCCAAAATTAATGTTTTGTATATTTGTAACATTTTGGTCAAACATTTTCACCAACAGTTCACGTTCAAGATTTTCAGTGACTCATTTATCTTCTAATATTATGGTTTGGTGGTTGTGAGAAGGCATATTTATGGTAAATACCATACCATATTTCAGATTTTTATATATTAGATCAGAAAATTTTGGTGTGGAAAATATACACAAGCAAATAAATAAGTCAAAATGTCAGGGTATGCATATTTATGACGCTGACGCTCAATTGCAAAATAAATTCAGGCGAAATTGTGCTAATCCCAAATGGTCATGTGAATTCTGTAATAATTCTTCCAAGATTGAAAATTGCCATAAATGTAAGTAAATATTAAAAGTTTTATTCGAATGCGATTGTAATTTAGCCTTTACGCTGTACCTACATATATGTATATGTATGTATGTATATTAAAAGACTTCCGAGGTAACTTTCGATTGTATAGTTTTGGTGGGTATTTTCGCCAAACCCTCTTAGTAATTCCATGTGCTGTTTATTCAAATGTTTGCCCGTACATTTAAGTCCATCCTTTTAACTATAACTAACTAAATAAAAATAATAAAAAAGTCATATTTAACGCTGCCCTACATTGATATAATACGGATCCGAAAAAAATTTAATTATGTTAACGATGATAAAAT
>NW_023458558.1:41831818-41835412 GCF_013731165.1 Rhagoletis pomonella | reverse complement strand
AGTTGATTATTTGATTATGCTGAAAGCCGCGCTTCCGTTTTCCGAAAGCGTAGTCCGCATTTATTGTTCATTGATTCAGTGAAAATAAAGAATTTTTATTTTATCTACCTAAATGCAAATATTTACCCAAATATAAGCGCCAATTATAAATTTTGTGCAAAAGTTTACAATAACAAACAAAATCATAAAAACAAAAATAAAGAAAAGCAAGCAAATAAATGCAATAACAGCCGGTCATGTTGGCGGGCGGCTGTTTTTGGACTTTGTTGCTTTGAACCATAAATTCGATGTTGATTTGCATTGATTTATAGCTAAGCTTCCAAAAAAATTTGGCTTTTTGCAGTTTTTCTGTCTTTTTTTTTTTGTTTGTCGATTATTTGAGTTGGCCTTTGTTTTGTTTCTTTTTCCTCATTTTTGGTTACTTTTTCCTTGTTGGTTCTTTATTTTTCAAGCACGCAAACTTGGTCAAGTTGAAATTGGCGGCAATGTTTTTCTTTCTTTTTTTGTTTTTGATCGGATTGTGCTCAATTATGAATTCATACTGAATTAATTTATTATTGCAGCTACTGCGCGCTCTGTGGTTGTTTTTTTTTTGTGATGCATCTCTTTTAGCCATTAAAATTTTACGCTTTTGTTGTTCTTAGGTCTTTGGACGTTTTCGGCTCTTATAGTTTAATGCAAATACCCACATATGTATATACATACATACAAGTACACATATATTTGTATTTATAGATAGAGTAGTCATTTATTTATTTGTCATATGAATCGCAAAATATCTTTTTTTATACGCGAGCGTACTCAAGACATATTCAACAAGGTGGAAGTGACAACTCTTTACATTAAAAAAAGTTTGATTCTTCTAACTTTACATCGGAACTTAACTTCAATAACTTAGCCATTAAATTTTTGCAATTCGAAATTTCCTTTCCATAAATTTTTTTAATAAATACTTGCAGTTTCTTTATGTCAACAAGGAATTCTGGTTTAGGTTTTATCACATCACCATTTGAAATTTGGTCTATCCATGTACATATGTACATACATGTATGAGTGTGAGATTTTCTCTTCATATTTAGTATATAAATCCTGTACCTGGGAACAAAAGCGTCCACTTAGAAATACTCGGCTGCGGTGGACAATAAATAAAGTCACTGGCACTAAAATGGTTTTCGCGCTCACGTGATGAGTCTCCTAATGAAACATCGCAGCAATTTGCCCACCGTTGTGGCTTCACTTGACAATTCGGAGGCTTTAAATAGCGCACAATTTTGTTGTCCTGGCTCTTGCCAAACACAACACAACGCCCGTAATTCCTTTTAATTTTATTATGTATTTAAAATTAGTCGCACAGCTTGAAATTGAAATTTAAAATTAAAAAAATTTAAATTTTGAATAGTATAGGGTTAAGAGTTGACATTTCCGTCGCAGTTCAAATGAGAGAAATGTCGAAATCACTACTACCTTGTTATGTCTTGGAGCGTACTCAGGCGTTGATCGTTTGTTTGCACTGAAATGTTGGAAATTTTAAAGGGGATCCCTATCAAAATTTCGATGTTGGTGTTTAAGGACCACCTTGCATGAAATGATATGTGCGTACATGTGAATTTTTTTTGTCAGCAATTGTTGCGAAGATCCGAATTCAACTAAATATTCATTTACCACTTTTCAAATATGTCTAGTTACGTACATATGTACATACTTAAATATGCATATAAATGAAGGTAGTCAACGCTCACATTCGCCAGGAAACAGTTAACTGAAAATTTCGCTAATTCAAATTAATTGACATTTCGACCGCCACAAACGGGCAAGTAAAGCGAAAAAAGGTCAGCGGGTCAATGCACAAAATCGGAAATCAACGAAATTAAACACTTCAAATGCGATGCAGCAATGGAGGCGTACAACAATAACAACTGAGCAGTGAGTTGCAGCAAAAGGTGCGCGTAAATGGAAAATAATTGTTTGTGTTTACCACCTACATATGTACATAGATACAAATTTAAATGGGAGTATCCCAATAAACAGTTTTGTTAAATCACAATTTGTGATGCATTTGAGAATCAGTACTTTTCTTAAATCTTAAACGCTACTTCTCAAATGCATCTCAAATAACCTCCCTCAGACTAAAAGGCACATTTTTAATATGGAATTTCCCTTTATTTTCAAATAGAGAAATATTGAATTGTCAACTTTTTCTCAAACGTGAGAGGAGCGGAATGAAAGGAAATCCAATTACTCTCATTGACATATTTGTATACCGTTGCCATGTTGCATGCAAAAGAAACGCACTGTTTTTATAGAAAAATATATATATTCTTTAATTTTTGCATTTTCTAAAGAGCATGAGCCTTTTCATCATACATACACATAAATAAGTTTTTTTTTACATAAAAATATTATCTATTTAATTTTAATAAGGTTTTAATTTCTTTCTTTCGGTTTTAAGTTTCAGTGGTTAGTCAGTAGCTTATGTCGGCAGATCATCAGTCACAAACGATCAGTCACAAAATAATAATATCAAACGTTTTCAAACAAATCAAACAAAATGAATGCATTTCGTTTCACTCGAACGAGAAGCGATTTTCTGCCAGACAAATTGACAATAACAGCGACCGCGTGGTCGAGGAGCCATTTTGCAACTGATGTAGCATACTACCGATAGACTTTGACATCTTTGCATTGTTGGAAAGGAACGAAATGCCACAAAAAACTGTCTCAAACCGTTCTCAAGTAGATAAACAATTTTTGAGCAAATGTTTAGTTTCAAATGATAGACAATGGTGAAAATCAAACTGGGAAATAAGATTATCTCAAACGTTTGAAAATTTTTGTTCTAGTGTTTGTTGGGATATGTATACTTCATATCATATTTATAGGGTGGGCCAAAAAAGACCTACCAATGTTAAATACGCATACCTTTTTTACGTCACGACTATTCTGCGTCGGCTGTCTAATAGTCTCTGGTTTATTAACATACACTTTGTCTTTTAAATATGTCCATATAAAGAAGTCGAGCCAGTTAAATATAGTGAACGAGGTGGTAAAGGGAAAACCGTAAATTTTTGAAATCAAACGTTCGCCAAAAATTTCACATTTTATATGGGTGCATCTTAAGAACCAACTAAAAAATTTACAGCAATGTTGTTCTGGAAATGCTTAATTCGCCGGAACGACGACGAGTTGAGACAGATGACTCATATGGAACGCTCTGTCGCACAGCTTTCACGATGTTTTCAGTAAGAATACTCTTAATCATGAATGGTGGGTGAGCTGAATTTGAATTAAAATATTGGCGATAATTTCACTGCGTCATAACAATTCATCGTTGAAAATATAAAAATTCTACAATTTCAATACGTTGTTGTGTACTGTAAGTATCCATAATGAGTTTCCAACAGTTTAGTTTCAATCTGCAAAAAGAAAAATACAATTATGTATATGTATGAAAAAGTAAACTAGTTATTTGTGTTTACTTAATAATGATAGTTTTTATTTGGCCCACCCTGTACATAAATATGGCATGTATAAGTTTACACTTGCACGCAAACTTAATTGAGTCAGCAGAATTTTTCTGTTGTTCGCATTTTACTT
>NW_023458558.1:41830349-41831718 GCF_013731165.1 Rhagoletis pomonella | reverse complement strand
AAACTTAATTGAGTCAGCAGAATTTTTCTGTTGTTCGCATTTTACTTTGCCACTGTTTTTGGTTTGTGTCCATAAAACCACTCGGAACTCCTAACAATAACAATAATAAGAACTTTTTGCAAACAATAACTTCATTCTTATTCACTTTTCGTGCAACTCAACCACCAGTGGCAACACCACCACCAGCTAACAGACAATAGGAAGTCACGTATGTATATGGAAGCATTGTTTTTACCTGTTTTTTACCAACTGCTGTCCATCCGCTATTTCTTTGCTGACGCACGTTTGTACACGTTGCTAGCTAGCAACTCCACCTACAATTCTGTAGGCAGCTTGCTAAAGTTGTTGTCTCTTACCTTGTGTTGCCGAAAGAGGTTAAAGAGTTCATTAAAGGTAGTTAAAATCAAAATTCTGCCGACTTCAACTTCAAAGTATTAGCATAGACGGCATTCGTAACGCGCCAAGCAGTGCGCATTCTTCAACGTTCTTTTGGATTATTTTTTTTTATTTCGTGGCCTTTTTCACGCACTTCTACTTACTTGGAAAAAGAGTTGCTGTGCTGCTATCTCAATTATGTTTTGTGCACTGTGCAAGAAGCGGTGACGTTGATTTGCTTGGGGTCCGCTCAGTGTTGCCACGGACAAACATTTTACTACCTACCAAAACCTACCAAAGCCTACCAAAAATTTGTTTGACCTAAGAAGATCTTTTGTGTCATACCCTAATTGTAATCACTCCAACCTGAGCATATTTAAGAAGTTAGGGCACTTTTGAAGCCGCCTTGCTACAAATTTTGGATGGAATAGACAATTGTTCCCCAAGGTGTGTCAGTCTGCTGTTGATGATACATGAGGTTTCCTCAATCATCCCAATTCAAGTGGTACCTTAACTTGCAGTGTCCTGTCAGACAACCAGCAAAAGTTCTAAGACCCTCCCCTCCCGGCTAAGTTAAGGAGTTTTTCAGAGTTCCTCTTGGAAGGAGTTATGGATCTCTTTGGTTGTCTAATTTTCTTTGATATCCCCTAGTGGGCCGCAATCTGATATTCTTCCTAAATCCTAAGTAGCTCTGCAGTGTGTCTTTTAGATGCATTACAGACAGGCTCGGCGCATGTATGGCAACACTGTGTTCGCTTGCCACGTAACAAAAAATAAACACTTGAGTGTTGTTGCACTGTTTTGTTGGCCTTCGTTCGTTTGGTTGCCACAAGCAATTGTTGCTGATGTTGATATTGTAATTGGTGTCCGCTTTAATGCTGCTGCTGTGTTTTTGTTAATTTCGCTTCCATCATGCTGTCTTGTCTTAGTATCTGCCTTGAAGTGGCTCATCTTTAGATGTCAGCTACTTGAGGGTGTCGGCCAGTTCTTGAAC
>NW_023458558.1:41828849-41830249 GCF_013731165.1 Rhagoletis pomonella | reverse complement strand
AAACTTAATTGAGTCAGCAGAATTTTTCTGTTGTTCGCATTTTACTTCGCCACTGTTTTTGGTTTGTGTCCATAAAACCACTCGGAACTCCTAACAATAACAATAATAAGAACTTTTTGCAAACAATAACTTCATTCTTATTCATTTTTCGTGCAACTCAACCACCAGTGGTAACAACAACAGCTAACAGACAATAGGAAGTCACGTATATGGAAGCATTGTTTTTACCGGTTTTTTACCAACTGCTGTCCATCCGCTATTTCTTTGCTGACGCACGTTTGTACACGTTGCTAGCTAGCAACTCCACCTACAATTCTGTAGACCGCTTGCTGGTGTTGTTGTCTCTTACCTTGTGTTGTCGAAAGAGGTTAAAGAGTTCATTAAAGGTAGTTAAAATCAAAATTCTGCCGACTTCAACTTCAAAGTATTAGCATAGACGGCATTCGTAACGCGCCAAGCAGTGCGCATTCTTCAACGTTCTTTTGGATTATTTTTTTTTATTTCGTGGCCTTTTTCACGCACTTCTACTTACTTCGAAAAAGAGTTGCTGTGCTGCTATCTCAATTATGTTTTGTGCACTGTGCAAGAAGCGGTGACGTTGATTTGCTTGGGGTCCGCTCAGTGTTGCCACGGACAAACATTTTACTACCTACCAAAATGTCCTACCAAAACCTACCAAAGCCTACCAAAAATTTGTTTGACCTAAGAAGATCTTTTGTGTCATACCCTAATTGTAATCACTCCAACCTGAGCATATTTAAGAAGTTAGGGCACTTTTGAAGCCGCCTTGCTACAAATTTTGGATGGAATAGACAATTGTTCCCCAAGGTGTGTCAGTCTGCTGTTGATGATACATGAGGTTTCCTCCATCATCCCAATTCAAATGGTACCTTAACTTGCAGAGTCCTGTCAGACAACCAGCAAAAGTTCTAAGACCCTCCCCTCCCGGCTAAGTTAAGGAGTTTTTCAGAGTTCCTCTTGGAAGGAGTTATGGATCTCTTTGGTTGTCTTATTTTCTTTGATATCCCCTAGTGGGCCGCAATCTGATATTCTTCCTAAATCCTAAGTAGCTCTGCAGTGTATCTTTTAGATGCATTACAGACAGGCTCGGAACCTACTCGTTTTGGTAGGAGAAGCGCATGTATGGCAACACTGTGTCCACTTGCCACGTTACAAAAAATAAACACTTGAGTGTTGTTGCATTGTTTTGTTGGCCTTCGTTCGTTTGGTTGCCACAAGCAATTGTTGCTGATGTTGATATTGTAATTGGTGTCCGCTTTAATGCTGCTGCTGTGTTTTTGTTAATTTCGCTTCCATCATGCTGTCTTGTCTTAGTATCTGCCTTGAAGTGGTTCATCTTTAGATGTCAGCTACTTGAGGGTGTCGGCCAGTTCTTGAAC
>NW_023458558.1:41815590-41828749 GCF_013731165.1 Rhagoletis pomonella | reverse complement strand
TCATCTTTAGATGTCAGCTACTTGAGGGTGTCGGCCAGTTCTTGAACGCCAAATATTTACTTATGAAAGGTAACTTTTGTTGTTCATAGTAAGTGAGAAGCAATTGCTGTAGATATCCAAAAAAATTTACAATATTTTTTTTTGTATGATTTTCAACGAATTTTAGGTAATTGTACAGTAATTTATACCAAATAAAAACTAACAAATAAAAATTTTCAAGAAAATAATTGTGAAAATTTTATATCCTAAAATGCTTGATAGTATTTTTGTGTGTTATAGGATTTTATATAAAGTTTCTTTTTTTTAATTTGTTATTAAAAAATCCGAAAAAATTGTGCGTGAAAATTCTTCCTTATTACCCGCATTACTATATTACTTGTGAACCCGCATGGCGTTGAAAAGCCGAAATTGAATTAAAATCTTCTAAAATCTCTTTTGTCTGACATTGGTATAGAAATTTCAATTAATTTATGAAATAATTTGAAGCTGATTTTTCAAATAGGTTCCATCATTTCGAGTGATACCCATCTTTTAATAGTTGATTTAACTAATATAATTTGAATTTTGCTTTTTAAACCGGTGGCAGACATCTTCAAATACCTTGGAAATATTCTAAATATTTAAACTAAAGACTTCTTACCACTTTTTCATTGGTCACACATACTTTAAGATTTCATATGACTTTTGTATAATTTAATTAAATTCGGCTTTTCAATTAGGTGGCAACCGTCTTCGAAATATTTTCAAACTAAAACCTTTTCAAATCGTTTTGTCCGACCGCAAAATTTTCCTACATATCGCAATTATTTAACTTTGCTTCTCCATTCGAAGAATTAGGTAACAGGAATGCGATCAAAAGTCATAAGTCTCGGTTAGACACTTTACAATGTTATCTAACTTACAAAATTCTTTTTATATATATAAGATAAGATAGAAATAATTTTATTTTTTTGAATATGCAGGCTGCGCTTTCATTGTACAAGTATAACAGTATATTTTATTTTTGGAAATTTAAACGAATCAAGAAAAGGCTAAAGAATTTTGTAAAATAAATTAACTTGGTTTAGGATTTAAAAGTGTGTATAAAGACTTTAACCACTCTCAAATATTTACTAACGAAGCTCTTAGAATAGATACTTATTAGAAGCAAAATAAATTTGTTCAAAAATATACGAAACCAATTGTCCAAACATGTATTAGTATGCAACACTTGTCGTTTATATGTACTAATAAACATTTATGCTTGCATTTACGTATATATGTATGTCTGTATATACTTAGCAGAAATCACAATACTTGTTTACAAATTCATCTGGTCGCATACTCACAACCAATGAACAAAAGAACATAATTATTATTTTTTTTTCCAATCAGACTGCAATTGAATTCTCGTCACAAATACACGAATTGCGGTCGATCGGTCAGTTGGGTGATTACTTGGCTGCCGGTTTGTTGATATGACTTCATGGCACCGCGCGACCCTAGTGACTTAGTACTACCAACTCATTGCAACAGAGCGAGTATACGCCACGTCCGAACGGACGCGTCCGCTCAGTTCATTTGTCTGCGCCACAGTTCGAATCGTGCAATCTTCTGCCACTTTGTGGTCAACGACAGCAACGACAACAAACTGCAATACTAATTGGGAAAATGGCCATCAAGTCTCAGCGCAATATGCAATCACACACGTACGCACACATCCACAACCCATGGACACATTTTTGTATATGTATGTACATATGTATAAGCACTTGCTTATATCCATTTTCACATGTGCATAAGAATCAACTGCTGACCAAACCAATTTGGTGGCAGTGCAATGTGCTTTTGCTTATCATTCACTAGCGTTTCCGCGCAGTACTAATAGGCAGAATGCAATCGCAGAGTTGCCACATCACCACAAACGCAAAAACGGCTGCTCCCAACCGCTTGGCATGTCAGCGAAGAAATGGGTAAATTAGCAAACAAATCAGTGAATTGCCAGCCAACAGTCAGTAGGGTAGTATGGTGCTGGAAAACGAGAGCTGCGACGGTTTCTTAATTATGTACATATGTGTAGGCGGGGGAATCCGCAGTTGACCGCCGTGTGTGCCATGCGGTTAGCTAGTCAGGTATCGTTTTTGAATTGCTTATACAATTTTATTCTTAAGCTTATAGGACGTATACATACACTTAAATATGGCCTTATTCATAAAAAATAAAATATGTAGATTTAAAGAGCTCTATAAAGTGACGTTTTCATAAAAATTTTCGATTTTCTTTGTCTTTTTATGAATTCGGGTGAAAGCTTATAATTTTGAATAATAGTTTGAAAATAGCTATGTTAGTGCTTGCTTTTAATCTTGAAGCCATTGATGTTTATACGCAGCAGTGCTATCAGTGGCGTAGCCAGGGGGTGGCGGGCAGGGTTGGGGGGATAGATCCCCCCCCTTCGTCAGTGAAATGAAACTTTTTATTTCTGAATTAGTAACACAATACTAAGTTACCCTTCTGATTTATAATTTTTTTATTTCAGACTGATGACAAATTATCTTTTAATGAATAAAAAAAAAAATATGAAATTTACATATTCTACACTCTTCACATAAATGTCAAGGCAGATATTTTAAGATACACTTCTTAACAAACAAATTTTGTTAAGCTATTATGAATGGATAAAAGAGACATCTTCTTTGAATTCAGTACTAAAACTTGACATTTCAAGTGCTTATCAAAACTTTATACATGTTAACTAGATTCGCTATTTATCTTAAAATTATATAATTTTATTTATTTGTTTATAAAAATGCAGTTTACACTTTAACAAAACCCGTATAAATCCAAAGTTTAATCTTCGCGCAACATGAAAAAAATCAATTAACTTTTGTAAAGCTTTTGAATTAGATTTACTAGAAATACGTATTTTGAGTATGCAGTTTTGTAGCCCGATCAATTCAAATAAATCGCAAATTTAAAATACATAGCTGCGACTTATCGTTGATTTTTATTTTTTTTTTTTATGAAGGCGTTGCTCATTTTCTTCATTAAAAAATCGTTGAACATACTTAGGTAATATGGAAGAAAATTACCGACATTTTCAAAAATATGCCAAAAAATTTTTAAAATTTAGTATCGAAAATATTCTTTCAAAACTTGCCTAGGAATGTGATATAATGGTTCGTTCAAAAACTTTTTTCAAAACTTATAAAGGCAAAAACGAGGGGGCATGAAGACCCCATGGAATAAACGAGTAGATAAAAAATATATAACGGTAAAACTGGCACATACATAAATATATGAAAGAATGCACTCAGGTGACGCCTCTGCCATTGTGTGTCACAGATTTAGGTTGTCGATGGAAATTTTTTTTCAGCCATACTGAAATTATTTGGGGCAAGTAAAAAAATAAGAAAATATAACAGGTTAAGCTTCAACTTTTCTATTTCTTATATGTTTACTATTTTCGAAATAACTTGACCGATTAGAAAAGTACTGAAGCCAATTAAAAGATAATTTTAATACCCCTTTTACGACTTATTTACTATAACCATTTTTAAAACAAAATTTTAGGAAAACACTATATAAAAAAGTATACATACAATTTCGAATTTTACCACTACTTTCACTAAATTTTTCTTTATGAAAAACTTTTGTATATAATGTAATAACTTGTAATTTCTATATTTTGTTTTCTAGTATTTTTGACTTAAAAGTATAAAAAGACATAAAAATTGTGTACACAAACTGAAAGATAAACAAATCATCTTCATTTTGACATTATTAGTTGTTTAATCGGTTATGTGGTTCATAAGATATTGATATTTCAAAATATCGAAAAATTTAAATTAATCTCGTACATTCTTCTTAACTTTTTACTTGCGCTGAATAATTTTGGTAAGGTTGAAATCAGCTTGAAGAGTTCTATTCAGTTACATTTTTGGTTTGTCTATAGCTAAACGGTCGGTATTCTGTACTTTTTGTAACTTCACATTTGACATAAGTAATGAAAGCGGAATGTCAATCATCTGACACCGAAATTTTGACGACGGTCTTCGACATGCACTACGGTATCGACATTTGGTCAGTTTTTAAAATGTAATGAAATAGCATTTGACACCAAATGAAAATCTGTCAGATGAAGGCAGTTTTTGACGCCTATGCTGAAAGGAGAATTCTACTTACTGAGGGTTGTAATATTTATAAAAACTACATCAATAAATTATAAAAGATACGTCAACTTAATATGTTTCTCTCAACAGATGATTTCGTTACAGTTGGATTATTTAGTTATAGTTAACAAATCATGTATTGAGAGCTATATATATTTTACTGATTTTTTTCTGAGTGTAAGCATTTGCTCCAACTCCACTCTAATTCATAACTAACTCTCTTTTATACTCAACAATTTCCAGAGTTTACAATGAGAAAAGTTATTGCTCATACTCATAGAGACATTCACTCAACTTATTTATAGTAAAATTTGCTTGCCGCACGTGGCAATAAAAAAGTTTACTTTTACGTACAAAAGTTTATTATTGAACAAGTCAAGTGCTTATGAATACATTCACATGTAGGTTTGAATGCATAAAAGCTCTTATAAGCACAAGTCCATATGTATGAAAATAAATGAAAATTTTAAATTAAGCGCACATATAAAATAAGGGAAAAATGTCACAGAATTCATACCACATAGGTATACCGGTGTAATTGGTGTACGATAAATGATGCGGGATGCACGGTACATAGCAGTTATTATATATGTTGGCTTTTATATTTGAACTATTACTCATACGCAATGGGTAGCTCGCATGGAATTCTGTGAGTGCCTGCCAAACCGCAAGTTTGTTAAAGTTGTCGAGGTATCAATTGAATATTACTACAGATTTTTGCTTTATAAGCCGGTGGTTTTAGACTGCTGATTGTTTCCAATATTTACAATTGATGAACACATAAGCACTAAACCCCAGATTGTGTACATACACACAAATCTTTTGTATAGTATGCAAATGGCGTAACTCACTTCGTCGCTAAGATGCAAAAGAGGCACAACTAACTAAAATTTCTTATTTCATTAAACGATGTGGGATCTATAATGCAATAAAATGCATCATAATCAATAAAAAAGTGAATTTTAGATTTTTAGTTCCTTAGTTAAGACATTTTGTATTTCAGCGACGATTTGAGTTACGCCCTTTCATTACTATACTAACGATATGTAGGTATACATACATACTACTATATGCGTACTAACTTGCGTGTGTTACTTTGCTGCTACACAGCCAGGGTAGAAACGTACATTTGTCCGACAGTTGATTCCCTTTCTCCATAATACGAACGTTTAAGACTCTCTATAAAGTCTTGAGAGTGAAGGAAGTTAGGCTTATAGGTCTCTATGATTTAGCTAAGCCAAGGGATCTGTTTCCCGATTTCGTAATAAAGAACAAGGATACCTTCCCTCAAGCATACGGTATGTATTCCCAGCAATAACTAGCCTTTAATTAATTACAGATTAGGGGATCAATTATATCCTCAATAATTCCTTGCAACAGTGCTCGGAAGATGCCTTCACCACACGCTGCTTTGAAGGGTTCAAAAAACTGTACCGCCCACCGCACCTTGTCCCTGTGAAAGATGGAGCCAGATCTTCTTTGACTTCTCACTCTAGGGAACCTGTGTTCCGAAGAGATAGGGGTCATCAGATCATGCTCCACCAAGGAACTTGGGAAGTAGGTGATTTAGAGTCTCCCTCTTATTGTTTGTAAAGGTGCCATCTTACCTCCTTAGGAGGCCTATCCCATTGGAAGACTCCTTTAATAAAATTGTACGCAGGTTAAAACGTTTCTATTGTTTCACAACGTCGCCTCCATGAATTCCCCTTCGAGCGCATAATAATCTTGATATAGTCAGTGAGACAAGCCTTATTACTTGTCTCACTGATGTGTCGTTTTGGCCCTGTTGAAAAGCTTCCTGACAGTTTTGCGCTTAGTATCCAGTTCCCCAGGGAACCTTACGTTTCATCAAGGTGGAACAAGTAACTATGCTGCCATGGAAGGATTCCAACAGAACTCTGTTAAGCATATACGCTGCGGCCTCCATTTCGTTGATTGAGTCAATGGTGGTTACCAACGAGTCCACCCTAAGGTTTCGAAAAGGGCCCGGACAGTTTTTCTGGACTGGAAAGTCCATCCTCGGAGCTCCGATCGCCCTGGGATCTCGAAGACTATGCGTTGATGATACGAGAGCGATGCTTCTAACGACACTTGGAAATTCCAAATACAATCGAAACTTGATCTGTCACAGAGAGTGAGATCTAGTACTTCCTCACAGTAATAAATGAAGGTTTGCAACCCCTGTTCGGAACGTCTATGCCACTTTCTAAAATATATTCTAAAATGTGCTCACCCCTTTCGTTGATATCGGAGCTGCCCCATACCATGTGGTGCGCATTCGTATCACAGCCAATAATATACTGGAGGACAATTTCCTGCATCCCACCCAACGTCGACACTTCGACTACAGCCGCTGAAAGGTCCCTGGAAAAAAAAGGAGTAAGAGGTGTGTTACTGAAATTGTCTTTAACCCTCCGATGAGTGACAGTGCCGATGACGTTAGATTCGTGAGAAGGTCCTTAGGGACCTACAAAGAGTTGCTCGATGTTTCGACTGTACATGTGCAACTTCTTTTGAATTTATGTTGTCTTTTGATTAAATTAACGTCCTGCATATATATTAGGAATGAAATAATTTTAAGAACAAGTGAAAAAAAATCAACCCATGAAGACACGTAACTTGTTATTTCTTCTAAAATTGTACAAGGTCCCTAGGGACCTTGTCACTAATCCCCGTACTATATATGTTGAAATCTCAATAACACTCGAACGTGATCCCGTATCCCTTCGAAACTTATTTTAAACGATTCAGCTTAATTTATTCTTGGAATATATGTATAAATTCTTTTCAAAAATGCATTGAACAAAAAGATATAGGCACATGAAATACGAAAAGGTCCCTAGGGACCTTCTCACAAATCGAAGGGTTAATCAAAATGGCGGCGCGGGGAGTATTTGTCATGCAAACACATATTAAGTATTACATAAAAAAAATATCGCTATGTGAACAAATAGTAATAGTATTCAGACATTTGCAAATATACATATGTATGTATGGATATTTAACTACTTATCAACATATGCATGTACCCGTTTCATACATATTCTCCGCTATTTCAATGAGAATGGCGTAACTGTTGCCACTTTGACGTTTTCCATGTTTAGAATATAAAATTTGGCTGATGTAAAAGCTGACGCTTAGAACATAGTAATATCAACCAAAACAGTGAGACAAAATTTCGAAATAATAGAAGCACAACAGTTAAAATGATTTGGTAACACGCACGTTTTTATTGGCACCCACAAAATGCGTATATGTACAGTAGGGTGCTTTTTTCGCGGCCATTTTTTTTACTCCCACCTGGAAATTTTTTTTGAAATACCTTTAAGAAAATTTTAGCCCTTAAATCAGGGCTACTTATAATTTTTATATTGAAGTGAAATCACAATATATCTACAAAATTTATGTGTACACTGAGACTTTGTTTTGTAAGATACAAGTTTATTTTTATTGTACGATTAGTGAATGAAATTTGTTAACAGTTAGAGTGTTTATATATATGTGGAATTATACTGTTCGTTAGGAAATGATACAGACCTAGCGGCTGAAAAGTTCCAAAGGATCTCGTGCTTCTACACTTCAATGAACGCTGTGTACATTTTTGAATAAATTTCGTGTTCATTTTCAGTATATATGAATATCAAATCAATTTATAATATACATTTTTTTCAGTGTTGACATATTTTTTATTATTTTTTCATTCTATATTTATTTGTGTCAATTTGTACATTTTACTGGAGGGCGTTTGCTTTACCCTTCCATATGATTCTCAGGCACTTTCATATAACACGGCGTACCGGAGGGCAATAACAGTTTTTTTTATGTATATTTAAGTTGCAAATTTGTATGTGTGCCTATACATCAGGGAAAAATTAAAACAAATGTGCTACAAGTGCTTATGGAGTGAGCAGCTCTGCCTTAAATTGGTCAGCAGCTTCTACAATTTAGCTCAATAAGCTATGAAAATTCCACAGTACCTCAATTTCAAAGCCCAATATCTCAAGAAATATGTATGCTAGCGATTTGGTATTTCAAAAATTGGATTTCCTACAAGTTTGTCATTTAAATTTTTTTTGGGTAGCTCTTGTTCTTTACATTATAGGGGCAAAATAAAACGAGAATTTCATGAAATAATTGGGTTTAGGGACCCGTACTACTCCGCTTTTGTAGCGAATTCAAACCTAAAGAAACCCCATGATTGACCAAGATTATACCATGAAATGCCCCTTAGTTGTAGAATCTTGAAGAAAGTTTACGAGTATTTTAAACGAGAAATCTTTGCACGCCTTGGTCGAGCATGTAATATTAAAACTAATGGCTAAAATTGTTAATGATTTTTTTTTAAGTATTTCCCACAAAATTTCGAGACGCGAGTAAAAAAAGTAGTCGCCAAAAAAATACACCCTAATGTACCTAAATACATATGTGTGAATGTACACATGCTCTAGAAACAAAGCACTTATTTATGAGAAAATTTACATTTATTTTTTTCGTATCAGAGTTTGTGATTGATATGTATTTACATACGGTACATATCCATGTATGTACAAACATACATATGTATGTGGTTACATGCTGCCGCATTGCAGTTTTATTTCTATGCTAATAGCGCACAAGCTTTGGCCGGCTGCATGTTGATGCGCTCACACTCGATAACTACGTGACAGTTTTTATAAGTTTTATGATTTTTGGTGTTCTTGGAATTTAAGATTTCCCATTGATTATTTTATGTGTTTTTCATTTCAATTCTCTTCTGTTCTTCTACATTAAATTCTTCTATTCGCACTAGATTGTACTAACAAGAAATAAATTTTTAACACACGATTTTGGCACGAAAAAACATTTTGTGTTTTTTTGTTGTTGTTTAGTTCTATTTTAGTTTTTTGTAATTTGCTGTACAAGCTTGCTCCTTAAATTTTGGCCAGGGTTGCATGGAATTAGAACAAAATCGATTTTTGCATATAAATGTACATACATATATAAAACCAATAACAGCGCTTAACAGTAGTACGCAAAGTTTATTTCAAATACAGTTAGTTTAATTTGTTAGCGTAATAGTTGGCTTGAATTCCAAAACTTATTTCAACTTTTGACTGCTCTGCGTGGTTCTCAGCTAATTGATGGGTTGGCAACTGTCAAATTAGCTTTAATTGTTTGCGACACTATCGAAAACAGCGTGGCTGAGCACAAGCTCTTATGAATTTTAATTTACATTTTGTATTTCAAGTGTATTTTGGAGTGGTAAAGTAGTTTTGTTTTTCTCGCACCTGCCAGAATTACATACACGAATACAAATCTTTATATGAGCTGCTATAAATGAAAGTGGTGTAAGTCCACTTTTAGAAAAAAAAAATTAGTTAATTATTGTTTTAGTTAGGTATAGATACCAACTTTTTATGTTTATTAAAATACATTCAATGGAGAAAAATTTCTTAAAAAAAACAAACAAAACAATTTTACCTTACAATGTTATCGCAGAAATATTTTTTGAAAGTGGTTGAGGTCCATTCGTTATGATCATAATTGAAAGAACGTGTGTAGGAACCTTTAAAACCAAAAGCCTAAACAAAGTAACGGTACTTATCCACTAATGTCAAAGTGGATAGTAATTTTGGTTTTTGTTCGGAATTCCTATTCTTTGGTTTTTCTTTGATAATTATTTTCAGCGTGATAATTATTTAAATATTTGAAATTATTATAAAAGCAGTGAAACTTTACATACATAAATAGTATTTCGTTTAACGAATACATCAATTTGTTCGCACAGTGATAGTGGTAAGTAATAATTGCAAAATATCAACGTAAAAAATGAAATGATCTTGCCGAAAGGTTGATGAAAACCTAGTACATGCCTTGAAAGATCGTATACGAAGCTTTCCACATTATGACAGCCATTCAGAAAATACTTAAGTTCCCAGCTGACTTTAAGAAAAATGTAAATATCATTTGTATGTTGAAAAATATGAAAATAGTAGTACGACATTCCTTAGCGAACAGATGTATAGACAAATTTTTCAGAGAGACTTTAATTTAAGCTTTCACCACCCCCACAAAGATACTTGCCAAAAATGCGATTTACTAACGATGAAAATTAAAGCTACCTCTGATGCTAATGAAAAGAGCAATTTAATCGAAGAGCATAAATGCATAAAAGATTAAAATTTAGCATCAAAAAATTCATCATTCGATTTACAAAAAGCTCTTCCATATCCTAAACTATATGTTCCTGTTGCTTATTATAAGCGAAATTTGTATATCTTAAATGAAGGTTTTCATAAAGGTAAAGGTAATATACATATACGCTTGGGACGCAACTATAGCATCAAGAGGTGCGGAAGAAGTAACTTCTTGCTGCCTAAAACATATTGAAAATGTCACAACCCAAGACAATTTTATAGCATATAGTGACATGTGTTTCGGATAAAACCGCAATATCAAGGTCGCACTGATGTCATTAAAGAATGTACAATCAGATGACAATAACATACTTAAATGTTATCGACCACAAATTTCTATTGTCGGGCCAATCATTACTTCCTAACGACAGAGATTTAGGGGTGGTGGAAACAGCGTTAAACAAAAAGGGACAACTGTATAATGCTCAAAACTATTATACTACAATACAAAATTGTCGGAAGAAAAATAGTTTTATTTTGCATCAAATCAAATGCGAAGGGTTTGTATCTACCGAAGCTCTAGGAAAAGCCATATCAAACAGAAAGAAATATATGGATGAGATTCAGAAGAGAAACTATATGCTCGATTATTCAAAGAATAGTTTGTTAAAATTTCGGACTTTATAGAGTGTAATATAGCAGCTGTGGTGTGCGCAAATTTACTACGAAAGTGTGTACAAGCTACAAAATACACATCTGATGTTTGATTTCACCCGTAGAATTGTGTAAAGCCGCTAAAAAACGATTTTTATGCGCGAAAATATGTAAACGAGAAAAATACATATTCGTCGTGTAAATTTACCAACAATTTTTAAAAATAAACAAAAATATACTCGATTTATAGTCGCATTTTTAAACAGATTTTTTTGAGTGTATGATTTATAAAAATATATTTCATTTATAAACAATACATAATAGCCGTCATCGATTCGCCATCAGTTAGCGAGTGACGAAACGAAAGAACTCAATGAGGTAGAACCAAACTCGCTATCGTCTATCCGTGCTAGCTGACTTTGTTGTTGCTTTCACATTCAAAATTTTTTGTTAAGCGACCGGAACTCAAACATAGCAAGCAGCAAAGTGGCGAATCGATGACGGCTAATATAATAGAATAAAATGTCTACCATACTTGGGCGTACAATATGTTTGATTCTTATGACCCTTCCCCCCCAAAGTCAAGCTCACAATCCGCCACTGCCTAACCGATGATAAAACCTTAAATCTTCAACATAATAAATTAGGGAATCCTTACGCAACCTCTACTAAAGCTAATTTTTGGACATGTATTTTTACTATGTATTTGCAAACATTCTAATATTGCTGAATGAAAATTATTACATTAAAAATGAAATTCAAACGTAGTAGATACCATCGTTTTTCAACCATAGTATAAACACATAAATATGTGAATCAGCCAGCGGCATTAAACGTGAATGGCGCTCAGGCGTAAATGCATTTGAATGTTAGAAAATATCAAATTGGAAGTATAGAATTTTTTATGGACGACTAAAATTTATGTAGCAACAACTAACCGTAAATATATGTATGTATGTTGAGGGTGTCTTTTTTTAACCGTTTAATTTTCATATCACGATTAAACGGCCCTAAAAAATGCGGTCTGCAAAATTTTTCTAATTTATTTCAAACGAAATTGGAGTAAAGGAATGTACTCGATAGAGTTTCACGAAAATCACTGCTTGTTTTCCTTTATGAACACTTGGAATCGTTGATTCTTAAAAATTGAGAACGGCGAGAATATTACGTTCAACGGGGAGCTCTATGCAGCCAAGATTACCGATTAGTTATTGTCCAATTAAATGAAATGTTGACAGAACACATACATGGTTTTCCAACAGAAAGGTGACACGTGCTAAACAGCGCATCAAACAATTGACTTGTTGAAGGAAATATTTGGTGGAGAACGTGCGATTTAACGCCACTATAGATTATTTTCTCTGAGGTTGGTTTAGGAAAGCCGGCGACTTTCGAACTATTGCGGACACAGATTGCTTGAAAAATCGGTCGAAAATTCGACAACCGCGCCACATCCGCATCGGCCGCGGCATGTGCGCGTGCAAAATTATTTCAAAATTATTTTATGTCACCTTACAGTTCTATACCTCTAAAAATAACACCCTATACATGGGTTATGTAGAAATGGTTAAATTGTTTGCACACAAATCAGCAACAAGCGGCCGACATGGAAAATATTACGGGCATTGATAGACAGAGGCATTCAGCCAATTCATCGTAACTTAATTTAACGATTTGAGTTTTGGGAGATGTCATTTTTTCCTTATGCATGTACTTGTTAGTTGTAAATTCTCTGTTTGTTAGTAAATTCTCTGATGATATTTGTCGGAATGTACATAGATATGTACATATGTATGGAAGCGCCTGGTACATTTTTGCGCGCAATCAGTCATTGGATTTTCCATTTCAAATTTAAATTTGGACACTTGAATTGAACTAGAATTTGATTGTGGATGCAGGTGAAATGGGTGTATGTATAGGTTGAAATCATTGGTATGTATGCACATATTTAAGCATATTTTTATGATAAAAGAAGCGTTGATGCGCTTACTTCTAATTTGTTTGCTTACTCATACTATTTAATGTATGGAAAGATTGATGGGAATACGATTTTTCGTTTAAATTCGTAGATACTAAAAGTATTCCCGGGTATAACAGGTCGCATTAAGATAAAAAATTAAATTAGTCAATAACTGCCCAGCTGGTAATATAAGAACACAGTGTGACTGTGAAATTTATATACACAGAAGTCAATATACCTGCGAATTTGGGGTCCAAATATAGAAAAGCTGCGTTTTTTTT
>NW_023458558.1:41788445-41800590 GCF_013731165.1 Rhagoletis pomonella | reverse complement strand
AAAAAAAAAACAAGAACGGTCTCACATTTCACTTGCATGCTCGCGACCTGCACTTCTATATGTAGTGCATTTTTCAGTTGTATGCGAGTGTGTTGCGAACGTGCGAACCTCTGCGTGCCTCATACTCATTCAGTAGTCTCGAGGCATATTGCTGTACAGCAACGCATTCGCTTACCTTTCTCTAGTCTGATTGCTTTAGTGTGACGAGGTCAGCTAGGATCGGTCACCGTGTGGTAGCAATACGACCCTGCGACTTAGTCTGCTTGGCCCGACTGTTGGCCCTGGCATATTTCAATTCCACAAGCATATGGCACTAAGCTTCGACGCACACAGATACATACATACATATGTACGTATGGACATGCTCACCTTCAAACCCTAATATGTAGTATGTATGTGAATGAAAGAAAGACTTTAGTATGTAGTTGGTGTTGCCACAGTTGCCTTTGGGGCACATAACATTGCCATTACAGATGCATATATTTCTGTTGTTTTTTTTTCTCATCCTGTCTGATGTCCTTTGAGATATGAGTGTAATGCTGCAGTAAGCACTCAAGCAAACGTTCTGGAATTTCTTGCATTTTCACATACATTTATATTTTTTTTCTTTTAATTTTTTGCACTTTTGTATGTGCACTTTAGGTTCGTCCATCTTTTTGGGGTTATATTTTTGACTGCCTAGGCCGCAGCTTCCCTTTGTACTTTATTTCGTATTTAGTGTGCCCCGTTGAAATTAAAGAAATATTTCTGGCGTAGAATAAGTGCAAAATCCAGCGCGCTCATCTACGGACATACAAATATATATATACATATATATATATATATATATATATATGCAGGCTTGTTCTTGTTAAGTTAAGTACCTAAATAAAAGCCTGCAGCAAAATCATATTAGGCCGCAGATAGCGCAAATCTAGCTGAAAAAGGCATAGTATTGGTTTTCAATTTATTCCAATGCAAAACTCTTTTACGGGTATACCCGGATAAGCGGATATCCGGGTATCATCAGCCCTAGTTCTCATTTAACTCAACTTCGGTGTAAAAAAAATTCATAACTCAAATTATTTTGGAGTGCGCCCCGTAATACTTCACTTAAATATTGCGCAGTACTCAGAGCTGCCATTGGGATTTTTTTGTTCTAATTTTTTTGAGATGGAATATTTTCAAAAACTATTTTTTTTTACCAAAAAATTTGTATGTGAAAAATTTTTCAAGAAAAAAAATATTTTAAGTATTTCATTTCATAGAGAATGTTGATGTGTGTGTGTGTATTTTTTTCAAATTTTTTTCTCGATCTGTGCTCAAGATATTTGAAAAACTCTTAAATCAATTTGTTTTTGATTTTGTGCTGAAAAGTTTTTATAAATGTATTGATCAAGTTCAAATTTCATATTTATTTATTAATTATGTTTATGCATCAACCCTAAAAATTTTAAACAAATCAAACACATAATGTGGGAACCCCGTCCGTTTTGGTATGGAACGCCCCACATACATATGTACATATGCTCTCTTAACATTTTCTAAACTTTTGTGCTGCTGGTTGCGGCCTGCAGTCTTTAGTCAACGGATTTGTTCCCAGGGGAGACAATTTATGTGCGGAAAGCGAAGCGCAAAATTAAACGTTGCGAAAGTATATATGTAAGTATGATACAAGTATGTGTGTATGTATACCGCGAAGCATAATGCTTTTGATGCGGAAATTTGGCGAAAAATTTGTAAAAACTTATATTAAAAATCCCACAATGGACCATAACTATGTACTGGGGAGTAAGGTTCCATATCGACCGCCGAAACGATAAAAGCCATGAAGGCTGAAAAGTTTCGAACAGTCTCTTTAATAATACATATAGTCACTACCGTAATATCGTCACGCTTAAGAAAAACTTCGGCGATGAAAGACGCGTAACATAGATTTATATCTGGCCAGGGACTGTTACTTCAGCATCATTCACCAAAAACTCTTTGGGGAATTTACATACTGTTACACCCGCAAACAGAGTTGCCCGCGAAAATAAGTTTATGCGTCTTTCTTCGGCGTCAAATATTTTAATGCCGTTAAAAATGTTAAGAATCTTTCTTCGCTGAAGTTTTTTTATGCGCCTTTAATCGCGGTGAACTTTTGAGTATTTCGAAATTTACTCTTTTTGTTTTTGGTAACTGTTTGAGCGAGCTTCTCTTCCAATAAGTGGTATGCGTATTAATATTTTTAACAAAAAATGGAGGGACCTATAGTTTAACGCCGCCTCCGAATGGCAAATGAGAAGCTTTTTCATGGAAGAAATACCCTCATATTGCGGAGGGATAATCACTGTTAGAAACAACTTTTTTTAATTTAGATGTTGCTCAGAACAAGGATCCAACTCATGATCTTCGAAGTGGTAGTACGCACCTTTAGCTACTCAGCTACAAATCGAAAAAATTTCCAAGAGCTGGGCCGCCTAAAAAAAATTTGGAAAAGTGCCAGCTCGCGCGAGCTTACTGTAGCTTGTCAGCTTGCAATAAGCAAGCTAGCTGCGTCTTGAGTACTTGCGCTAATAAGCTTCTTGCACGTTTACAAACACAATAGGGGTATTCTCTGAGTCTTGATAAGCCCTTGCATGGTGCACGGATTGCACGGTTTGCAAAGCTGTCCCATACGAAAACCTGTTTTTACCGTGCAAGACTCAGAGAATACCCCTAATTATGTGAAACAGAATTAAAAAAATGCAAGCAAAGAGTCTCAGTTCGGGCAAAGCCGAACATTAAATACCCGGACACACGTATCAAATATAGTTTTTTTTTTACCTTTCCAAACGCTTTCATTACTTGGCAAGCACGGCTGGTTTTACTCCTGTTTCAAGCATTTTCGATAGTAAATATGTTCAGGTAGACTTAATGAAATAATTTGCCCCTTTGGTAGACATCAAGATAAACTTATTTTCAAAAAATCAATAATAACCTTACATATTTTTGGGAAATGGCTGGGAGAATCAATTTTGAGTATAGTAGCGTCCTTAAATTTCGAATTATCGAAGTCTTCGTATATCTTAAATTAACCGTTATATGAAGAGAGGGCATAATTTTAGTTGGATTTCAAGCATTTTCAACGTTTTGCTTTTATGTGTAAAATACAGATAAATATATTTGTTTATGAGTGGGCGGTGTCACGCCCCTTTTTCAAAAATTCATTATAAACGTATTTCCAGAGCCAACAACTGTGCCAAGTTTGGTGGAAATTGGTAGAGCAGTTACAGAGATATGCACATATAATCATAAGTGGGCGTGGCAACGCCCATTTTCTAAAATCGTTCTTATTTGCCGTCAAGGGATCATTGTAATTTTGAGTGGATAAGCTTAAATAGTTTCTAAAATATCTCAGTTTATATAATTCGTCAAAGTACCGTTAAATGGGAGGTAGGCGTGGTTATTGTCAGATTTAGTTAGATTAGAAGACATTCGCGTATCAAGTTTCGTAAAGATACTTAAATTTTTACTCGAGTTATCGTGTAACATGTCTTAATCGATTTCTTCTTTCATTCTGAGCTACTTCCAAGGTGACTGGGTTGATCTGAAATCCTTGACACTGCTAGCGAACTGGCGATGCTTGGTGTGAGTTCAGGAAAAGCTAAGCAATGTTTCATTCTGAACAAGTTTTGGGTAATATTGGACGCAACTTGTTCATTATTTGCAATATTTGTGACTTTTTTGATGGGACACAATACTTTTTTTTCCAAAATTGCGTTCAACCGAGGAATATGGAAATATTGCAGGTCTTTCTAGTTAAGAGCTTCCTGCTTCGTCTGTCGGTAAGGATTTCCATCCAAAGGATAATAATAATAAATTTACGACAAAAACATTCGCCAAAGGCCAAAGAGCAATTGAAAATTAAATTTGTAAAACTGAGACTGTAGCCTGAAACCACTTAAAATTTGGTCTCTACTGTTCGGCAACTTAAACTTCAAAGAACTTCGCATCTTAATGGCTGATAATAAATTGAAATAAAAGACCTAAGTCCTACCCTACAAAAAACTCCAAATAAAAAAATTACTGGCAATAACACAGTAAAATGTACAGAGTGCTCCGCATTACTAGATCGAAAAACCATCACAAAAATTTTCCGCCTAACAAAACCGTAACAAGCGCAATCTCCATTGAAACGAAAAAAATCACAAAAACCAAAAACATTGAATGTCCTTTTCCATCACTTAGTATACTATTTCTCCACATAGAAATTGGCGATGCCAATCCTCATCGTTCTTCAGAAATATGGTGCGTCCCCAACCGCAGCAGCTCTAATGGTAGCAAAGGCGTTAAAAGCATTTACTAACATTCCGCTATCAGCCTGACTAAGGTCTATAGGCGTCCACCGATGAATTACAATTCACCACGATACAAAAGCGCCACTCGACGGGGATAAGAAAGGTCTGGGAAAAGTTGCAGCAACCTCAGTCAATCCTAGGCTAAATACTCGCCTAGGGGCGCCCGGCTTGCCAAACTTCACACACCACACCTGTCAACTTTATACCTATCATGTTTAGTAAACTAAAAATAAACACAAACATACAAACATTCAAAGTTATAATATTAATAGGTAGGATTATGGCTCTTAATCACAACAATTACATATAAATTTCTTCTTCATCATACATTTGAAATTCAACATTTTACAAGTATTTTGAAATACAACTTTTGGGGTTCAATTTAATGTAAATATCAGTCGGTCAATGATATTGGCATTCATTTTGGCAGTTCAAATAAAAATTTTTGATTCTCCGAATTCAGCAATTGGCTCCTAGAAGCCCAAGGTCAACACGAACATTCATCCCGAATGCAATGCAGTACAAAAGTATTTTTAGCACTTAGTTTCCTTTGTATAACTAAACGCGAGTGTACGTACAAAATATACCAATTGCAGTTATACATAGTACATGCATATGTATGTAAATACACTCTCAGATGTTTTCCCATACCCTGGCATGTAGCACTCAAAGGCATCCATAGGTTTTACACGAAACAAATAAAGCGAAATGCATACCTAGCCCATTGGCGATTCACGCGGGATTAATGCCTAAAAACGTTCAGCATTTTTTTCTTCTCAAATATGCACTTTACGTTTGTTTTCGCGAGTACTATTCAATTTCATTCAAAAAATTTTTCACTTTTCGACAAAATGCGCTTTGGGGCTGGTGATTTTTTTTTTTTATTGATGTATGTAGTACATGGTTATGCCACAGGTTTGTAGTACAACGCTGATTGGATTTTCAGTATGAAAAATAAACCTAAATGCATAAAAGTCCAAAAGAAAGATAAAAATTATGAAAAAAATAACGAAAAAGTTTGCCGCGGATATCCTGTTGCTGTTGTTGTCTCTGCATTGTTTTACTAGGTTTGTAGTTCCTAATGGTTATTGTTTTGCTTGCTATGACGCTTGTTGTTATTGTTATTTTTCCATTGCCTTTTCAAGTGCCTCAAATTGAATTTTTAATGGCTTTTTCATTTGCAACATTTTTAGCTCGCCTTCATGATGCAACTACATGTACAGCTCTGCATATACGTAGGTTAGAGTGGTCCAAAATATACCAAATATACCCCCACTTTTCGTAAAAATATTGTAGAATTCTTGAAAATCAATATTCACAGTAATAATACCCGATTATTTCTTCAACCATTTTTTATGGTAACTATATTTTTTAGGCCCGCCAAAACCCCCCGAAAATGCAATGGGGGTACCAATAAAAAATCTTTATTATTAAAAAATGGTTAAATAAATAATTGGGTATTAATATTGGAAGTCTCCTGAAGAGAACCACAGTTACTATTGATATTCAAGAATTTCATACCAGTTCTACGAAAAGTTGTTTTTTTTTCCCATATAAAATACATGGAAACTTTGAGCGCTTTGAGCACTCCCTAAATATTTTTTGATTAAAAAAAAACAAAAAAAAAATAGGGGTACAGTTTTTTCGGGATAGTTTTTTTCGCCTAGGGGGTGGCGGCATTTAAATTCCGACTTTATTTTTTTGCACCACTCTAATGTAGTTGCCCACATGGTTTTTATTTATAGAATATTCCTATTGGAATTTTTCCTTTTCACTTTTTTGCCACACTTTCTCATCGTTGAAGTTAATATTTTTACTATTTTCTGTTCAGTTGTATATCTACTATTCACTTTTTTATGCATTTGCATTTTTTACGTTTTAATTCGATTTTACTTGTTACGTTCTATTATGAGTAACTCAATTTCAATTTAGCAACGTTTACCAATTTTAACCCATTTAGTGCATAAAAATCTAGTTAAAGTATAACAATTTTATGAAAAGTTGGTGCACCGTAGAATAAACTAGAAACATTATCTCATTTTTACTTTAGTTCTGCACATCTGTACATAGTTATGTAGTACCTGTGTACTAGGGTGAGGGTCTCGGTTTTGCAAACCGATCTATAGGCACTTTTTTTGAAATTCTGATTTTTCGAACATGAAATAAACCGGATTTTTTTAATCGAACAACCCGGTTTTTTTTTATTTATCTCATACAAATGTTGACCAATATAATGTTCAATATAAGTTATGAGTTTTTTGCAGCTTTCAAGGCTTTTTTCAGTTTAAGGGAAAGCCCGAAACAGTTTTAAAATTATATCTAAGTTACTTGGGGATGAACAGTATATCATATTTGATTCCAATAAATGAATGTTTAGCGCTTAAGAGTGATGCCTACGTAATTCTTCAATAATATTTCGGTACCCAATACTTCCTTTTCGGTACCCGATACCGATTCTTTACATTAAACCTTCGCCTTATATATATTTCAAGTCTACAAAAAAATCATTTCGTGCTATTTTATGTGATAACGGTTAAAAAGCTTGAACTTATCGCAACAGTAAAATATTATTTTCTCAGTTTTCACCTTAGTATTTACAAGGTTAAAGAAAAATGCTTTGACGGATGAAGAAGCTTTTGAGGCCTAAAAAGATAATATCGTCCGATTCATCTAGAACAAAAATCCTTCTACATTAGGGCGACAAAACGACATACATATATGTATAAAGTTTTCACTTGAATCACAATTAAAAGCTCTATTGGCCCTTACATTCGGCTTTTGATAGGGGAGTCTCCTCTGAACCGATTTTTTCCATACTTTTGGCCTAATCCTAAATATTTCGGTACCGAGTATCGATAAATATTCGAGTTTTACTTCTTGATGTTTGTCAGTGTCTGCCGAGGGTTGAGCGCTGTTTAAGGAAGCTTTTTTTGATGGTGCCTTTGGACCATAGACCTTCCGAGTGGCAGTAGGCTAATCTAAGCACTCGGCTACGGCGGAGCACTACTCAAATCCGAAAAAGTCAGAAAAAATGCAATAAAGCAATAAAATAGTTTGTTTTATTTTTGCTTCATACCAACAGAAGAATTTTCACTGTATGACAACTATGAAAATAAAACCGGTTTATTCGGATTTTTCTTAATTTCAAAATCGGTAACCGGTTTTTTCAAATTGAAATTTTTCGAATTAGTCGAAAACTGGTTTTTGAAAAAAGAGCGAGTAAATAATTAAACACCATAGTGTGTACAATTGAGGCCACGTAACACGTTGGTTACTGTAGTTCTTCAGTTACGTGTACTTCTAAAGTTGTTTTTATTTAAATTACATATGGGCAGTATTTTGAGTACAGAGAATTATGTCAACTGCTTTGTTTATATTAAAATTGTTATTGACGGAGGTTTTCCTACCTTTGTTAAGATTATGTGTACAACGCAAATATCATATTTATGTATTTCAGGATGTTTTCGATTTAAAAAAAGCTTTCTCAAACGGTCATAGATTTGTAGCGAGTGATCTAAAGATATTGGGCCTTAAGAATAAAAGCTAAGCAAGTGCTTTTTCTCGAAATTTCAGACCTTTACTCAGTTTATTCAAACAAATTTAGATAAAAGGTCTGAAATTTTAAGAAAAAGCAATTGCTTATTTCTTATTCATAAGGCTCATTGTCTTTCGAGATCGAAAGCTAATAATAACATGTAAAAAAATTATATTTCTTTCATATTTCTGAACAAGTTACATTGAACTATACTTACACATACATACACTGCCGGAATAAGTATTTGCACAGCCAATTTTTTACCAAAATATACAAACATTTTTATTCTCATATTTTTTCGATAATTTTGTATAACAATATGATTCATTCTACAACAAGAAACATAAAAATATAATTCCCAAACTTTGGCAAAACTCGCGAAAACTCAGCAAATTTTCGTGGAACTTTACAACTTTTTAATCCGATTTATAAGATTTTTTTTTGAATTTTTTAGTTTTGCATCCCATTAAATTCTAGTAAAAAATGCAAGTTTGAATTGATTTTTAAGACTTTTTTGTCAAAGGTGTTTTGCATTGTTTCCTTATAAGGATTTTCTAAAAAAAAATTTTGTATGGAAGAAATTGCGTGAAAAAAATGCCAAAAAATCATCAGTAATTCCTAGCTACTTAGAACTTGCATTTTGATATAATGGAATTGATAGGGCTACAAATCTGTATAATCAAACAAATTTTAAAAAATCTGATAAAAAGGTTGAAAATTTGCATGAAAATTTGCTGAATTTCCGCGAGTTTTGCACAAAGTTAGGAATTATATTTTTGTGTTTTTTGTTGTAGATTGAACCATATTTTTATACAAAATTGGCGAAAAAATATTAGAATAAAATTTTTGATGCTAGTAAGGAAAAAAGATTTGTAAAGATGTTTTTTAATAAAATATTAAGTTTAAATATATTTAAATTGCTAATTTAGCAAAAAGTGGTGATCACATTAGCAGAGAGAAAAAAATTGAACTTTTCCTTGAGTTATGAGAAAAATAAGCACAACAAATTTGACAGCTAATAATCCCAGGTTTGTCCGTGTAAGTGGGGTGATTAACAAACGAGCTTTATAAGTATTTACATGTGAACGTACTTTAAGGTTTTAGTTGTAAGCGTGGAAGGATAGACGAGAGTCCAAATTTCTGTTATACGGAAAATGCGTATTATGTTTGTTGCAATCCAATGGTTTTCGAAATTCGACTTAATCAGGCAAGATACATTGTGTCCACCAAGTTTGGCTGAATTTTGTCGGGAAATTTTTGAGATGCATTAAATCTCTGGGCAATGGATGGTGTCATGCCTATTTTCTAAAGTTTTTTTTATTATAGTCATTATTTCTGTGACAGTTTCCTTTGTGTAAATTTTGACTATATTGAAACTTTTTTGTCCTCATTCCCAATCCATGCCTTGCCCATTTCAGCTTAGCGAAACTTTTTAGTATGTAAAAAAAGGGGCAAACAAGATTAATGTGATCGTATTATCTAAATAATGGCGAACAACGTTCTATTATACATTTTGTTATAGGGTACCACTGCTCGCTCAGTTTGTTAGAGAATGCTCTCTGAGAGTAGGTGTGAGAGTTGCACAGCGATGGTGCTGGCGTGTGCTGCAACAAGAACGTAGTCTGAGTCGTTGTTTGGCCCTCGTGGCCTTCCGTGTCTGAGAAAACTATGTGCATTGATGAGTGTTCGTATGCCGGAATTTAGTTCTGCAGACTACCACATTTTTGGCCCCTGCGATGTCGATCTCACTTCTGTTCAGTACCGGAGCATTCATCGTGTAGGCTGAAGTTTCTGACGGTAGCAGCAAAGTGCCTTTCCTTGGCGTTGAAATCTACAAAAATGATTTTTATTAAAACAAAACGACAGTAAATTAAAAAGTCAATTAGACCGAAAAGTTCAAGCAAATTTAAAACTTAAAGAACAATAATCCACATTAAAATACGCCGAAATGAAAATAAGGAACACGAATTTCAAAGTGAAATAAAACTCACTGGTAAGACAATCCTTGTTAGTTCTCCTTTTTTGCAGCATTACATATGTATGAATGAAATATATGTGCACATACTTAAATAGATTTGCGTTTGTTAACTCAGTCATAATAAAAAGTGTCTCAAAGTAAATATATTTAATTTTTGCCTTTAATTATAAAATATTTAAATAGTGCGGATAGGAGAGGATGTTCATAAAAAGCACAAAAATGAATGGAACAATAGTGACAATATTTTAATCGAAATATGATTTCTGGCAAAAAAGCGAATCGTTTATTTTTCATGCTACCTACAAACCTATGCAAATATCTTTAATATAAAAAAGTATAAAAGCTGAACATTAAACTCAAAAGATCCGGCAGCACAGGATATTTAATTTTTGACATTTCAGCGAGAAAGCATGCAAATGCGAGAATGAACGCCAATAAACTATGTAAATACATATATGAGATGTTATAACGTGAAATAATTTTTTTTTGAATGTATGCCATTTAGAGAGTTGTATTGTATGCTTATTTTGTACGTACATACATATATGGCGTATAAAAAATAAATCTACTATTAAAAAATTAAATAAAAAAAATTGGGTTATGAAAATATGCGAATAAAAAGGCTGGAAAATATTTTGATGCGGTCATTTGAAAGGAGTGGTTAGGTGTAAAAAAACACTTGCGATTACGAGTTATCGCTTACACATTGACAACTGCACTCGAATAATCAATGCAATCGAATAGCTGAACTATTGATGAGTCGCTTTGACAATTGACAAGCCATTGAACTCATACAGTACTTTCATTTACAAGCTTATATTCATGTTTGTATTCACATACATACATATCTATACAAACAAAAATGAGATAATCGCGAGGGTGGTAATGAGGTGGTATACGCTTGTATTACACAATCGTTACGCTCGCTAAATGCTGGAATTGAAAAATTCGATTGAGTGTCATCTAAAATAAAGCTTAAATACGAGTAACACAAAATACTGGCAATGGTATTTTATTTTATTTTTCTCAGCATAAATATTTAGCAATTCAGCGCACGCAGTAGCCGAATGCTTGTATTTGATTACTTAGTAAGCAAAAAAAAAATTAAAAACGAAAAAAGTTATTTAAGCGTAAAAAGTTGCGCAATCCACCTGCGAATGGTCGCTTTTGGAATATGCTTGGTTGTATGTATTGTTATTAATGTGTTTTTCTTGATGACACCTTTTCGGGTGATTTCGAACTTTATTGCATTTGGATGTGTGCTCTTATGTACGTACAGGCGTACGCATGCAGGCTTTGCATGCAAATCACTCAAATTACCCAAATTACCGTTGTTAGTTATGTAGCTAAGCGGAAGTGGTATACTTATTTACATATATTTAGATGTATGTCTGTATGTACACATAGACATGAATGTGTGTTTTGCACTTCAAAACGTAATGATAACGTATTTTTAATGAGGAAATCTTCGGATAATAACCAACCGAAGGGAGCTCTCAAAAAGTCAGGTATAAAAGAGTACCCCCGTCGACATGATTTTGGAGCTACAAACGAGAAATGACAGATCTTCCAAAGTGAACAATAAAAAAACGGTATCTGCGGCATGAATTTAGAGCAATAAGTGACATTTTCGGTTTTTGGTGAGAAAATACCTTTCCACTGATACCTCATAAGTCTAAATCGGTATAATTTTAGTTCAGTTACTTACTTACGTTACTTTTTTTTAAGCAATATTTGAAAAAAATAAAATAAATAAAATAAAAATAAAGCATCAAGAATCTCATTATTATGAGTCCGTGGAAATTTTTTTGAAATATTTTTATGGAGGTTTTTTGATCTTAAACTCTTTTTTTTTTAGAAACTATTTTTATTAATAAAAAACTACTTTTTTGGAGGTGTTTTCAAATCGGTCCAGCTTACGTAAATCTTAATATTTTTCCGAAATATTTTGGCTGAAGTCTTCAAATATAATTAGATTTGTAATTCTGGTGGAAACCCGCAACTTTGTTGGCGATGCAGTCTTATATACATACATATATACAGACTAATCAAGGATATTTTCAAGCTTAAGCTATCATAAATCTCTTTCGAGCGACATCCATATCTTTGTTTTTCTTAAAACTTGTGTATCAGTTAACTAAATTCGATTTTTCAAACATGTGGAAATCCTTTTTAAAAATATTTTCTAATGGTGATTTCGTTTCTACTAAAAAATTTCGCCTTATGATTGCCCCTTTCTCTTTTCGTGTTCGATTTTAAATTAAGGGCAAGGGTAAAAAAAATGTGTGTTCGTTTCTTAAAATGGCACACTCTTGTAAGGCAAAAAGGCAT
>NW_023458558.1:41766865-41783445 GCF_013731165.1 Rhagoletis pomonella | reverse complement strand
ATACATACTGAATAGTTGCGTATTTTGCCAACATCTGAGTACACCGATAAAATATTTAGGGTATTCGTGTTCGTCGTCGTAGAATCTTTAGCAGCCATTTTTTTTTTATATAAAATAATGATTAAAATGGTTTTAGAGGTTTTCTTACCACACCCAAATGATTTTGAACTGATAAAAAATATGTAATTAGCACCCCCTAAAACCATCTTAACCGTTACTTTACCTAAAATAATTTTAGGATTAATGGCCCGAACACAATGAAAAAGGCGAGCTACAGACCACAGCTGTTAAATGATTTTAACACAAACTCCTATTTTGGCCAGATTAGATCTTTTTCAATTTTTCCGGCGACAGATAAGGTTCTTCCTCTTCTTTTATATCAAACTCATACAAATTCATGATGTCGTTGTCGCGTTCAAAAAAATCATGTCGTCATCCCCAAAGCGCTTCGATAATGAAGATAACAAATTGGAAGCCCATAGCTCGTCGTTTTCAATGTGTTCAGAACTTAAGATTTTACGACGGTTAACACGACTGTGAATCCCCCAAAATGTATATACCTATATTTGGAGCATGCCCAGCAGTGAACGCTATCAGTTACAACGCTCTTACACGAAATGTATTCGCATATGTAAATACTACTTTTTTTAACCGACTTCCACAAAAGGAGGAGGTTATCAGTTCGTCGGAATATTTATTTTTTATTATTTTATTTTATTTTTATGTATGTTACCACATAACTTGGGACCACGTCAACCGACTCGAAAGTGTCTCAGAGGTGGGCCCATACTAATCTGGTTAAGATCCGATCAGTGGATCATGAGATATATATATATATATATTTTTTTATATGAGAGTTGAAATCGGTTTTCTTTTTGCTAAAAATTACTTCTTTTATATCTACTCGAATATATCATATATTAGAACGCACCAGAAAGGTAGCATTTACATATGTATGCAAAAACACATCGTGTAAGAGCGCTATTACTACTACATACATATCGTCGTTTGCTTTGCTGCTCAACTATGTAGTTTTTGTTCCATATTTAACATCAGGTATTTTAACAAGCCATATCTAATGACTGTCACGCTATGCATCTGCATCTAGCAGTTGTAATACTATAGTCGCGTTTTTCATATGCAGGATGAACGATTAAATACATTTCGGTTTTTATTTTTGCATTTGCATGGGTAACTTTCACATCGGTTGCTAGTAGTTAATCAACTAGAATATTTGTAGACCAGTTCGATTTATCAGCACAGGGTATCTATGTATCTATGCAAGTTTACATATAGTTGTGTGGAAAATTTTAATTGCCTAATTCACATATGTATGTATGTGAACCATCAGTCAGTTTATTGTTGCAACAAATGGTCGCGTACGCACGCACATCCGTATGATATTAAATTGATAATTTGAGGTTAATTTTTAGTGAAAAGCCTTAAATGTTGGACGAGACCGCACGGCGGCCACAAGTTGTAATTACATGCGATTTATTACGAGTTAATGCATTTTTTGCATATGTACACGCACACACTCGAGCACATACTACTAATGTGTATTAAATTACAAAAGTACACTTGTGTGTTTCAGCTGCGTTGCATTTGCTATTGTTCCGGCAGAACGGAAATGAAGGCATGCGGTAGCACTCAACATTTTATATATCCATATGTACACAGCTATGTATATATTTAGTATATAGATTTAATTTTAATACCTACATATGTATGTATACATGCGTTGATATCGACGTTTTGCATACACGAATAAATATGCAAATGCATCGGAAGAGCTAAGCGTTGTTGGTGTATGCTGGATGGTTTTTTTAACTATTATATTGAAAATTTATTGCTGGAGTGTTTAATGTAATTAATCCATTGTTATTCGAGTAACTTGTTCACATATGTACGTACATACATACATACATATATATGTACAGTATCGGACAAATTAATAGGGTCGCGACGACCTGACAAGTTTTGAATGTTTTCCTTTAGTTTGTTTAATATTTACTAATCAATCTATATATATACTATGGGAATGGATTTTCTGTCCAGGCCATCAGATCTGCACCGTTCGTTCGATTTTAAAAGATGAAGTGACAAATTAATGGTTTTCGGCTGTAGATCTGATATCAAAATATGGATGTCAAAAGGAAAAGTCTTAAGAACTCCTTAGTTTGAACACTAAGAATATTTTTGAGGTGTTGGAATAGGGTTGCAATCTGTATACAAATTTACACTGAATCGAAGGGAGTTAAAAACTGGACTATATTTAGCGGCGTTGCGACATGTTTAAAAAATCTAATTTAACTTATCTCATCAGTTAATTAAAAAATTTATCGCAAGGACATACGAATGACGGTTAACTAGCTTTTAGCTTAAAAATACCATTCAAGAGGGCTGCCACCTGTTTGAAAGATCTCATTTAATTAACTAATACAAAAAATATATGAAATATTAAAAAACGAGGTCAAACGAAAGAATGTTAAGAAATCTTTTGAAAATATTCAATAAGTTGGATGAATTCTTAAATGGTAGGTGAAATACATATGTTCAAAAAATTAATTCCAACTTAAATTAAGGGCTGTTGGATAATTGAGATACACACATATGCATGTATCGCAATTTGGGTACCAGACGAAAGAGTTTAAGAAGGTTTTAGTTTGAAAATTTGTTGAATAGGGTTGCCACCTGTTTGCAAAGTCGAATCTATTTAACTATGACACAGTTTATACGAAATTCTTAAAGTGGGTATCATACGAACGAGTGTTAAAAAATCTTTAGTTTAAACAATTCGATTTTTTTTAGGGTCTGAAATTGTTTAATAAGTTAAATGGATTGTCAAAAGATGAATATCGATCGAAACGGGTTTGAAAATAATTTATTTCTTAACTGTTTTTAGAAGAGTTGTCACGTGCTAAAAAAATCAAATTGAACTTAATCAGTTAATTGAAATATATATCACAGTGCCAGACGAAAAATAAAGATTTTAGTTCGAAAATACTTTTAAAGAGTTTGCACCTGTTTGAAAAGTCGAATTTGTTTTACTTATTTATACCCAAGTTAAATGAAATAAGGAAATATCAGAGCAGAAAGGAGCATCCACTCCTTTCATCGGCTCGGAGCCCTTTTGCGGCATAGGCGGTATTCCCCCAATGAAATTTTACCCCGCAGCATTAGTTCCACGTGGATACGAAATTCGGACATCGCGGCATATAGACAATTCAAAAGCGGCTTTGACATATCCGGTATATGGTGGATTTGTTACGTCTAAAGCCACAGTAGTAACGTCCAATCGAATCGGAAACGGAGGGCTTCACTTTTTCATAAAATATGATCGATAGGACTTTAAAATCGATGCATAGTAGTTGGATCTGGCAGAGCACACTTAAAACTCAGTCATAGGACATGCGTTCATCTGACCATATTCGGCATAAGATTTGATGCATACACCTTATCAACTTCTAGTTGCTTGAATAGGTCTGCTGGGTGGCCGTGAGCTCCAGTAGTTTCGTAATTTTTCCATCGCGTAACTATTCTTCATAGTCAGGCGGTGGGACATCGCCGCCGTCACCATTAAGGGGGCTAGTGTTTTGATGCACAGACACCAAAGATATCGATGTTGCTAACCCTGGCATTGCCAGGCACAATTTGGATGTCATGTCGGTGGGTAACGAGTTCGCGCTTCCTTACATCTCGGTGGGCGAAGATGTTAGACATAAAACAGTCGTGAAGAGGCATCTTCCCTATTAAGGGTTTGGACATTCCTAGGTGCATTCCATCAAAGCGTAGTACCATGGTCGCCATCAAGAGAAAGGGGTTTCACTCGAGGCTTGTTTGGTCCTTTCATTGAAAGTTGTTTTTACGTGGTGGTCTTTAGCCCAGTGCAGAACCCATTTCTAGGAGTATTTTGACTTCTCTCAATGAGTTCGCTTGGGAACAAGCACTCGGTTTCTATCAAGAGGACCCGGACGCAAAATAATCATTTTTGGCCACTCTCTGGAGAAGGGCGATCAAAAATTGTGAACTATCCTCTACCCTAATTACTTTAGCTTCAAAATGCATTAACCCTACTTCATCGCGCGCCTCTCCGGCAGGCATCGCACTCCACCGTTTGAGTTTAGTATTACATGTCAAACACAAATGTTAAGTGAAGTATTGTACTGACTACCATGCCATAAACAAATACATCAACATAGATATACCATAAACATATTTGTGTACATAAAAAGCAATAAGTACTTAGTATTCATGTAAATTCATTTATAGTGTGATGAAGCTGCTGGCTTTAGCTGCACGTTGCTCTAAAATCAAATTAAATCTTCGAGTGGATATGTGTATTAATACCCTAATATGCTTACAAATTCACATACATATACACATAAATATGAATGTATATACTTGTACATACAAGTTTGGTGTACAAGTGGTTAAGTCGTCCCTTGAAATCCTATCAAAGTGCTGTTAAACACTCTTCAGAAATACTAATTATAATATTTCGACAATGGTTGGATTATGCAAATACAAACATTACTTTAGTGGCCTGATAACAATTTTGCGTTACGCGGTGGGCATATCGCACACGATCTTCATAGGTGACACAACTCAAAATTACAAGTTTTTCAAAAAATGTGAAAAACGATTTCTTAGCATATGCTGATCATATGGGCAAGGGAGACTCTACCTTAGGTTTTCTCAAAAAATTATAATAAAAATTTGCACTAGCTTTTACTGAAAGGTAAGTAGAATCTCTGTGTACATTTTTCGTGCATAATTTCAAAAATGCCAAATTTTGAATTGTGCAACTTTTGAAGACCGTGTGCGATATTGTGGGAAAATAATTCATAAATTATTACATGTGTTAACGGAGTGAAGCAGAATTTAATATGATTCTATTCTTCATCCTTTACAACATACTCTACATCCCACAGAGCCCGTGGAGTTAATACTCGTGAATATATTTTCCCGAGCTTTGCATTAACTTGTTTCTTCCTCTACCTTTCCTCCGCGTCTGTCAGTCGAGGCAAGGCATACGCGCGTTTTTTCAGGTGGATAAAAAAAACTAAACTACCGCCGCGTTGAGGGGAATTTGTCTAATTTAGACGCCCAAAAGCCGACTTTCCAAACGCACTTTTAGGTAGCTGTTTTGAAATTCAACAAATTTTCGTACAAATTTCGAGCTTTCAAACTCAGTGGGCTACAAAACTGCATACTTATAGGTAAGCGGGCTGCCTTCGCATGTGGAGGCACACTTGGACTCGACTAAGCTGTCCGTTGTGATGAGCATACTCATAATCTAATTAAAAATTCAAAGTTTGTACGAAAATTCGTTGATTTTTTTTTTTTTTTTTCAGTGCATACATTTTTAAGGCAGTTTCACTCGATTGGTACTTTTGTACAGATTTGTGCATTTTTATATTGGGCTATTTGTACAAAATAAAAAAAAATTGGCACAATACAGCAATCTTGTATTGAAGAATTTCAACAAATTATTTTTGGAACAAAGAAAAATATTTGGGTATTCACACAATTGGGATACGATTTGCACCAAATTTCGGCAAATTCTTAATCGTGTGACACTGCTTTTAAACCGGATTTTGATAAAGAATGAACTATAAAAAATAACCAAAATTAAATAACAACAAAAAATATGTATTTTAAAACTTGTCAAAATTTTGTGCGGCTATAATTTTTTCGACTACCGTATCACAGTAGCACAATGACACCTATATTTGACTTACAAACCGAATATGGGCAGGAATTTCAAAAGTTCAACCCTATTTGTGTGAAATATTTTATTTTAATCAGTATTTTTTTTTTTTGATCAATCTACATTAAAAAAAAATTTTGTCAGAACGCCCCAGCATTACCTGTGCTCCTAATTCATCTGCTCTGCCCGTGTAATGGCTAGGTACATTAAAAGCTTTTAGAAAACATATTTTTGGAGACGAACATCCTCGATATAACTACGTGCGAAGTGCTATTTCTGCATAAGCGAAACTTGAACAAAGATTACCATCTATAATGATGCGCTATGTATAAAAATCGTTCAACTGATTCTTGTTAAATTTTTTCTTAAATGTAGTGACAAAGTAGACAATTCAGCCAGTTCGTTTGTCAAATCTTAAGCAACAAGCCATAAGCTTATTTTCTTGCAATACTATTTTTTTGCACACCATCTGCTAACGTTTGCAATACTTCTATGAATTTGTAGTAACCCTAAGCGACAACTCGGGCAGCATGACCATCGAGTATAATTAAGAATTTTGGGTTTAAAAATTCCTTATTTTGTAGTAGATGCAGTGAAAAAAATGAACAGATATTGCAGAATATCGAAGTAACGTTGTGTACAAGCCAACCCATGGCTGTGATAGGCGTACACAGCAACTCCATTTGCCCATTCTGCGTACAAGAGGACGAGTCGCGCTTGCAAGAATTAGATATGAGGCATTTGGCCGCGATGTGTTCAGAGACGAACACCTGAGCTCTTTGACACCCAACAATCTGCTTAGGTTTATTCGTAAATCGTGCAGATTTAAAATAGTTTAAAAGGGACATGAAAACAATGCAATGGACGGCATGTAGTCTGAGTGCTGTTTTCGGCACGCGTTGTTTTGAGCCTGGTTCCGAAAAAGACGAAAAAAAATCATTAAATGCGGCATAAGAAAACTATGTATTGCGGTACACAGTACAAATGTATATATTTATTAGTATCTCTTTTGTTTTTGGTTAAAGTATACTTTTATTTCGATGCACTTGATCCATTGCAATCTTCGTGCAAAAGTCAACTAAAAATCTTACTCTTCAATCAAAGCACTTTTATTCTGCACTGTCAATAATTTTATTAGTATTATTTTTTCTCTGAATGAAAGAGTGGCCAAAGGAAATCAAACTTACATAATATCGATAAAAACAAACTACAGAAAAGCTAAACACTGAGGCAATGAAAGGGATAGTCGTGGTATTGGCGGACAACAGCGGAACGTGAGTGCGCCTGCTTAGAGTCGAGACACCAACAAGAAGCATGAAACAAGTTTGCCTGGATTGCTAATAAGTAAGTGCATATACTATGTAAATATGTATATATGTATGTATGCATATAAAAATGCAATAAAACTTATGCGTATCATACGAGCCATACGAAGAAGCCGCAGCAAGCCAAGACAAGCGGTAAGCGAACAGCTTCAATGGCTTATTGAGTGGATAGTGGCAGCTGGTTTATATGCTGGCGATTGGTTAGTGACAGCGTTCCGAGCTGGTTTTCTTGTCTCGTTGGCGTAGACTTGAGCCTCACATACATATGGACGTTATATACCCCGCAAACATATGTATTCTGGGTGCTCATAATATACGAATCCAAAAGGAGTACTATGTAGGTATGAGAAATATGAGTTTAGAATACAAAAAATGTCTGCCTTTTTACAAAGAACTAAAACCACGTAAAAGCCCTTTAATTTGGCACCTCATTTCAGTTTATTACCAATGAGGAGCATATACATATTTTTCTCAGCGTCTAATGCATTTTCCAATATTACATTTACTATTGCCATAATTTTTGAATGTGTCCGTTTTGCGCTGCAAAATTTATACTCAAAAAACGTACAAAAGGTACCTCAAGTGACATTTCAAAATTGTTGGTTTAATTATTTTGATTGTTTATATAACTTAAATTGACATTATTACAATAAACAAATTAAATAAGTTACAAGAATACGTCACATTTGTTATCAATATGGCCCAAGTTTTTTATAAAAAGTAAAATAACATTAATAAAATTAATTTGCCCATATATATGTATGATATTTTAAATAAATTTTTGCGGAATGCCTTTGCAAGTAAAGTGCATTTAATAAGGGTCCGAATGTAATCATTTATTAAGCCAATACGAGTCATTTAAGAGCCTCAGATGTAGTCTGAAATAATTCATGTATGAGGCCAAAAATTGTTTTAAAAGCGGCCACAATGAGCCTTATATGAGGCCAATAAGAGTCCAATGTGACTCACATTGAGGCTCATATAAGTCGACCTTCTGAGGTAGGGAAACACCCTCATTTCGGACTCTTAAATGAGCTCATTATGAGCGTAAATGCACCGAAATAGGACTCCTTAAAAGCCCATATAAGACTCCAAATGTTTGCTGGGTAGTAGTTGGTTTGAACTTTCGAGAAAACCTGCAGTGAGTCGTGGCGCAGCCTGATTGCCTCGCCTATATTGATGACGACGGTAGCGACGACGACGACGACGATGACAATCAACTTCCAGAGCGGCAATCACTAGCCCAACTTCAGCTCCAACCTCAGTCGAGTCACAAACAGAGTTACTTCAAACAGCGGCCGACAACTTGGTCATATTGCTTTTTTTTCTTCTTCTAATAATTTAAATTCAAGTCACACACCTACAAATTGTGAAAAAATCTTGCAGACTGGTTTAGTCCGTTGTGTTACCTACAACATTGAACAACCAATAAATTCATCGTTCGCGCTAGATCGCTCACTTGCTTGTAGCCACGTTAAGATCCGTTAAGATAGTGTAAAAGTAGTGAAAAAAGTAGCTGATTATAATGATGAAACTCCTCCAGTTGATCTTGTTGCTGGCCTACGTAGCATTGGTGAGTGCGTAACATGGAGCATAAATAAATGATAGATATACATATATGTATTAGCATAGCAGAAAATGGCACAGCAGATGAAAAGCAAAACAAATACGCATAACACATTTTTTTCAGTTCAATTTTCTCTCAGCGCTCGGCTTGCTATGTGGCTTGCTCAACTTGCGTTTTTATTTACATTGCATTCGTTTTCTTTTCAACAGGTTACAGCAAGATTCCAGATACGCACAGCTGAAGATGCTCGAATAGCACATGGGGAGTGCCGTGCGGAATTTAATATACCTGATGAAGTGTATGAGAAGTTCTTGAATTACGAATTCGTTGCTCATAGACGTACCAACTGTTATGTGAAGTGCTTTACCGAGAAAATGGGACTCTTCACCGAGGAGAAGGGCTTCGATGAGAAAGCGATTATTGCGCAGTTCACTGGAAAGAACACCAAAAATCTAGCTAAAGTCTCACACGGTTTGGAGAAGTGTATCGATCACAATGAACACGAGTCGGATACGTGCACTTGGGCGAATCGCGTCTTCTCCTGTTGGATATCTGTGAACCGGCCGATTGTGCGCAAGGCCTATATTCAGAATTAAGCTGGACGTATGACGTTCGGTTGTGATTATAGAGATTATGTATATATTATAAAATATTTTTAACTATGCGAAATTAAAATGCAAAGATTCAAAAGATATTGAAAAAAATAATAAAATAATATTTAAATGTCTGAGAAATGCATTTAATTAAGATAATAAAAAAAATATTAAATAAAATGTGGTAGACTGCAAAAGAACTGCAGTATTGTTTAGAAATTAATGTATATTATGTGTATTCAGGTATATGTGAATCTATAATAATATAATATTTTATGAATTTGCGTCCGCTTCTTCGGTCTTCTGCTGAACTTGCACTTCTTTTGTTTTTTTGCTCGCAATCACTGCACTCAGTGTCGTCGTTTCCAATGGGTATGAACCGTCTGTATTGTAGTTCAATCGTTCCAAACAATTATACTCCTCATACATCCATTCACACTTGTCGCGGATCTGCATTTGCTCAGCGCTCACCTTGCATACATCGGAAGCTTTGCGATTTTGTCGCATTGGACCGAATGCTTTGACCCAGTTGTCGAAGTTCCACTCGTAGGTGGGCGTGTAGAAATTCATTTTTTTTGCTAGGCATTGGAAGAGACAGGGTACCACTTCTTTGGAGGGAAAAGCGGCGTACTTTTGTAGCTCCTCCATGGTGACATTCAGCTCGTTGGCACAACCCAAAATGTTTCTGTAGGTTTCGAGAGTGTAAAGTTCAGCCTGCGATAGGAATAGTCATAAAGGAATATTATAACAAGAGATTAGAGAATGTCGCTCAGTTGTGTTTAAGTTTCGAAATATTAGTGCTGTACGTAGTGGTTTTAATTTCATAAACGTGTCCGAGCAAAGTAGGAAAGCCTTTTGGAAGCCATCAGTGTTCAATTTTTTCGTAGGCTGGGGGTGTTAAACTACGTATCAGCTGCAAAAAGGGACGCCGATTCACAGATATTTGTGACCTACATATGTATATAGGGAGGTAAAGATGTAATCAAGGAGTATTTTCTATAATAAGAAAATAGAGACCGAAATACGCGACAGGAAACACGCTCGAAATCGTACCTGAAAGTTATGGCGACTAACGGGAGGTTTTAAGACTTGAGAACACTGGCGTCAGCACTGAAAGGAGTAGAGAGGACGAACCCCAGCACCCAGTCGATGATGACGGAGGCCCTGCGGAATAGTAGCATGCACTGATAACCATTGCACTACACTACTATTTTTCGATTTCAAAGCCGTTTTCGCCGCTTTCGAAGTTGTCTTTATGCAGCGATGTCTGAATTAAGTATCACCGCGAAACTAATGCGGCTATGTTTGGTGACGTTCAGCATACCATCAGCTCCACCAGAATCAGGAAGGGCCTATCCGAGCCGTATGATACGAAACGAGGTTTCAGATGAGGTGACTTTTGGGTTATTTCTTTAATCGGATTTTGGAGAATATAATAAAATCTGGAAAACTTCACCGCTCAGCTAAATTATTTGCAAAAGCGTAAAATTGTTGATGTATTCCGGAGGGCTACGTCTGTTATGCCTTCTCGTAATTAGATAGGGTGGTGAGAAAATTAAGTATATCCTGTTATCAGACAATTAGTGAAAGTATCAGCGCCTCGGCACCCACGTCACTGTTGAGAAAAACAATTTTGAAAAGTAGGCGGATACAGGAATCCTCTAGTTGGCAGACCCCGCATTTTACCGAAGGCCTGTTTACATTGACAGCAGTGGAATTCTAGCTGAATAATGCCTGCGCTTAAAAATATGTAGCGTCTATGGTTATGTTGCAATATTGCTTACGATTTTATATTAAACCCCTTCCGCTTTTTCGTTGCATATTTTTAGGCCATAGGTTCTTCATTTAGAAATTTTTAGCGATAAAATTTAGCTTAGCGCATTCTAAAATGCCAACACAGAACGCTGTTGAAGCTTTGGAAGCATTTTTCTCCATAAGAGACTTCTATAAAAGTTTACTATCTAAGGTAAGATATCGCAAGAAATTTGAATAGTGGCAGGGGGAACAACGCCATCCAGCCTTCTCCTTCAATTGAAAAGCACAGCACTACTTTTGGTTAGGTTAGCGGACAGCTCATTCTCACTAATCCTGCGTTAAATTTGATCACCAGGACCCTATAGCCAAACATCAGAGCAATCACCGCCCATAGGAAAGTCACTATGTTGACCCTAGAGCCTAAATATATGAGATCCTCAGGGTTTCCGGCTAGAAATGCCTTCCATTTTGCCACTTGCGTTTACAACTTTTTACATCACTTCTTACCTGCTTCAAACAACGGAATCCCGAGTATGCAAACTCACAGCCATCCTCATTATAACGATCCAGCTCATAACGACAATAATTGAACATATCTGCACCTAAATCTTCAGCTATCTTCTTTTTATTCCACTTGCTTTCCTCAGCATCGAACCAGCCTTTCTCAACGGCGAGACATCGTGTAAAGCAGGGAATTTCCTCCGTTGTCCATTTGGAATAGCGAGCAACCTTCTGTAACTGTCCAACAATATCTTTGCTGCCCACTTCTCGGAGGCATTTGCGTAAAATGTCTGCGTCTGCGTCTGCATCAGCGTTTTGATTCGCCGACACAACTGAGGCTGTTTTTGTCGTTGTCGCGCTGCTTGCCTGCAAACAAAGCGTTTGTTTACTTTATTTCATTGTCTAAAAGTTTAAACTATTTTATAATTTGCATATACTAGTCATTAAAACGAGTACGATTTCTGGTTTCGCTGGTCTCAAATTTAAAGTATTTTAGTTTCTTGCTCACCACTTGTATGTAGATTACGGTCAAAAATAGTGAAAACAAATATGACGTCTTGCGAAAAATCATTTTGTCTGAATTCCGTGTCATTCCTAGAGCTCTGTTGCTGGACCTTTTGTGTTGAAAGCGTTTTATGTGACTGATTTTGATTGGAATTGATCTCCGCTAATCTGCTGCTTCACCGATTGATGGGTGGTGTTGTTGTCGTTGTTGTTCTAAAGTTTGCGCGTTTTCGACATTATAATCTGTATTTTACATTCTTTCTTTTCTGAGATAAGCTGATAGCATAGTGCTTTTAGTGATTGTACCAAGGTACATACATACATACTTCCATTTACATATACGTAGATATGTACATATAAATATATACATATGTATGTACATATATGTTGCGCAGCGGCAGGGTTATCGGTGGAAACGCTGAAGTGTCATTGATATTTGTAAACACAGCGTAGCGTTGTTACACAGCTAAACATGTCGGCAGCATAAATAGAACAGTTCTTATACGCAAAAGTGCCCATGTGGATTTGAAAATATGTAATTAAAATTATTTATAATCCTCCTCGTTTCTGAAGTACCCAAAATATAAGAATCGATGGCATTTTAAACATCCTTTCGAGATTGTTTAATCTAAAACAGCTGAATTGAATTTTGTTAATTTGGACTACTAATATTGTATGTATCGACATTTCGATGGTCCTCTGCAATAACGAGACAACTCAAAATTCAAATCAAAAAAAAAAAACAAAACCGTTACTACTATTAAGTGTCTCATGTCTCTAATCCGTGTCTAGTCCATGTCGACTGATTACCAAAGTAAGTACCTAGTAAGGATTACTAAAGTAAGTAGAACCACCAATTTGTTCTTATATAAGTGAAGACAATTTTTACAAAAACAAGTGGAAAATATCTCGGCAACTGGCCCGAAAAAAGCCCTATTCCTGAATTTGTTTCAAAAACGTTCTCTCTCGGTTTCCGATATACATATTGATTTTAGAGTGAGATAGGGCATTTTTGAGTCACATTCTTAGATAGGGTGTTCTTCAACCAAAATTCTGAAATAGGGCGTCTTTCAACCCTTCGACTATATGTCGTATTTGCTTCAAATAAAAATTGATTCGACGTCAAGCGGTCTTTTGTTTAGCGTAAACATATTTTTGTTTTGAAATTTTTTGGTTGGAGAAGCTTTTGTCACATTTTGGCAATAAGTAAAATTACATTAATAAAATTAGTTTAAAGGTGAGGGGCACAAAAGCACACGGTTCCGGAGATTTGCCCATGTAAAAGTTACGAGCGAGTGAATATTAAATGGAAATGTTATTTCTAGAGCTCGGATACGTATGTTAAAAAATATGCCTAAAAATATGTACCATAATAACTATAAGCAAAGTGTATAAAAATTTATATACAGTAAGCGTCAAAAGTATGAATACCCTGACGTTTTTACGAACTTATTTGGTTATATTTTACATACCAAATTTAACTTATTTTTTATAGACATATAGTTTATTTAACCACATAGTGCAATGCAAGAAATACCAAAAAATTGTCATCAACATTTTAAATTTTTCATTAGCTTCTGTAGTCCATTAAATTACAGTATAATAAAGAGCAAGCTTAAAGTGGCTAAAAATTACCATTGATTTTTGAGCATTTTTTTGTCGCGGGTGTTGCGCATTTTGTTCCATATAAAAATAGATTTTGTTCATGCTGTGTGTCTCGGAGGATACAACGGTATACATAATACCAGGAATTCCTTTATTTTATTGAAAAACTGTTTTAAAAAATACTGTACTGTAAAAAATGATTTTAATTTTTAATAGAGATACTGCGAAGCGGGACTTTTTGCAGTAATATACAGTTTTTGTCCGAAAAAAGATACGAGCGTTAGTTATACGAAAGAAAATGCGCAACCCCTCGCAAAGAAAGCTCTCAAAAATTAATGGTAGTTTTTAGCAACTTGAAACTTGTACTTTTTTATAATAAAAATTAATGAGCTACAAAAAAGCATACTACATTTTTCTAAGAAATCGAGTTGAAAAAATTTAAAATTTTGATGAAAATTTTTCGGTATATCTTGCATTTTCCCGAGTTCTGTATGCAATTAAGAAAATTGATTCTGTTGAATAAATTATATTTTTGTAAAAAATAAGAAAAATTTGGTATGGAAAATATATATTCATATAAATAAAATCGTTACAACGTCGGGGTATTCGTATTTTTGACGACGACTGTATTTTGTTTATATCCAGTTATGATGGCACATATTTTTAGGCTTACCTTTTTGCATACAAATCCGAACTCTAGTTATTTCAAATTTTTTTCATGTATACATACTACATACATATTATGTAAGCACTCGAATTAATTAAAAAAAAATTAAATAAAGGCTTTTGCTTAGAATTGCTTATTTTGCTTATTCAGCGTTTCCAAGCTTAACATAAAGCTAAGTAAGGACCATTTAAAAAAACGGCCAAGAAATAAAGTGCTATTATTTTGTGTGTCCAATGAGTTTTGACATCTGATATTTTACAGCCTGCTGTCTCACTAACGAAATAATGGAACGGGCAAATATTTATGTTCAAAACAAGGGTGCCTTGTACTCTTCACAAACAAACTTTAGAAAACCGTAGAAAATTTGCCTTTATCATTTTCTGTATGAATAAGATAAAAACACTTTTTTTTCTGTGTATCATGTTACACTGGATTACAAATTTCAATTTGGTTTCTTTTCTCCAGACGCCACTATCCAATTTCTATGTAGAATTGCTCGGTGATTCCGAAAGTCGGGTTATTTTTTTTTCTATAGGTACGTTTTCGAGATATTTGCAGTTTACCGTTATTCAGCATAAAGCAAAAATGGATTCCTTTTAAGCACGCACATATATCTTACGAACCAATTTAAAAATCTTAATATAGAATACGGCAGATGAAAGCCAATGAAATTCTCCATAAACCGTATGTACATCACTTTCCGATAGGGCTTATAGTTTCTGAGAAATTAATTAATCATTCCACCTTTTTTTTTAATAAAAAAATGAAAAAAAAATCAAATTTTAACAAAAGAAAAATTTAAAAATATAAGGTTCTGTGCCAAATTTTTACTTGTGTACTAAACTTTGTTCTGTTAAAAAAAAAATCAAGTTACTGATGAAGAAAGCCGATGGATAAATACGAAATAATGAATGCGCAAAGATTTTTTATGGACTCTTAATTTGGAATAGCCATATATAAATATGTATGCAGATATGGTTTCGCCTCAATAATTAATATTATTTGTTTTCCAATATGAAGTACAAACAAATAAAACACTTATTTTTCCACCTTCGGACGATTTTGATTTTCATTAACACGTGGTTTTTTCTTGGGATATACTACGTCCAAATGCTATTTGTTATTTTTTTTAATTTGCCATTTTCGCAATTTTTCGAATTTTTTTCTCATAAACTGGACGTGCTAGAACAATTTTGTAAATGCACTTCAAACAACTAAAAAAAAATTTATAAGATTAGATTGGTCCCGTTTTTGAGATAAAATACCACCAAATTTTGTCTTACTGTGTTATAATTTTGTTACAGAAAAATACAAAAATATTTTGGACTGTGTAATCAAATAGCACTTTTGCTTGTTTGCTCTCATTTCTTTATAATCCGGTATCAGCTTCAACCAAGCCATCATCGAACTTGTTGCCTTGAAAATTTTAATGAATTGGAACTCTGCTGATAGGCCTATAGTTACTTAATAAGAAAATAAATACATACTTATTTTTCTGCTGTACTACTTCAAATCAAACTCACATGAATGCACATTAGGGTGGTCCAAAAATGCATGTGAATAGTTAAGTAGGAATTTTTATGCTCTCACCCCTAAGGATTGTTCTATACCACAAATAATATACCCTTAGTTTTCATTTTGAAATCAAAAAATATTTACAGTTCGCTCAAAGTGCCTAAAGTTTACCATGCACCTTATATGGGAAAGGAAAACTCTAATTCTCTTTAGGAGGTTCCCAATAATAATACCCAATTATTTATAGTAACTATATTTTATAGGTCCGCCAAAACCCCCAGCAAATGGAATGGGGGAGAAATAAAAATTTTTAGTATAAAAAAATTTGTAAACATAAAATTGGGTATTCTTATTTTAAGTCACCTTTAGAGAACCAGAGTTCTCCGATCTAAATATATTGAATTTCATACCACTTTTGCGAAAAGTTGTTTTTCGCCATATAAAATACATGGCAAACTTTGAGCGATTTGACCAAAGTCTAAATATTTTTTCATTCAGAAAAAATTGGGGTATATTTATTTCGATATAGAATAATCCTAGGGGTTAAGAGCACTAAAATTCCGGCTTGACTTATGTTAGACCACCTTAATGTACATACATATGCAATTGGGCATAAAAAACTACACTTACACAATATAAAGCCAATAAAATACATTGAATCCATCTAATTTACTTCATTGACAGATTTATTCACAGATTGAATCATTAAATAATTTCGTTGACGATACCAAACTGATTAGAATAGAAGATGGCAATTTACTTTTTTCATTTAGGGCAGTTTTCGGATATGTAGCTTGATTCCCATGACCGTGTCATCAATAATTTAGCGCTCGTT
>NW_023458558.1:41763713-41766765 GCF_013731165.1 Rhagoletis pomonella | reverse complement strand
TGTGTTCGTTTCTTAAAATGGCACACTCTTGTAAGGCAAAAAGGCATATTTTCTGCCCTTCGAAGCTTTGTCAGGGGAGATGGTTGCCCTGAAAATCAGATGGTTCTTAAAACGATAATGTGATGAAATATAATAATATAATAATGATGAGTGGACAAGGACAAGAAGGCAAAAACTTGTATTTTCAAAGGGTTGAGTGTAACATCCAGCACGTTTTGCACCGTGCAAGGTCAACATTTTTTGATAGAAACGAAATCACCATAATTAAAATCTTCTTAAATCATTTTCGTCTGACATTGTGATACACATGTATTTTAATAAAGTGATAAACTATGTTGAATTCGATGGATGCCCTAATTAATTTAACTTATTAAATAATTAAAATTTAATGATAGATACCTTAAATAATTAATCCAACTTATTGACTAATTTGAATGCAACTTTTTAAACACGTGGAAACCCCCTTACATCATTCCAAATGTTTAAAGTAAAAGTAGAACTCTTCAAAGTTAATTTCATGCTAAACCTTTATAACTCTCCTTAGAGATTTTTCAAACCCTGATGCGATTGATACCCATATTTCCCCCCCTCCAAAAATTACAGTGAAACCCGCTTAAGTACTTCCCCGCTTAAGTACCTGACCCGCTTAAGTAACCAACATTTTTGGGCAATGTGAATTTTTGAATGTAATCTGAAGAAAATTCCTCTTTTAAGTACCTCCCCGCTTATTTACCCAACCCGCCTAAGTACCTAAATTTTTCGTATCCCATTTATTATTTTACCTATAATTTTCCCCTTTTAAGCGCTCTTCTAAAATTCCTTAAAATATTTACATATTTTGTAATTCAGTGGCAGCGTCACACCTTCGGCAAAAAAATTATAAAAAATCAACGGCAGTTTGTAGCTACTTGAAACTTGCACATTATTACACTAAAATTAAATGCGCTATAAAACTTTATACTAAAAAACTTTTCTGAGAAAAAAATGTAAAATTTTGGTGAATTTTTTTCTTTAAGTGTTCCATAAAATCTTAAGCTTCGGTTTATATTGTATTTGTTAAGGAATGAACTGTATTTTAATTTAAAAATCTTAAATAATGGTGCGGTCTTGGGTTTAAACTACGTATACATTATTAAATGTTCATGTTTTATTCAAAGATTTATATATTTATGTAAGTTAACAAAAAAATGTAACAACATCCATAGTTATATTCGCTTAAGTACCCGCATCGAGGTACTTAGGCGGGTTCTTTTAAGTACCCAACCCGCCTAAGTACCTCAAAAAGCTGACATTTTTTTTACTGTTTGTAATTTTTTTGAATGTCTATGTATGTTAAATTAAAATAAATCTTAAATTGTTTTTCAGGCACGTCGATATTTTTTTATTGGTGACATGTTTATTTTAGGATTTTTAGCAATTTGTATGAAAAGCCAAAAACTTATAAGTTTAGAATTGAACTCATACTCAAAACCAAATTATTAATTAAAAATACCCATCAAAAGACTAGGTAAATTAGAAAAACTTATGTAATTTCGAATTTAACGCTAAGAATATGTATAAAATTTATTTTCTTAGCGTTCTTAGCGTATTATATAGTATGCATATGGAATACAATAGTTTTTAAGATTTCAAAACCTATTGTAAGTCTCGAAAGAAAGATTCAATAATAAAGAACATATTATGATATACTTAAGTAATCACTTAGTTACAAAAGGAGCCTCACGGGAGAACTCGCCTGGGCGTAAATTTGCATTGTTCGTTTCGGAGCAATGTGGGATATTTTTTGTTTGTACTCTCTCATTTTTTGTTAAGAGGATCTGAGAGTACTCCCGCATTGACCTTACCCCTTATTAATTGTTTGAGATGTATAAGGAGTTACTTTCCCTCTTACACAGGGTGGCCAGTTTTTTTAAATAAGCGCAATTTCGTCCGTTTTTTTTTAATAAAATTCATGACATTGACTTAACAAATATTTTATTTTAACAATGAGGTCTTGTTATAAGTAGCATTGTTTTTAAAAGGGAAAAAATATAATACATTCATGGAAACAATGTATGTAATACGGATGCACAAATAAATTTCTTTAAAAATATGCATGATTTTATAAAATATTTATACTAACACAGTTTTCTTTTAAGCGCTCGGCGATGGAAATAAAATAAAAAGCTATAATAAGTCGAGATCATCATCATCATACTACAAGTGAATGCGCTGAAAGGTTGTTATTTCATTTATTATATTTAACTGTTTATCTAACACTAGAGTACGGAATTTTTTTTTATATTAAAAACTTGAATTTTTGCAATTTTCCTCCATCTATTTTTTTGTGACCGTCAACGAAATTTTCGTATGGAACCGAAAAACAAATAATTTCACTCGACGCAGTCTAATATATATGGGGAGTTCCATACCAAAACGGACGAGGCTCACACTTCATGTGTTTGATTTGTTTCAAATTTTTAGGGTAAATAATTATGAAATTTAAGTTTGATGAATACATTTCAGCACAGAAACAAATCGATTTAATAGTTTTCCAAATATCTTGAGAACGGGGCGAGGAAAAACTTAAAAAAAAAAATCACACGTACACACATCAAAATTCTCTATGAAAAGAAAAATTGAAAATTTTTTTTTTCTTTTCACATACAAATTTTTTGATAAATAAGATTACTTTTTTAAAATATGCCATCTCAAAAAAAAATTAAAAAAAAATCACAATGGTAGCTCTGAGTATTGCGGAATATTTAAGTGTACTATTACGAGGTGCACTATACAATAATTTGAATTATGAACATGAAGTGTGAACCCGGTCCGTTTTGGTATGGAACTCCCCATATACATACATATCTACATACATATATGCGTGCTTAGTATGCAAATAAACGTGGATTGTATTAAAAAAAATTGCAAACGAAATTTTTGGCATAATTAATTTTTATTTCACCGCAGTGAATTCAAATCGAGTAATTAAATAGAAATATTTAATTTATGTTAAAACTATATTTATTTTAACGGGTGATTTTTTTGAGGTTAGGATTTTCATGCATTAGTA
>NW_023458558.1:41737818-41763613 GCF_013731165.1 Rhagoletis pomonella | reverse complement strand
TCGGTGTACTCAGATGTTGGCAAAATACGCAACTATTCAGTATGTATTTATGTGTGTGACAACAAAATTTAGCATTCTGGTTCTCTGTTCATGGCTGAACTTCGAAATGTCGATCAGACCTCTAAATGCATATACCTACATATGCATTTACGTACAAAGCTACGTTTATATGTCTCTCATATTTTAATCAACCACATCGCTAAACGCTGCATTGTTTTCGAACAAAGGAGCTACTAGAATAACTAAAATAAATATAGTTTTAACATAAATTAAATATTTCTATTTAATTACTCGATTTGAATTCACTGCGGTGAAATAAAAATTAATTATGCCAAAAATTTCGTTTGCAATTCTTTTTTAATACAATCCACGTTTATTTGCATACTAAGCACGCATATATGTAGATATGTATGTATATGGGGAGTTCCATACCAAAACGGACCGGGTTCACACTTCATTTGTTTCATTTGTTTCAAATTTTTAGGGTTGATAAATAAATATGAAATTTGAGCTCGATTAGTACAACTTTAAAAACCTTACAGCACAAAAACAAAAAGAAAACCGATTTAGTAGTTTTCCAAATATCTCGAGAACGGGGTGAAGAAAAAATTAAAAAAAATTCACACATACACATTAAAATTCTCTATGAAAAGAAATATATAAAAAAAAAAAAATCTGTCAAATTTTTTTACGTACAAATTTTTTGATAAGAATTGAGTATTTCGCAATATTTAAGCGTAGTATTATAATTTGAGTTATGAATTTTTTTTACACCGATGTTGAGTCAAATGAGCACATTACAAATTTACAAATTTTATAATTTTTTTTAGTGTAATAAAATGCAAGTTTTTTTTTAATTTCTTTGAAAATGGTTTTGCGCATTTTCTTCCATAAGAAAAAAGTGCAAAAAACCGTCAGCATAAAAAATATTACAAATCAACGCAATGTTGCAGTAGCTAAAAACTTGCACTTTATTATAGAAGAAGTTAGTGGACTACAAGAGTGCATACCCAAAAAAAAATCTAGAATGAAATTAAAAAACTTCGGTGTAAAAAAAAAATCATAATTCAAATTATTGTATAGTGCACCTCGTAATAGTACACTTAAATATTCCGCAATACTCAGAGCTACCATTTTCAATTTTTCTTTTCATAGAGAATTTTGATGTGTGTACGTGTGAAATTTTTTTAAAGTTTTTTCGTCGCCCCGTTCTCAAGATATTTGAAAAACTATTAAATCGATTTGTTTTTGTGCTAAAGTTTTTAAAAATATGTTAATCAAGCTCAAATTTCATACTTATTTATTATTTATGTTTATGCATCAACCCTAAAAATTTTAAACAAATCAAACACATGAAGTGTGAGCCTCGTCCGTTTTGGTATGGAACTCCCCATATATATTAGCGTCGAGTGAAATTATTTGTTTTTCGGTTCCATACGAAAATTTCGTTGACGGTCACAAAAAAATAGATGTAGGAAAATTTCAGCCCCCTATCTTCATTTTTTAGTTAGCGCTTGCAAAAATTCAAGTTTTTAATATAAAAAAAATTCCGTACTCTCTTTTTAAATAAACAATTAAATATAATAAATGAAAGAACAACCTTTCAGTGCATTCAGTTGTAGTATGATGATGATGATCTCGACTTATTATAGCTTTGTATTTTATTTTTATCGCCGAGCGCTTAAAAGGAAACTGTGTTAATATAAATATTTTATAAAATCATGCGTATTTTTTAAGAAATATATTTGTGCATCCGTATTACATACATATATGTAAGTAATTTGTGTTATACATTATTTCCATGAAACAATACTACCTATAACAAGACCTCATTGTTAAAATAAAATATTTGTTAAGTCAATGTCATGAATTTTATTTTAAAAAAATTGACGAAATTGCCTTATTTAAAAAAAACTGACCAACCTGTGTAAGAGAGAAAGTAACTCCTTATACCTCTCAAACAATAAGAAGGGGGGTAAGGTCCCTTAGATATATCATCTCCCAAGCCTCTTAAGAGATCAATGCGGGAGTACTCTCAGATCCTCTTAACAAAAAATGGGAGAGTACACACAAAAAATATCCCACATTGCTCCGAAACGAACAATGCAAATTTACGCCCAGGCGAGTTCTCCCGTGAGGCTCCTTTTGTAACTAAGTGATTACTTAAGTATATCATAATATGTTCTTATTTATTGAATCTTTCTTTCGAGACTTACAATAAGTTTTGAAATCTTAAAAACTATTGTCTTCCATATGCATACTATATAATACGCTAAGAACGCTAAGAAAATAAATTTTATACATATTCTTAGCGTTAAATTCGAAATTACATAAGTTTTTCTAATTTACCTAGTCTTTTGATGGGTATTTTTAATTAATAATTTGGTTTTGAGTATGAATTCAATTCTAAACTTATAAGTTTTTGGCTTTTCATACAAATTGCTAAAAATCCTAAAATAAACATGTCACCAATAAAAAAATATCGACGTGCCTGAAAAATAATTTAAGATTTATTTTAATTTAACATACAAAGACATTCAAAAAAATTACAAACAGTAAAAAAATTTCAGCTTTTTGAGGTACTTAGGCGGGTTGGGTACTTAAAAGAACCCGCCTAAGTACCTCGATACAGGTACTTAAGCGAATATAATTATGGATGTAGTTACATCTTTTTGTTAACTTACATAAATATATAAATCTTTGAATAAAACATGAACATTTAATAATGTATACGTAGTATAAAACCAAGACCAAAACATTATTTAAGATTTTTCAATTAAAATACAGTTCATTCCTTAACAAATACCATATAAACCGAAGCTTAAGATTTTATGGAACACTTAAAGAAAAAAATTCACCAAAATTTTAAATTTTTTTCTCAGAAGTGTTTTTGAGTATAAAGTTTTATAGCGCACTTAATTTTAGTGTAATAATGTGCAAGTTTCAAGTAGCTACAAATTACCGTTGATTTTTTATAATTTTTTTGCCGAAGGTGTGTGACGCTGCCACTGAATTTCAAAATATGTAAATATTTTAAGGAATTTTAAAAGAGCGCTTAAAAGGGGAAAATTGTAGGTAAAATAATAAATGGGATACGAAAAATTTAGGTACTTAGGCGGGTTGGGTAAATAAGCCGGGAGGTACTTAAGAGAGGGATTTTCTTCAGATTACATTCAAAAATTCACATTGCCCAAAAATGTTGGTTACTTAAGCGGGTTAGGTACTTAAGGGGGGGAGGTACTTAAGCGGGTTTCACTGTTCACTGGAGGGGGGAAAAATAATTTAGATTTCGCATTCCTGTGTTATTTAATAAGTTAAAAAATTATTAAAATATGGGTATCAATCGAATCGGGGTTTGAAAAATCTCTAAGGAGAGTTGTAAAGGTTTAGCATGAAATTAGCTTTGAAGAGTTGTGCCACCTGTTGAGAAGGAAATGTAAAGTACGACAATCAAACAAAAGAGTGTTAAGAAATCTTTACTTTAAACATTTGGAATGATGTAAGGGGGTTGCCACGTGTTTAAAAAGTTGCATTCAAATTAGTCAATAAGTTGGATGAATTATTTAAGGTATCTGTTATTAAATTTTAATTATTTAATAAGTTAAATTAATTAGGGTATCCATCGAATTCAACATAGTTTATCACTTAATTAAAATACATGTGTATCACAATGTCAGACGAAAATGATTTAAGAAGATTTTAATTATGGTGATTTCGTTTCTATCAAAAAATGTTGACCTTGCACGGTGCAAAACGTGTTGGAAGTTTTTGCCTTCTATTCCTTGTCCACTCACGTATTTCATCACATTCTCGTTTTAAGCAACCATCTGATTTTCAGGGCAACCATCTCCCCTGACAAAGCTTCAAAGGGCAGAAAAGATGCCTTTTTGCCTTACAAGAGTGTGCCATTTTAAGAAACGAACACACATTTTTTTTACCCTTGCCCTTAATTTAAAATCGAACACGAAAAGAGAAAGGGACAATCATAAGGCGAAATTTTTTAATAGAAACGAAATCACCATTAGAAAATATTTTTAAAAAGGATTTCCACATGTTTGAAAAATCGAATTTAGTTAACTGATACACAAGTTTTAAGAAATACAAAGATATGGGTGTCGCTCGAAAGAGATTTATGATAGCTTAAGCTTGAAAATATCCTTGATTAGTCTGTATATATGTATGTATATTAGACTGCATCGCCAACAAAGTTGCGGGTTTCCACCAGAATTACAAATCTAATTATATTTGAAGACTTCAGCCAAAATATTTCGGAAAAATATTAAGATTTACGTGAGCTGGACCGATTTGAAAACACCTCCAAACAAGTAGTTTTTTATTAATAAAAATAGTTTCTAAAAAAAAAGATTTTAAGATCAAAACACCTCCATAAAAATATTTCAAAAAAATTTCAACGGACTCATAATAATGAGATTCTTGATGCTTTATTTTTATTTTATTTTATTTTTTTTCAAATATTGCTTAAAAAAAAGTAACGTAAGTAAGTAACTGAACTAAAATTATACCGATTTAGACTTATGAGGTATCAGTGGAAAGGTATTTTCTCACCAAAAACCGAAAATGTCACTTATTGCTCTAAATTCATGCCGCAGATACAGTTTTTTGATTGTTCACTTTGGAAGATCTGTCATTTCTCGTTTGTAGCTCCAAAATCATGTCGACGGGGGTACTCTTTTATACCTGACTTTTTGAGAGCTACCTTCGGTTGGTTATTATCCGAAGATTTCCTCATTAAAAATACGTTATCATTACGTTTTGAAGTGCAAAACATACACTCATGTCTATGTGTACATACAGACATACATCTAAATATATGTAAATAAGTATACCACTTCCGCTTAGCTACATAACTAACAACGGTAATTTGGGTAATTTGAGTGATTTGCATGCAAAGCCTGCACGCGTATGCCTGTACGTACATAAGAGCACACATCCAAATGCAATAAAGTTCGAAATCACCCGAAAAGGTGTCATCAAGAAAAAAACATTAATAACAGTACATACAACCAAGCATATTCCAAAAGCGACCATTCGCAGGTGGATTGCGCAACTTTTTACGCTTAAATAACTTTTTTCGTTTTTAATTTTTTTTATGTTTACCAAGTAAACAGATACAAGCATTCGTCTACTGCGTGCGCTGCATTGCTAAATATTTATGCTGAGAAAAATAAAATAAAATATCATTGCCAGTTTTTTGTGTTACTCGTATTTAAGCTTTATTTTAGATGACACTCAAACGAATTTTTCAATTCCAGCATTTAGCGAGCGTAACGATTGTGTAATACAAGCGTATACCACCTCATTACCACCCTCGCGATTATCTCATTTTTGTTTGAATATAAGCTTGTAAATGAAAGTACTGTATGAGTTCAATGGCTTGTCAATTGTCAAAGCGACTCATCAATAGTTCAGCTATTCGATTGCATTGATTAATCGAGTGCGGTTGTCAATGTGTAAGCGATAACTCGTAATCGCAAGTGTTTTTTTACACCTAACCACGCCTTTCAAATGGCCAGCCGCATCAAAATATTTTCCAGCCTTTTTATTTGCATATTTTCATAACCAAATTTTTTTAATTTAATTTTTTAATAGTAGATTTATTTTTTATACGCCATACACGTATGTACGTACAAAATGAGCATACAATACAACTCTCTAAATGGCATACATTCAAAAAAAAATTATTTCACGTTATAACAGTTTCATATATGTATTTACATAGTTTATTGGCGTTCATTCTCGCATTTGCATGCTTTCTCGCTGAAATGTCAAAAATTAAATATCCTGTGCTGCCGGATCTTTTGCGTTTAATGTTCAGCTTTTATACTTTTTTATATTAAAAATATTTGCATAGGTTTGTAGGTAGTAAAGCATGAAAAATAAACGATTCGCTTTTTTGCCAGAAATCATATTTCGATTAAAATATTGTCACTATTGTTCCATTTATTTTTGTGCTTTTTATGAACATCCACTCCTATCCGCACTATTTAAATATTTTATAATTAAAGGCAAAAATTAAATATATTTACTTTGAGACACTTTTTATTATGACTGAGTTAACAAACGCAAATCTATGTAAGTATGTGCACATATATTTCATTCATACATATGTAATGCTGCAAAAAAGGAGCACTAACAAGGATTGTCTTACCAGCGAGTTTTATTACACTTTGAATTTCGTGTTCCTTATTTTCATTTCGGCGTATTTTAATGTGGATTATTTTTCTTTAAGTTTTAGATTTGTTTGAACTTTTCGGTCTAATTGACTTTTAATTTACTGTTGTTTTGTTTTAATAAAAATCATTTTTGTAGATTTCAACGCCAAGGAAAGGCACTTTGATGCTACCGTCAGAAAATTCAGCCTACACGATGAATGCTCCGGTACTGAACAGAAGTGAGATCGACATCGCAGGGGCCAAAAATGTGGTAGTCTGCAGAACTAAATTCCAGCATACGAACACTCATCAATGCACATAGTTTTCTCAGACACGGAAGGCCACGAGGGCCAAACAACGACTCAGACTACGTTCTTATTGCAGCACACGCCAGCACCATCGCTGTGCAACTCTCACACCTACTCTCAGAGAGCATTCTCTAACAATCTGAGCGAGCAGTGGTACCCTATAACAAAATGTATAATAGAACGTTGTTCGCCATTATTTAGATAATACGATCACATTAATCTTGTTTGACCCTTTTTTTACATACTATAAAGTTTCGCAAAGCTGAAATGGGCAACACATGGATTGAGAATGAGGACAAAAGAGTTTCAATATAGTCAAAATTTACACAGAGGAAACTGTCACAGAAATAATGACGGTAATAAACAAACTTTGGAAAATGGGCATGACCTCGTCCATTGCCCAGAGATTTAATGCATCTCAAAAATTTCCCGACAAAATTCAGCCAAACTTGGTGGACACAATGTATCTTGCCTGATTAAGTCGAATTTCGAAAATCATTGGATTGGAACAAACATAATATTTACGCATTTTCCGTATAACAGAAATTTGAACTCTCGTCTATCCTTCCACGCTAACAACTAAAACCTTAAAGTACGTTCACATGTAAATACTTATTAAGCTCGTTTGTTAATCACCCCACTTACAGGGACAAACCTGGGACTATTAGCTGTCAAATTTGTTGTACTTATTTTTCTCATAACTCAAGGAAAAGTTCAATTTTTTCTCTGTGCTAATGTGATCACTTCTTTCTGCTAAACTAGTAATTTAAATGTATTTAAACTTAATATTTTATTAAAAAATACCTTTGCAAATCTCGTTTCCTTACTAGCATCAGTTTTTGTTCACTTTCACATTTCTTCACAAAAATAATCGACAAAACTAAGTTGGATACCGAAAAGTTATAGGTTTATGGCCTTATTCATAAAAAATAAAGTAGGTTTAAAGAGCTTTATAAATTGACGTTTTCATACATTTTTCAATTTATAAACCTTTTATAAAGCTACTTTATTTTTTATGAATAAGGCCATTAATCTGTGATTATTTTATAATTACAGATTATAGGGTTTTTTCACATGTTATAGGGCATAGTACCACCACTTAAAAAGAATGCATAAGCCTGTAAAGGCTTCTTATCGAACCCCACCAACAGCTAGTTAAAGATACTAATGTACACATATATATTCGAGAAAATTGAACTGCTGATCTCTTGTTTTTTAATAACAATTTTCATAAATAAAATGTATTTGTGTAATAAAAACCTATCAAAAGCCGAATATAAGGGCCAATAGAGCTTTTAATGGTGATTCAAGTGAAAACTTTATACATATATGTATGTCGTTTCGTCGCCCTAATGTAGAAGGATTTTTGTTCTAGATGAATCGGACGATATTATCTTTTTAAGCCTCAAAGGCTTCTTCATCCGTCAAAGCTTTTTTCTTGAACCTTGTAAATTCTAAGGTGAAAACTGAGAAAATAATATTTTATTGTTGCGATAAGTTCAAGCTTTTTAACCGTTATCACATAAAATAGCACGAAATGATTTTTTGTAGACTTGAAATATATATAAGGCGAAGGTTTAATGTAAAGAATCGGTATCGGGTACCGAAAAGGAAGTATTGGGTACCGAAATATTATTGAAGAATTACGTAGGCATCACTTTTAAGCGCTAAACATTCATTTATTGGAATCAAATATGATATACTGTTCATCCCCAAGTAACTTAGATATAATTTTAAAACTGTTTCGGGCTTTCCCTTAAACTGAAAAAAGCCTTGAAAGCTACAAAAAACTCATAACTTATATTGAACATTATATTGGTCAATATTTATATGAGATAAATAAAAAACCGGGTTGTTCGATTAAAAAAATCCGGTTTATTTCATGTTCGAAAAATCGGGATTTCAAAAAAAAGTGCCAATAGATCGGTTTGGAAAACCGAGACCATCACCCTAGTACACACGTACACATAACTATGTACAGATGTGCAGAACTAAAATAAAAGTGAGATAATGTTTCTAGTTTATTCTACGGTGCACCAACTTTTCATAAAATTGTTATACTTTAACTAGATTTTTATGCACTAAATGGGTTAAAATTGGTAAACGTTGCTAAATTGAAATTGAGTTACTCATAATAGAACGTAACAAGTAAAATCGAATTAAAACGTAAAAAATGCAAATGCATAAAAGAGTGAATAGTAAATATACAACTGAACAGAAAATAGTAAAACTATTAACTTCAACGATGAGAAAGTGTGGCAAAAAAGTGAAAAGGAAAAATTCCAATAGGAATATTCTATAAATAAAAACCATGTGGGCACCTACATTAGAGTGGTCCAAAAAAAAAAAAAAGTCGGAATTTAAATGCCGCCACCCCCTAGGCGAAAAAACTATCCCGAAAAAGCTATACCCCTATTTTTTTTTATCAAAAAATATTTAGGGAGTGCTCAAAGCGCTCAAAGTTTCCATGTATTTTATATGGAAAAAAAAACAACTTTTCGTAGAACTGGTATGAAATTCTTGAATATCAATAGTAACTGTGGTTCTCTTCAGGAGACTTCCAATATTAATACCCAATTATTTATTTAAACATTTTTTAATAATAAAGATTTTCTTATTGGTCCCCCATTGCATTTTCTGGGGGTGTTGGCGGGCCTAAAAAATATACCATACCATAAAAAATGGTTGAAGAAACAATCGGGTATTATTACTGTGAATATTGATTTTCAAGAATTCTACAATATTTTTACGAAAAGTGGGGGTATATTTGGTATATTTTGGACCACTCTAACCTACGTATATGCAGAGCTGTACATGTAGTTGCATCATGAAGGCGAGCTAAAAATGTTGCAAATGAAAAAGCCATTAAAAATTCAATTTGAGGCACTTGAAAAGGCAATGGAAAAATAACAATAACAACAAGCGTCATAGCAAGCAAAACAATAACCATTAGGAACTACAAACCTAGTAAAACAATGCAGAGACATCAACAGCAACAGGATATCCGCGGCAAACTTTTTCGTTATTTTTTTCATAATTTTTATCTTTCTTTTGGACTTTTATGCGTTTAGGTTTATTTTTCATACTGAAAATCCAATCAGCGTTGTACTACAAACCTGTGGCATAACCATGTACTACATACATCCATAAAAAAAAGTTCACCAGCCCCAAAGCGCATTTTGTCGAAAAGTGAAAAATTTTTTGAATAAAATTGAATAGTACTCGCGAAAACAAACGTAAAGTGCATATTTGAGAAGAAAAAAATGCTGAACGTTTTTAGGCATTAATCTCGCGTGAATCGCCAATGGGCTAGGTACGCGTATTCGCTTTATTTGTTTCATGTAAAACCTATGGATACCTTTGAGTGCTACATGCCAGGGTATGGGAAAACATCTGAGAGTGTATTTACATATGTATGTACTATGTATAACTGCAATTGGTATATTTTGTACGCATACTCGCGTTTAGTTATACAAAGCAAACTAAGTGCTAAAAATACTTTTGTACTGCATTGCATTCGGGATGAATGTTCGTGTTGACCTTGGGCTTCTAGGAGCCAATTGCTGAATTCGGAGAATCAAAAAATTTTGTTTGAATTGCCAAAATGAATGCCAATATCATTGACCGACTGATATTTACACTAAATTGAACCCCAAAAGTTGTATTTCAAAATACTTGTAAAATGTTGAATTTCAAATGTATGATGAAGAAATTTATATGGAATTCTAAGAGCCATCATCCTTCCTACTAATATTATAAATTTGAAAGTTTGTATGTTTGTGTTTATTTGTAATTTATTAAATATTATAAGTACAAATATGAGGGGTCGCCTGCTTTGGCTCACAAATAAGAGATTATGTAAAAAAAAAATAACTAAAAACCTGATTACAAGTGTTTGTATGTATGTATGTACGTGTGGGATGTTGAAAATATGTACATATGTGGTTTATAAAGTTGACAGGTATGGTGTGTGAAGTTTGGCAAGCCGGGCGCCCCTAGGCGAGTATTTAGCCTAGGATTGACTGAGGTTGCTGCAACTTTTCCCAGACCTTTCTTATCCCCGTCGAGTGGCGCTTTTGTATCGTGGTGAATTGTAATTCATCGGTGGACGCCTATAGACCTTAGTCAGGCTGATAGCGGAACGTTAGTAAATGCTTTTAACGCCTTTGCTAGCATTAGAGGTGCTGCGGTTGGGGACGCACGATATTTCTGAAGAACGGTGAAGATTGGCATCGCCAATTTCTATGTGAAGAAATAGTACGTTAAGTAGTGATGGAAAAGGACATTCAATGTTTTTGGTTTTTGCGATTTTTTTTCGTTTCAATGGAGACTGTGCTTGTTACGGTTTTGTTAGGCGGAAAATTTTTGTGCTGGTTTTCTTTTTAATATTTCGGTTGGTTCGAGAAAGAGGACAGTGAATACGGGGGATGTTGCAAAAATGTAGAGAAAGACTGTCACTCGAGAACGGCTCATTTATTGCCAGTAATTTTTTTATTTAGAGTTTTTTGTGGAGTAGGACTTAGGTCTTTTATTGCAAATTATTATCAGCCTTTAAGATGTGGAGTTCTTTTAATATTAAATTTCAGATCAGTAGAGACCGTATTTTAAATAGTATTAGGCTACAGTTTCAGTTTTACAAATTTAATTTTCAATTGCTCTTTGGCTTTTGGCGAATATATTCGTCGTATATTTATTGTTATTATCCTTTGAATGAAAATCCTTAACGACCGACGAAGCAGGAAAATGTCTAGAGGAGGGAAAAGAGTCAGACCGTAATTCACCGGAATTGTCGTAAAATAAACAAAGACAACCACCGAACCCTTCAAGTAAGTTGGGCTCCCTACCAGGGAAGCCCTTAACTAGAAAGACCTGCAATATTTCCATATCCCTCAGTTGGACGCAATTTTGAAAAAAAAGTATTGTGTCCCATCAAAAAAGTCACAAATATTGAAAATAATGAACAAGTAGCGTCCAGTTGTTCAGAATGAAACTTTCCTTAGCTTTTCCTGAACTCTCACCAAGCATCGCCAGTTCGCTAGCAGTGTCAAAGGGATTTCAGATCAACCCAGTCACCTTGGAAGTAGCTCAGAATGAAAGAAGAAATCGATTAACGATAACTCGAGTAAAAATTTAAGTATCTTCACGAAACTTGATACGCGAATGTCTTCAAATCTAACTAAATCTGACAATAACCACGCCTACCTCCCATTTAAAGATACCTTGCCGAATTACATAAACTGAGATATTTTAGAAACTAGTTAAGCTTATCCACTCAAAATTACAATGATCTATTGACGGCAAATAAGAATATTATACGATTTTAGAAAATGGGCGTTGCCACGCCCACTTATGATTATATGTGCATATCTCTGTAACTGCTCTACCAATTTCCACCAAACTTGGCACAGTTGTTGGTTCTGGAAATACGTTTATAATGAATTTTTGAAAAAAGGGCGTGACACCGCCCACTCATAAACAAATATGTTTATCTCGGTAACCGAAAAATCAATTTTTACCCCAAACTCGGTAACATTATTGTATTTGACACATAAAAGCAAAACGTTGAAAATGCTTGAAATCCAACTAAAATTATGCCCACTCTTCATATAACGGTTAATTTTAGATATACGAAGACTTCGAAATTTAAGGACGCCACTATACTCAAAACTGATACCTGCAACCATTTCTCAAAAATAAGTAAGGTTATTTATTAAGGATTTTTTGAAAATGGATCCAGCACCGCCCACTTATGACAACATAAGTTTATCTCGATGTTTACCAAGGGGGCAAATTATTTCATTAAGTTTAACTGAACATATTTAGTATTTACCAAGTAATGGAAGCGTTCGGAAAGGTAAAAAAAAACTTTATTTAATACGCGTGTCCGGGTATTTAATGTTCGGCTTTGCCCGAACTGAGACTCTTTGCTTGCATTTTTTTAATTCTGTTGCATATAATTTTGTTTGTAAACGTGCAAGTAGCTTATTAGCGCGAGTACTCACGACGCAGCTAGCTAGCTTATGGCAAGCTGATAAGCTACAGTAAGCTCACGCGAGCTGGAATTTTTCCAAATTTTTTTAAGGTGCGTACTACCACTTCGAAGATCATGAGTTCGATCCTTGTTCTGAGCAACATCTAAATTATAAAAAAGTTGTTTCTAACAGTGATCATCTCTCCGCAATATGGGAGTATTTCTTCCACGAAAAAGCTTCTCATTTGCCATTCGGAGGCGGCGTTAAACTATAGGTCCCTCTATTTTTTGTTAAAAATATTAATACGCATACCACTTATTGGAAGAGAAGCGGCAACTCTGTTTGCGGGTGTAACAGTATGTAAATTCCCCAAAGAGATTTTGGTGAATGATGCTGAAGTAACAGTCCCTGGCCAGGTATAAATCTTCTTCTTTCTTCGCCGAAGTGTTTCTTAAGCGTGACGATATTACGGTAGTGACTATATGTATTATTAAAGAAACTGTTCGAAACTTTTCAGCCTTCATGGCTTTTATCGTTTCGGCGGTCGATATGGAACCTTACTCCCCAGTACATAGTTATAGTCCATTGTGGGATTTTTAATATAAGTTTTTACAAATTTTTCGCCAAATTTCCGCATCAAAATCATTATGCTTCGCGGTATACATACACACATACTTGTATCATACTTACATATATACTTTCGCAACGTGTAATTTGCGCTTCGCTTTCCGCACATAAATTGTCTCCCCTGGGAACAAATCCGTTGACTAAAGACTGCAGGCCGCAACCAGCAGCACTAAAGTGCAGAAAATACTAAGAGAGCATATGTACATATGTATGTTGGGCATTCCATACCAAAACAGACGGGGTTCCCACATTATGTGTTTGATTTGTTTCAAATTTTTAGGGTTGATGCATAAACAAAAATAAAAAATCAATATGAAATTTGAGCTTGATTAATACATTTTTAAAAACTTTTCAGCACAAAAACAATAGTTAATAGTTTTTCAAATATCTCGAGCACGGGTCGAGGAAAAAATTTCAAAAAAATCCCACAGAGACACACCAAAATTCTCTATGAAAAGAAACTTATAACACTTTTTTTTCTTGACAAATTTTTCACATACAAATTTTTTGATAAAAAAAATAGTTTTTGAAAATATGCTATCTCAAAAAAATTTGAAAAAAAATACAATGGTAGCTCTGAGTACTGCGCAATATTTAAGTATAGTACTACGGGGTGCACTCTACAATAATTTGAGTTATGAATTTTTTTTACACGAAGTGGAGTAAAATGAGTACTAGGTCTGATGATACCCGGGTATCCGGTTATCCGGTTATTAAACGTAAAAAAGTTTTGCATTGGAATAAATTGAAAATCAATACCATGCCTTTTTGAGCTAGATTGGCGCTAGCTTTGGCCTAATATAATTTTGCTGCAGGCTTTTATTTAGGTACTTAACTTAATAAGAACATGTCTGCATATATATACAGTCAGTCAATAAAGTTTAGGTACAACGATTTTTTACAATACTGGCAACTATTTTTTTCAAATATTATATTTTTCGATAATTTTTTATAAAAATATGGTTAATTCTACAATAAAAACCCCAAAAATCAGAGTTCCAAACCTTGTGCAAAATTAAAGAAAATTCTGCAAAATTTCATTCAAATATTGCACTTTTTAATTACGCGCTGTAGAAAAAAGTTGAGAATGCAGTTTTTTAGTCCATTCAATTTTAGTATAATAAAGTGCAAGTTTGAGGTAGCTAGGATTTACCATAGATTTTTAGCACTTTTTTGTTGAAAGTGTCGCTCATTTTCTCCATATAAAATAATATTTGATAATTCCACCTAAGACACCTTCAACAAAAAAATTTCCCAAAAATCAATGGTAAATCCTAGCTTCCTCAAACTTGCACTTTATTATAGTAAAATTGAATGGGCTAAAAAACTGCATACTCAACTTTTTCTAGAGCGTAAATAAAAATTGCAATATTTGAATGAAATTTTGCAGAATTTTCTTTAATTTTGCACAAGGTTTGGAACTTTGGTTTTTGAGGTTTTTGTTGTAGAATTATATAAATATTTTTGTAAAAAATTAGCGAAAAACAAAATATTTAAAAAATAGTTGCCTGTATTGTAAAAAAATCGCTGTACCTAAGCTTTATTGACTAACTGTATATATATGTAAATAAGCGCGCTGGATTTTGCACTTATTCTACGCTAGAAATATTTCTTTAATTTCAACGGGGCACACTAAATACGAAATAAAGTACAAAGGGAAGCTGCGGCCTAGGCAGTCAAAAATATAACCCCAAAAAGATGGACGAACCTAAAGTGCACATACAAAAGTGCAAAAAATTAAAAGAAAAAATATATAAATGTATGTGAAAATGCAAGAAATTCCAGAACGTTTGCTTGAGTGCTTACTGCAGCATTACACTCATATCTCAAAGGACATCAGACAGGATGAGAAAAAAAAAAAACAACAGAAATATATGCAACTGTAATGGCAATGTTATGTGCCCCAAAGGCAACTGTGGCAACACCAACTACATACTAAAGTCTTTCTTTCATTCACATACATACTACATATTAGGGTTTGAAGGTGAGCATGTCCATACGTACATAAGTATGTATGTATCTGTGTGCGTCGAAGCTTAGTGCCATATGCTTGTGGAATTGAAATATGCCAGGGCCAACAGTCAGGCCAAGCAGACTAAGTCGCAGGGTCGTATTGCTACCACACGGTGACCGATCCTAGCTGACCTCGTCACACTAAAGCCATCAGACTAGAGAAAGGTAAGCGAATGCGTTGCTGTACAGCAATATGCCTCGAGACTACTGAATGAGTATGAGGCACGCAGAGGTTCGCACGTTCGCAACACACTCGCATACAACTGGAAAATGCACTACATATAGAAGTGCAGGTCGCGAGCATGCAAGTGAAATGTGAGACCGTTCTTGTTTTTTTTTTTCTAAACCCTCTTTTGGCGTAAGTAAGTGTAGGCAGAACATAGTACTTTTAGAAAGAACAAAAAAAAAACATTTACCAGAATAGCAAAATGCCTTTAAATTTGGCTGCTGTTTCAAAAATTCTTCTGGATCGCCCACTGGAAATGGGGCAGAATAGGCAGCGAGCGCCTGCAGCAATAGCGGCTATGTAGCATTGGCGAGTAGTGTAAAAAACGCTAGTCAAATTGCACTTTTCAACAAAAACTAGAAACAAACGAAATTTCATATTCAACAAAGTACTCGCAGTATGAAAAGCTTTTGGGCGCAAGGGAAAAGGAAAAAATGGCTAAAAATTCAGTTCAGCGCGAGTGTTTACTTACCACTGGCAGACGGGCAGTAAAAACAAAATGTTAAGCAAATAGTGATCCCAAATGTTATAAGCAAACACACTTTCCCATATACAAAAATTGTGTATGTACATTAGGGTGGTTCGAAAGAAATAGACTCCTTTTTTTTAAACAAAAAATATTTAGAGGTCGCTCAAAGCGGTCAAAGCGGTCAAAGCGGTCGTATAAATTATACATGGTTAAATTATAAGCAGGTGACGCAATTAAATAACTCTTTCGCTTTACTTTCTTTATTTATCGACATTCGGCTTTATTATAGAAATTTTTAAAGGCAAATTTTCAAACAAGGTTGTGTCGCTCACTCTTCTCGCTCTTATTACTACACCTGGTATTATTTGACCATGGAAATAGATAGATAGAATCTTTCGGAATCAGTATTTTTAAATCGGCAAAATTTGCTACTCTTCAGAAGACTTCAGGGAAAAATACCCAATTGTATATTTAACAATTTTTTTTAGCTCCCCCCTAAAATCCAAAAAAAAAAATCCAATGGGGAGACTTATAAAAAAATCGTTAGTGTTAAAACATGGTTAAATAAACAATTAGGTAATATTGTTGGGAGTCACCTGCAGATTTAGACGTATTGATTTTTAAGGATTCTCTACCATTCAAACGAAAAACTATTTTTCCCATATAAAATACATAAATAAATATAAAATTCGATTCAAAGAAAAAAAAACGGTATATTTTTTCTAGTCTATAAAAATTACCACTAATTTCTGAGATTGTGTTGCGCATATACTTCTTGACAAAAAAAAATTACAAATTCAAAATTGACAAAAAAAAATTTCAAATTCAAAATTACAAATGTTAAGAGACTTGAAACTTGCACCTAATTACACTAAACTTTAATGGGCTACAAATCTGCGTGCCCAAAATTTTCCTAAGAAATGTTATTGAAAATTTGAAAATGTTGGTATTGGTATTTCTTGGAATTTCCAGAGGTCTATATGAAATTGAAAAAATTGATTCTGCCGGTTTTTGCTGTTGAACAAACTATAATAAAAAAATAAATAAGAAAAATTTTGTATGGAAATATAAATAAAGAAACGTCAAGCTAGTCATATTTTTGACGCTGTCTATATGTAGAACAATCTTAGGGGGTGAGAACATTAAAATTCCGACTTTACTCTAGTCACATGCATTTTAGGACCACCCTAATTTACATGTGTACATACAGACATGCCACTTAGTCAACGTGGCAACAAGCACAAATTGCGTAAATGCCTAGTGAGAATTACAACTTGCTTTGTTTTTGAAGTAGCGTAAAGCTTACTTTAGTAGGTTGTTAAGTTCTTTGTAAGCAACTAAATAAAACGCCAATGCATTCGCTTGTTGAATCAAAGAATAACAACACTGAAAATACAAAAATACTTAGAACAAAAAAAAAAACTCCGCCAATCGTTCTATGTTGCAGCGCTGTTGGACAAAGATGTTGGCATTGCATTCGTTTTTGAGTATTCTTTTGCTGCTGGTATTTTCCTTTTTGGCAGCGCACTAGTTTGTTGATGACATTGTTGACGCTTTTCGGTCAGTCATCAACAACTCACGGTTTGGTTCTGGCCGAAAATCGGTGCTCTTCCGTTAACCGCGACCACTATTGCTTTACTGTCATAGGCAGACAGTTTTTTTCTAGTTTCTAGTTCTATTTTTTTAGAGTTTATTGCCGTTGTCTATTTGTCTTGCTCGCGTTGCTTTTCAAACTCAGAAAAAAGACAACAAAAAAAGACAACAAAAAAAGACAATAAAAAAATACATTGCACTTTCACATGCAGACTAACAAATGTTTGCCAAGAACCGCATTGAATCTTCGCATGCGTTGTATTCATTTGTGACTTTCAGCAACAGCACTACTAGAGCAGCCTCAGCAGCCGCAAATAGGACAACATCGCTCAAAAGTCATTTAAAATTCTCTTGGCGATTTTTACTCTTCTACTCCTTGTCCACAACTGCAACAACAACTCTATTTACAGTCAAGCTGACCATCAAAATCTTGTTCATTTGTTTGTGTCTTAATGTTTTCTTCAAAGAAGGAGGTTACTAATTTCTTTTCCTCACCTCAAAACTAATACTCAAGGATTTTTTGAAGATCCTGCTGAAGAATTTTGGCCTAGTCACCGAATTTGAGTTATGTAAAATTTTGCCACAACAATTAAATTTGGCGACAATTTTAAGGCAACCGAAGACGTTTCGGTTATTATTTTCTATGGATCTCCGCCTTGTCTGTTGCTGTCATCGTTTACTCTCCTGTGCCATACATCAGGACATGAATGACGATATGGACTTTGAGTGGACACAAATGAGGCTACAAAAGACACTAACAAAGAACGGAGATAATAAGTAAGGGAGAACTCGTTATAATTCTAGCGAAAGTGCGCAACAGGGGCGTTCCTTCTCTTTTCATTCAATAAAAAGGTCCCTAATATACTGTAAGGGTAGGTCCACGATAAAAAATTTATAATTTTTATTATCATGGGTAGGTCTGCGAAAAGTTTGCAACACAAAGTGGTTAATACTATTGGAATATCATTGGAAAATTCAGCATTATTTCGAAGCATGGATTGCCTTAATGCCTGAAAGTAGAATAATCAATGAGTTTATAGGCACCGGATTCGTGAGATAAACAAAAAGCAGCACCGTCATTCACAAGGGAGGCGTACTATTTTTGGGCAAATTCCTGGCAACTATAAACTGGGCTAACAGGGGAAGGACAGGAGCAACCAGAACGGTTTGTGACTTAACGCCTCCAAAATATAATAAAAGCAAAAGGTCCAACATATCTTTGGCAAGATTAAAAGTAGGTAAGGTACTAATGACTCCTCCTCCGAGCATAACACCAAAAATGGTCCAGCGACTTAATTAATTTGCCAAAGGACTTTAGGAAACGATAGCGACTGTCGCCGTATAGCACCACAGTCATCAGACTGGGCGAAATGGAATCAAGTTTGACTCTGACACCAGCACCCAATACATCATGTCGGTTTGGAACTTCAATAAAATTTACCTACATACGTTCATAAGAGTAAGTAGTTTCCGATCAGACCTGCATTTGGTAGATATGTAACTGTAATCCATCTACACTTATCGTTCAAATAAGGGACAAACGACCAGCTCCGTTCTATAATCGGGTTTACCGATCAATCATTATTTATCTGCCAAACGACCGCAGCGTATAGCGCGCTGATTTTTTTTGCTATATGGGGGCGCAAAGTTTTTACTAAATAGCACTATCCCAGCTGAAAAATCCAAGATCTTCGTGGATAGTTGAGCGGCTGTGAAAGCAATAAGATCCAAACAGTGGGTATTTTGCGGGAATTTCGTTACTTATTGGCATCACAGCACCATCTCAACATCACCTTTTTATGGCCTTCCGATAATAGTAATACCGACGAATATGAAGTAGCTGATGCGATGGCCATATATGGTACAAAGATGAAAATGAACGAGGCAGGCAGTTATATACAACCACCGTTTAGCGATGAAATGAGGAGCAGGTGCGGCAGATGTTCTGAAACTCAACTAAGCTGATGGAAGACATTTTACCGTTTTCTGTTTTATACAGGCTTGATAGAGCTTCTGATTTTTATTATATTGATCGAATCTAAGTACAAATCTTGCACAACAAAGCTGTAGGTCTCTGCAATTTTTTAGTCAGAGTTTTCATTCACACTAGAAATTCGGATAATTCGTTACATATTTTTATTAGAAACGCTTTTCTTGTGATTTTTTTAAACGAGTTCCAAAAAAGGAGGAGGTTATCAGTTCGTCGGAATACTTTCTTCTAAAATTTTGCTTTGTTGCCTTTCTAGGTAAACGAATTCTTTTGCTGCCTTTTCGAATTTTCATCTGTTGTTTTTTTCTTCTTGTTTCGATACCCAACAATATTTTACGAAAAGTGCAAACGTGATGCAAAACCAGCAATTCACTGAGTGAAATGCCAAACGCAGATATTCCTTAAAATTTAAGAAGAATAATAGCCGGCAGCTCACTTAAAAGGCTGCAAGGTGCATAGAAATGACAAATTGTAATGACCGTTTACCCCAAAGAGTATTAAAAATCTTTAGTAAATTTGAGGAAAAAGTTTTAGTTTTCTTATATGTGCATATATTTGTATGTATGTGGAATATGCACTCATTGTCTCGCATGCACACAACCATATGGACGTAAATATGCCAGAATTTTTTGTGATAGTTAAAAGCTTAGTGAAAGATAAATGTTGAAAACACTTTAATTAAATTCCTGGGCTATAGTTAGTATATATATATATACTAGAGTGTACATGAATTGTTGTAGGCATGAACTTATATTAATTTTAACTTCAGCAATGTATGTATATGTACATATTTATATACTCAGGCTCAGTAAACTAGCCAAGTGGTTATTAAGTAAGTATAGTATTAAGATGACAGCTTAGAAATTTTATAACTAGGGCCCGGATTTTTATGCACTAAAAACACAAAAATATGCATTAAAAATAAATAATATATGCAAAAAGACTTCTCGCATTAGTTTTGCCTTTTTAACTTTATTTATTTAATTTTCATATTTTTTTATTTTTTTTATTTTAGTGCCAAGAAAAACTTTAAACTAATTAAATATATGTATATACAAAATTTTAAAATATGTATTAAAACAATAAGCACTTAATATATAAATAAATAAAAATAAATTAAAAATTTATACTTATTTTCCATATTTTTTTTTTATTTGATTTGTTCAGCGCTTTTTCGGCCGCTAAAACATTTGTTGGCCGCAAAAATATTTTGTATAAGGAGAACGTTCTTTCTACGTCAACACTGGAGATTGGGGCGTACTTGAAGCCAGCTAATTCATTGGGATTATAGCTATTAAGCAGGAATCATACGATTTGTACATCTGTACAAATGTGTTCATTTTGGCAGTGTTGTTGTTTAGAAATTTGTGTTTAGCTCAATAAAAAGATTTTCAGACAACACCACTCCAAAATGCCAACACTGCCAAAATGTACAAATCTGTAGAAATTTACATGTCATGGATCCTTGCTTAACAGCTGCCACTTACGGCTATTTGACTACTTAGCACACCTCCCTTAAGTTCCTTAAACCTTTAATTTTTTTGTAGAAAGGTATCCAATTTTTCCTTGATTTTTTGCCCAAATTCACTCTGCACACCTTGAATAGTAGTAACAGCAGTCTCAAAAAAATGCACTTCTTCAGTCAATGATTTTTTTTCCTTCCTATTTAGTTATTATTTTAGACAAAAAGCTGTCGTTTGCATTGATAGAGGCTAATCGTGCTTCAATCGAATTTTGAGCTATTGCTATCTTTCACCTTCAATATTGAAGAAGCGTAACTATAGAGCCCTCCCCCTAACTTCTAAATTTTTGCCTATATATTCAAAAATAGTACCACCAAATGCTAACTTTAAAATTGTTTCCTATGTATAAACTATTTATATACCATATTATACACTCAATGCTAACAAAATAATTAGTAAATTTTTTTAAAAATTAGACATGGGGATTCTCCGGTTTGTATCAAGTTATTCTTGCTAACTTCAAAGCACTTCCATTTAATTTATTAGCGCTGCCCCCGACACGTATAAAAATCGGACTTGGCGATTTCAATGCCAAGGAGGGCAACAAAGGTACCTTTGGCGGCACTGCCGGAAAATTAAGCCTCCACGTCGAAACGTCCGATAACGGGCTGAGGCTGATCGACTTCGCCAGGGTCCGAAACTTGGTAGTATGTAGTACTAAATAGGTTCTAGCATAAAAATATCCATCAAGCTACATGGGTGTCTCCAGATCGGAAAACGGGAAACACTCCGCGGCCCAAACATCCCACTCGTACCACTCTATTGATGCAGCGAATATACGCCCCCGCCTGGGTGCAGAAAAAAATGTACGCCCAGCAATGCAAGGAAAGCTCAACGTCGAAAAGCTGCAATTAAAACGGACGATCGGGCTGCCATCGGGTGCAACGTATGAAAAGCGCGTTTTGAAAAAAACTTGGTTTTGAATTTTTTTCAGCGCACGGAAATAGTCTGAACCAACTTACACAATTTTTGACGAAACTGTCGAGATGAGGAATGGATTAAATTTACTGAAGAATCTTTCTACCACCACTGTGGGCTACAATTCCACAGAGCCTAGGCTCGAACCGAACCGTATTACAAGTACTTCGAAAAATGGGTTTCAGATTTCAGGAAAGCTGTCTAGCCCTTTCAGACCCGAACTAAATTAGGAGTGGCTAAAACCTTTTTGATGGCATATTATTGTTGGTTTGTTGGGTAAGCCTTAAATATGGACTGGTTTACATTTTAATTGTCTACGATTTCTAGTTTGACTGTTATGAAGTGTTGTTTACAAATATTTACAAAAGTTTTCTATGAAAACCAAAAAAAAAAATCTCAAGGTTTAAGTTTTCTTATTGCATTTTCTTTAATAAATTTTCGTTCACTGGGTCGAGATAGAAGAAATTCCCTGCATAATTACAGTGGCAAGTAGTGTGAACCCGGCGAAGGTTTAGAGTCAATAAATTAATAATTAATAAATAATACTAAATAATAATCGCGTAATCTATAGTTATTGTTTTTTTCATTAAGTTGGATCAAACGCGTGGATACGTGGCGTATGAGTAACATAATTTCCTGACAAATTTTGTACAAAAGAATAAATTTTTGTTGTGTCGGATTCGTCTGTCTCTTCACAAAAGATATTCAAATAGTCCTTCAAGTATTATAAATTTATAAAACTTGGGACTGAGAATATAAGAGAGCAAAAACGAGAAGCATAGCCTTTACTTGATGGTAATTTAAAGTGATGAGCTGTTTTTTATTACGAAAACCTACGCTTGCCAATCATGCAACTAAACAGAAGTTCAATATGTGGGGTTGGTGTTATAATACCGTACGAGATTATGCTTTGAGTTTCCCAGAAGAAATATTTCCGGAAGACAACTATATAGACCTGTAAGCGTTACTAGCGAGCTAGGTATCGAATCTGCACTTATTAGCGACTAGCAAATACCCGGCTTGTGCGTTAAAAGTAGTTTTGTGTTGTTACTCCACCCGCAACTCTTATGGCTTCATTCGTAAAAAATTAAATAGACTAGAAGAGCTTCACGAAGTAGTATTTTCAAAAAAAAATTGGATTTATGAAATTTACTTGATTTTTTATGAATACAAATTTTCAAATGGGTGGCAACCCGCTACAAAAATATTTTCGGCTGCAAAGTTCATCAAACCTCCTTAGTTTGATACCCGTGTTGTAATATTCCATTTATTTTATCAATTACCTAATTGAATAAAATTTTTCAACCAGATGGCAACCCTTCTCAAAAATATTTTTCGCAGTCAACTTTTCTAAACCCTTTTAATTAGAGGCCGTCAGCAATGCATCTGTAAAACCTGCATTTGATTCCATGTATTAGTCAAACACAAACACAAATTTAAAAAAATTGTTAATTTGGCTTCTTTTGCTCGAATAAAGACCCCCGTATTTATTTTTCTTTTCTTTAATATCTACATTGTTAGATATCAGCCTGTTACAATTTTACTATATCGACCCCTTGTGTGTTACAAAAACCAAATTTTATAGGAAAGTTCTTCCTTGTATTTCTCTCTGCTTTGGCTAGCACCATCAATACCAAAGTTTAGATTTGCCGAAATAATTCATAAATATAAATAAACGCAAGATTTTTTTTTTCGAAAGGTTTCCACATTACTTCTTAGCACTTACGACAATTTCGCCCACAAGAAAAAATTCATTGTCACATTCGATAAAATTTACAGTAAATTTTTGGGTTAGCTATTGTGATTTAAGCCGTGATATTTGAACAGGTGGTGCGTTATGGGGTGTGGAACAAAGTTGCACCAAAAAGTGAATTTCGTTAAAAATTTAACATACGATACTTTTGCGCAAAGGGATGAGGAGATGAAATCAAATTTAGTCGTAAGTTTGTTAGTTCAAAATATTTGCTCCCTACGTAACTTAATGTGAACATTACCGTAGTCGTAAGACTTCAGCGCTTGCCTATGGACTCCCCACTCTAATGCATGCCAAGGATGGGATATCGCTTTATCCCTAACATCAAAAATTCTATTGCAATTCGGTCTAAATAGATCAAACCTGGGAGTGACTATTGAGGTTTTCAGCAGTCAAAATGCCGGTGACCGATGAAAAAGGGCCTTGTAGAGGAGGTTCAAAACATTGCAAAAACGGCGAATCAGTGACTGCATTGAAGATATCATTTTGGAGATCTTGAAGTGCACCCGGCTCCGCTGATCTAAGCCCTTGCGACTCTTATGATCAGAGGTGGGCACTACCACAAACAAGCGTGAGCTAAAAGCGAGAATGTGTTAGTGTGCCTAATTCATTTGCATGCTGTCGTGTTCTCATCACTGCGCTCTCGCTTGTATACGTACACGCGACGCTTACGCTCTTTTAGCACCTGCTAACTCTCTGCCCATGCCTGCTTATGATGGTAGAGGGCATAGGTTTTCATACATCGCTCACAAATCCTGCAGGAACTGAAGGCAGTTATTCAAAAGAAAATCCGCAGGAAATACTTCAGATATGCAAATAACTTTAAGAAATGCCTCTTGATCTGCGCGGACTTTGAGTAAAAGTTTATGCCATATTATTGTGCAATTCTTATCTTCATCTTGTTAAATGGGAAATCCATTACTTACGTCGCGCCTAGCATATATATACATATGTTTATAAATACATATGTATATCTGAAGTCTAATTACTCCATGCACTGAAATTTCTTGTTTGTGTATCTACAAAATTTTCTATAACTTACAGTAGGCAAATGAACCTTAACTACCTCAACGCAGTCGCCAATCTTTAAATCAGCTGCTCTAAAGTGTACAATGGAATTCGGTAAATATTCCCTCGTGCGTTTGCTCAGTGAGTAAATATTTGTCGCTCGCGTATGCCATTACAAGTTTTTTGATTGATTGAAGCATGCTAAAACCAAATGATATAAAAATATAAAAACACATACATATTTATATACACACATACATAGAAAAGTCTAAGCGAAGCAAAAGCAAATGGCTCCATTTTTTTATTTATTTTTATTTACGCTAAATTAGCATTTAATCCCTTACGGTTTAAGCAATCAAGGGCGTTGAAATATGTACGTCTCCGAAATTTTCCTTTGCCGAATTTGGCACACGCACCCTCTAAATGTGATGGCAGTGAAGAGCGAAAGTTCCAAATGCAACCAACCGCATTAGCAAAGCTTCCATTAAGTTCGAATAGCTCGTAAACGTAGAGCTAATTGCTTGTCACGACAGATGTAGATAGTGGAGCTGCGCAAAGCTGCTATTTAGTCTCAAAGTTTTTCTTGCACGAGACGAATCAAAGCAGCAGATCTCGTTTTCCCAAAACGAGAGCTAAACTAATTATGCTTCAGGAAGGTCGGTCCGGAGATTTATAAATAAAACATAACTAGCCTTAGTGGCATTTCTTGAAACTGAAAAGCGAGCATCATATGTATGTTTTCTTGCGCCTCTTTTGAAGGGATAATTGATGTAAAATACATCCTTTACAGAAAAACGAAAAATGTATTAAATATAGTGTTTATCCTTACAATTGAAAATGCACTTTTAACTAATTTGTGTATACGAAGCCAATAAAATTAAAAGATTGAAATTCGAAGATGGCGTTGTCTATAGTATGCCTACATATTAGTCTTTAATATTTACATTTTTCAAAAGTCAATATTGGAAATTTTCAAAGGGACATTTTTAATACCTATTCGTCCTTGTGCAAAAAAAATATATTTTAATATTTTCCAATTCTACAGATTTTCTTTTTCATGTGGTACCCATATTGTTATTCTGCGCTGAATTTTTTACATAATTTTTTTGGATTGTTAGTATCTTTAGAATTTCAACGTCCTTTAAAAAAAATATTTGAGGTCTGAGAAAAAAATCAAAAAAAACGCAGCTTTTCTATATTTGGACCCCAAATTCGCAGGTAT
>NW_023458558.1:41733107-41737718 GCF_013731165.1 Rhagoletis pomonella | reverse complement strand
ATACCTGCGAATTTGGGGTCCAAATATAGAAAAGCTGCGTTTTTTTTTGATTTTTTTCTCAGACCTCAAATATTTTTTTTAAAGGACGTTGAAATTCTAAAGATACTAACAATCCAAAAAAATTATGTAAAAAATTCAGCGCAGAATAACAATATGGGTACCACATGAAAGAGAAAATCTGTAGAATTGGAAAATATTAAAATATATTTTTTTTGCACAAGGACGAATAGGTATTAAAAATGTCCCTTTGAAATTTTCCAATATTGACTTGTGAAAAATGTATATATTAAAGACTAATATATAGGCATATACACGACGCTATCCTCGAATTTCGCCCTTCTAATTTTATTGGTTTCGTATACACAAATTAGTTAAAAGTGCATTTTCAATTATAAGGATAAACACTTTATTAAATACATTTTTCGCTTTTCTGTTAAGGATGTATTTTACATCAATTATCCGTTCGAAAGAGGTGCAAGGAAACATACATCTTAGGGTCGGTTTTTAGTTTCAAGAAATACCACTAAGGCTAGTTATGTTTTATTTATAGATCTCCGGACCGATCTTCCTAAAGCATAATTAGTTAAGCTCTCGTTTTGGGGAAACGAGATTTGCTGCTTTGGTTCATCTCGAGCAAGAAAGACTTTGAGACTAAATAGCAGCTTTGCACAGCTCCACTATCTACATCTGTCGTGACAAGCAATTAGCTCTACGTTTACGAGCTATTCGAACTTAATGGAAGCTTTGCTAATGCGATTGGTTGCATCCCCATTGGTGCCTTTGGAACTTTTTCTCTTCACTGCCATCACATTTAGAGGGCGTGTGTGCCGAATTCGGCAAAGGAAAATTTCTGAGTTACCCTAACGTACATATTTCAACGTCCTTGATTGCTTAAACCGTAAGGGATTAAATGCTAATTTAGCGTAAATAAAAATAAATAAAAAAATTGAACCATTTGCTTTTGCTTCGCTTAGACTTTTCTATGTATGTGTGTATATAAATATGTTTGTGTTTTTATATTTTTATATCATTTGGTTTTAGCATGCTTCAATCAATCAAAAAACTTGTAATGACATACGCGAGCGACAAATATTTACTCACTGAGCAAACGCACGAGGGAATGTTTACCGAATTCCATTGTACACTTTAGAGCAGCTGATTTAAAGATTGGCGACTGCGTTGAGGTAGTTAAGGTTCATTTGCCTACTGTAAGTTATGGAAAATTTTTTAGATACACAAACAAGAAATTTCAGTGCATGAAGTAATTAGACTTCAAATATACATATGTATTTATAAACATATGTATGTATATATATGTATGTATACTAGGTGCGACGTAAGTAATGGATTTCCCATTTAACAAGATGAAGAAAAGAAATGCACAATAATATGGTATAAACTTTTTATTTACTCAAAGTCCGCGTAATAAGGGTTTTTGATTAGATTTTAAAAATAAATAATATCGCTCAAATATTTGGCTTGTCGGGTCACGCAGATCAAGAGGCATTTCATGAAGTTATTTGCATATCTGAAGTATTTCCTGCGGATTTTCTTTTGAATAACTTCCTTCAGTTCCTGCAGGATTCGCAATGTATGAAAACCATCATATGGTTCTAAGCCCACCAGCGGAGCCGGGTGCACTTCAAGATCTTCAAAATGATATCTGCGATGCAGTCACCGATTCGCCGTTCTTGCACTGCTTTGAATCTCCACTACAAAGCCCTTTTTCATCGGTCACGGGCATTTTTACTGCTGAAAACCTCAATAGTCACTCCCAGGTTTGATCTATTTAGACCGAATTGCAATAGAATTTTAGATGTTAGGGATAAAGCGATATCCCATCCTTGGCATGCATTAGAGTGGGGAGTCCATAGGCAAGCGCTGAAGTCTTACGACTACGGTGGTTTGCTGTCCACATTAAGTTACGTAGGGAGCAAATATTTTGGACTAACAAACTTACGACTAAATTTGATTTCATCTCCTCATCCCTTTGCGCAAAAGTATCGTATGTTACATTTTTAACGAAATTCACTTTTTGATGCTACTTTGTTCCACACCCCATAATGCACCACTTGTTCAAATATCACGGCTTAAATCACAACAGCTACCCCAAAATTTTACTGTAAATTTTATCGAATGTGACAATGAATTTTTTCTTGTGGGCGAAATTGTCGTAAGTGCTAAGAAGTAATGTGGAAACCTTTCGAAAAAGAAAATCTTGCGTTTATTTATATTTATGAATTATTTCGGCAAATCTAAACTTTGGTATTGATGGTGCTAGCTAAAGCAGAGAGAAATACAAGGAAGAACTTTCCTATAAAATTTGGTTTTTGTAACACACTAGGGGTCGATTGTAACAGGCCGATGTCTAAAATTGTAGATATTAAAGAAAAGAAAAATTAATTCGGGGGTCTTTATTCGAGCAAAAGAAGCCAAATTAACAATTTTTTAAATTTGTGTTTATTCGTCTCTCTGTCTCCCTGACTAATACATGGAATCAAATGCAGTTTTTACCGATGCATTGCTGACGGCCTCTAATTAAAAGGGTTTAGAAAAGTTGACTGCGAAAAATATTTTTGAGAAGGGTTGCCACCTGGTTGAAAAATTTTATTCAATTATGTAATTGATAAAACAAATGGAATATTACAACACGGGTATCAAACTAAGGAGGTTTGAAGAACTTTGCAGCCGAAAATATTTTTGTAGCGGGTTGCCACCCATTTGAAAATTTGTATTCAGTTAAAGTGATAAGATAAAGTAAATATTGAATTAATACACCTTTGAAGAAAGTGCACGATATGTAGAATTGAGTTGAATTTTAAATTAAATTTCCAGGATTAAATACCTTCGAAAATATTTATAATAACTAACACCCTTATTCATAAAAAATCAAGTAAATTTCATAAATCCAAAATTTTTTTGAAAATACTACTTCATGAAGCTCTTCTAGTCTCTTTATTTTTTTACGAATGAAGCCATAAGAGTTGCGGGCGGAGTAACAACACAAAACTACTTCTAAGGCGCAGAGAAGCATGCCGGTTATTTGCTATTTGCTAATAAGTGCAGATTCGATACCTAGCTCGCTAGTAACGCTTACAGGTCTATATAGTTGTCTTCCGGGAATATTTATTCTGGGAAACTCAAAGCATAATCTCATACGGGATTATAACACCAACCCCACATATTGAATTTCTGTTTAGTTGCATGATTGGCAAGCGTAGGTTTTCGTAATAAAAAAAAAACAGCTCATCACTTTAAGTAACCATCAAGTAAAGGCTGTACTTCTCGTTGGTGCTCTCTTTTATTCTCAGTCCCAAATTTTATAAACCTATAATACTTGAAGGAATATTTGAATATCTTTTGTGAAGAGACAGACGAATCCGACACAACAAAAATTGATTCTTTTGAACAAAATTTGTCAGGCAATTATGTTACTCATACGCCACGTATCCACGCGTTTGATCCAACTTAATGAAAAAAACAATAACTATAGATTACGCGATTATTATTTAGTATTATTTATTAATTATTAATTTATTAATTCTAAATCTTCGCCGCCTTCACCCTACTTGCCACTGTAATTATGCAGGGAATTTCTTCTATCTCGACCCAGTGAACGGAAATTTATTAAAGAAAATGCAATAAAAAAACTTAAACCTTGAAATTTTTTTTTGGTTTTCATAAAAAACTTTTGTAAATATTTGTAAACAACACTTCATAACAGTCAAAATAGAAATCGTAGACAATTAAAATGTAAACCAGTCCATATTTAAGGCTTACCCAACAAACCAACAATAATATGCCACTCCTAATTTAGTTCGGGTCTGAAAGGGCTAGACAGCTATCCTGAAATCTGAAACCCATTTTTCGAAGTACTTGTAATACGGTTAGGTTCGAGCCTAGGCTCTGTGAAATAGTAGCCCACAGCGGTGGTAGAAAGATTCTTCAGTAAATTTAACCCATTCCTCATCTCGACAGTTTCGCCAAAAATTGTTTAAGTTGGTTCAGACAATTTCCGTGCGCTTAAAAAAATTCAAACCAAATTGTTTTCAAAACGCGCTTTTCATAGGTTGGGCCTTATAATTATTCGTAACTTAATTTCTGTTTCTCTTCAGTTCCCTATAACGGTTACATATGGCTGACGTTGCGCCCGATCGCAGCGTGGCCCTGTAGGCAACACCTTTTTTTTATCTGCAGCTTCTTGACCCTCCTTATCGTACCAGTAATGAGCGGAAAATGTAGTTCCACTGCTCGCATATGTCACTTTGTCGAAGAGTGCTCTCTCACAGCAGGTGTAATAATCGAGTAGCGAATCAATTGGCCGTCTGTTTTAATTGCAGCTTTTCGACGTTGAGCTTTCCTTGCATTGTTGGGCGCACATTTTTTTCTGCACCGAGGCGGGGGCGTATATTCGCTGCATCAATAGAGTGGTACGAGTCGATGTTTGGCCTTCGGAGTGTACGTATGTACATCTAAAATACTGGCAGTGTGCCTTCGATTTGGTTTTCCGTTTTCCGATCTGGAGACACCCATGTAGCTTGATGAATCTTTTTATGCTAGAACCCAGTACTAACGGGTGATTTTTTTGAGGTTAGGATTTTCATGCATTAG
>NW_023458558.1:41728115-41733007 GCF_013731165.1 Rhagoletis pomonella | reverse complement strand
TTTTTAAAAAAAAGTTATCAAGCTCTTAAAAAATCACCCGTTACATACTACCAAGTTTCGGACCCCGGCGAAGTCGATCAGCCTCAGTCCATTATCGGACGTTTCGACGTGGAGGCTTAATTTTCCGGCAGTGGCGCCAAAGGTACCTTTGTTGCCCTCCTTGGCATTGAAATCGCCAAGCCCGATTTTTATACGTGTCGGGGGCAGCGCTAATAGTGACGCTTCTTCAATATTGAAGGTGAAAAAAGCAATAGCTTAAAATTCGATTGAAGTACGATTAGTCTATATCAATGCAAACGACAGCTTTTCGTCTAAAATAATAACTAAATAGGAAGGCAAAAAAGTCATTGACTGAAAAAGTGCGTCTTGTTGAGATTGCTGTTACTACAATTCAAGGTGTGCAGAGTGAACTTGGGTAAAAAATCAAGGAAAAATTGGATACCATTCTACAAAAAAATTAAGGGTTTAAGGAACTTAAGGGAGGTGTGCTAAGTAGTCAAATAGCCGCAAGTGGCAGCTGTTAAGCAAGGATCCATGACTTGTACATTTCTACAGATTTTTACAGACATTTTGGCAGTGTTGGCATTTTGAAGGGGTGTTGTCTGAAAATCTATTTATTGAGCTAAACACAAATTTCTAAACAACTATGTGACTGCCAAAATGAACAAATTTGTACAGATGTACAAATCGTATGATTCCTGCTTAATAGCTATAATCCCAATGAATTAGCTGGCTTCAAGTACGCCCCAATCACCAGTGTTGACGTAGAAAGAACGTTCTCCTTATACAAAATATTTTTGCGGCCAACAAATGTTTTAGCGGCCGAAAAAGCGCTGAACAAAGCAAATTAAAAAAAAAATTATGGAAAATAAGTATATATTTTTAATTTATTGTAAATGAGTTTCTTACTTTTTACTTTAAGCGCTAATTTTTTTAATACATATTTTAAAATTGTATATATACATATACTTAATTAATTTAAAATTTTTCTTGGCACTAAAATAAAAAAATAATAAAATATGAAAGTTAAATAAATAAAATTAAAAAAGCAAAACTAATGCGAGAAGTCATTTTGCATATATTATTTATTTTTAAAGCATATTTTCAAGATTTTGTGCATATTTTTTATTTTTTAATTTCGATTTTTAGTGCCCTAGTTATAAAATTTCTAAGCTGTTATCTGAATACTATACTTACTTATTAACCACTTGGCTAGTTTACTGAGCCTGAGTATATAAATAAGTACATATACATACATTGCTGAAGTTACAATCAATATAAGTTCATGCCTAGAATAATTCATATACACTGTAGTATATATATATACACATACTAACTATAGCCTAGGAATTTAATTAAAGTGTTTTCAACATTTATCTTCCACTAAGCTTTTACCTTTCACAAAAAATTCTGGCATATTTACGTCCATATGGTTGTGTGCATGCGAGACAATTAGTGCATATTCCACATACATACAAATATATGCACATATAAGAAAACTAAAATTTTTTCCTCAAATTTACTAAAGATTTTTAATACTCTTTGGGGTAAAAGGTCATTACAATTTGTCATTTCTATGCACCTTGCAGCCTTTCAAGTGAGCTGCCGGCTATTATTCTCCTTAAATTTTAAGGAATATCTGCGTTTGGCATTTCACTCAGTGAATTGCTGGTTTTGCATCACGTTTGCACTTTTCCTAAAATATTGTTGGGCATCGAAACAAGAAGAAAAAAACAACAGCTGAAAATTCAAAAAGGCAGCAAAAGAATTCGTTTACCTAGAAAGACAACAAAGCAAAATTTTAGAAGAAAGTATAACGAAGAACTGATAATCTCCTCCTTTTTTGGAAGTCGGTTAAAAAAATCACAAGAAATGCGTTTCTGGTAAAAAATATGTAACGAATTATCTGAACTTCTAGTGTGAATGAAAACTCTGACTAAAAAATTGCAGAGACCTGCAGATTTGGTTTGCAAGATTTGTACTTAGATTCGATCAATATAATAAAAATCAGAAGCTCTATCAAGCCTGTATAAAAAAAAAAACCGGTAAAATGTCTTCCATCAGCTTAGTTGAGTTTTAGAACATCTGCCGCACTTGCTATAGTTGCCAGAAATTTGCCCAAAAATAGTACGCCTCCCTTGTGAATGGCTGCTGCTGTTTTTTTGTTTATATCACGTATCCGGTGCCTATAAACTCATTGATTATTCTGCTTTCAAGCATTAATACATGCTTCTAAAGCACGACGAATTTTATGTTCTATGTTGAACTCACTGAATGCGTCCGAAATTTACTGGAGCTTCATTTAATGCCCAAGAAGATGGTTTGCATATACTGCTTAAATTCCAGTGATATTCCAATAGTATTAACCACTTTATGTTGCAAGCTTCTCGCAGACCTAGGCATGATAAAAAAATTATAAAATTTTGATCGTGGACCTACCCTTACAATATATTAAGAACCTTTTTATTGAATGAAAAGAGAAGGAACGCCCCTGTTGCGCACTTTCGTTACAATTACAACGAGATCTCCCTTACTTATTATCTCCGTTCTTTGTTAGTGTCTTTCGTAGCCTCATTTGTGTCCGCTCAAAGTCCATATCGTCATTCAAGTCCTGATGTATGGCACAGGAGAGTAAACGATGACCACAACAGACAAGGCGGAGATCCATAGAAAATAATAACCGAAACGTCTTCGGTTGCCTTAAAATTGTCGCCAAATTTAATTTTTGTGGCAACATTTTACATAACCCAAATTCGATGACTAGGCCAAAAGTCTTCAGCAGGGTCTTCAAGAATTCCTTGAGTATTGGTTTTGAGGTGAGGAAAACAAATTAATAACCTCCTTCTTTGAAGAAAACATTGAGATACAAACAAATGAACAAGATTTTGATGGTCAGCTTGACTGGAAATAGAGTTGTTGTTGCAGTTGTGGACAAGGAGTAGAAGAGTAAAAATCGCCAAGAGAATTTTAAATGACTTTTGAGCGATGTTGTCCTATTTGCGGCTGCTGAGGCTGCTCTAGTAGTGCTGTTGCTGAAAGTCACAAATGAATACAACGCATGCGAAGGTTCTTGGCAAACATTTGTTAGTCTGCATGTGAAAGTGCAATGTATTTTTTTATTGTCTTTTCTTATTGTTTTTTTTGTTGTTGTCTTTTTTCTGAGTTTGAAAAGCAATGCGAGCAAGACAAATAGACAACGGCAATAAACTCTAAAAAACAAAACTAGAAAAAAAATGTCTGCCTATGACAGTAAAGCAATAGTGGTCGCGGTTAACGGAAGAGCACCGATTTTCGGCCAGAACCAAACCGTGAGTTGTTGATGACTGACCGAAAAGCGTCAACAATGTCATCAACAAACTAGTGCGCTGGCAAAAAGGAAAATACCAGCAGCAAAAGAATACTCAAAAACGAATGCAATGCCAACATCTTTGTCCAACAGCGCTGCAACATGGGACGATTGGCGGAGTTTTTTTTTTTGTTCTAAGTATTTTTGTATTTTCAGTGTTGTTATTCTTTGATTCAACAAGCGAATGCATTGGCGTTTTATTTAGTTGCTTACAAAGAACTTAACAACCTACTAAAGCAAGCTTGACGCTACTTCAAAAACAAAGCAAGTTGTAATTCTCACTAGGCATTTACGGAATTTGTGCTCGTTGCCACGTTGACTAAGTGGAATGTCTGTAGTATGTATATAAATTAGGGTGGTCCTAAAATGCATGTGACTAGAGTAAAGTCGGAATTTTAATGTTCTCACCACCTAAGATTGTTCTACAAATAGACAGCGTCAAAAATATGACTAGCCTGACGTTTCTTTATTTATATTTCCATATAAAATTTTTAATTTTTATAGCCTATCGAAAATATATACGGTAGTTTCTTTTTCTTTAAATCGAAAATATTTAGTGGTCGCTCAAAGTTTCTTATCTATTTTATATGGGAAAAATAGTTTTTCGTTTAAATGGCAGATAGTCCTTAAAAATCAACACGTCTAAATCTACAAACCCATTTTTTCTCCTATATAATATTACCTAATTGTTTATTTAACAATTTTTTAACACTAACGATTTTTTTATAAGTCTCCCCATTGGATTTTTTGGGATTCTTGGGGGGAGCTAAAAAAAATGTTAAATATACAATTGGGTATTTTTGCCTGAAGTCTTCTGAAGAGTAGCAAATTTTGCCGATTTAAAAATACTGATTCCGAAAGATTCTATCTATCTATTTCCATGGTCAAATAATACCAGGTGTAGTAATAAGAGCGTGAAGAGTGAGCGACACAACCCTGTTTGAAAATTTGCCTTTAAAAATTTCTATAAAAACGCCGAATGTCGATAAATAAAGAAAGTAAAGCGAAAGAGCTATTTAATTGCGTCACTTGCTTATAATTTAACCATGTATAATTTATACGACCGCTTTGACCGCTTTGAGCGACCTCTAAATATTTTTTGTTTAAAAAAAAGGAGTATATTTCTTTCGATACAGAACCACCCTAATGTACATACACAATTTTTGTATATGGGAGAGTGTGTTTGCTTATAACATTTGGGATCACTATTTGCTTAACATTTTGTTTTTACTGCCCGTCTGCCAGTGGTAAGTAAACACTCGCGCTGAACTGAATTTTTAGCCATTTTTTCCTTTTCCCTTGCGCCCAAAAGCTTTTCATACTGCGAGTACTTTTTTGAATATGAAATTTCGTTTGTTTCTAGTTTTTGTTGAAAAGTGCAATTTGACTAGCGTTTTTTACACTACTCGCCAATGCTACGTAGCCGCTATTGCTGCTGGCGCTCGCTGCCTATTCTGCCCCATTTCCAGTGGGCGATCCAGAAGAATTTTTGAAACAGCAGCCAAATTTAAAGGCATTTTGCTATTCTGGTAAATGTTTTTTTTTT
>NW_023458558.1:41713875-41728015 GCF_013731165.1 Rhagoletis pomonella | reverse complement strand
TTTAGGGGTTTCAACCCCTTTTTTCTCGAAAACGTGACGTGATGGGAAGTTTTGGACCCCAGATTCGTGTTCAGCACGAAAAATCCGTTCGGAAACACCAGGTCCCGTCTTATTCGCAAAACCCTTGTAGACCAGTGTAATTGTTTAGCATTGATACAATTTTGAACTTGGGCAACCATTTCAATTGTAATATAAAGATCAAAATAAAAGAAATAAAAAAAATTGCCTATACAATTTTTTCGAATTTCCTTGAGCACAGACAAACACAACAAAAAAGACAGCTCACGTAGGACAATCGATTCTAGAGCTATGCTTGGTATTACGGAAGCAACTTTGTTTTATACATATATATATACATAGAGAGATTTAAATTTTCAAATAGTTGGAAATCCTCTTCAAAATTGTTACTTTAGGTTAACAGTGCATTTAAATCCCTGAATACGTTGCAATATTTTACTCGATATATTTTTTGGGTCACTAATATTTTAGGCAGGTGGCAATTCTACTAAAAAGTTTTTATTTTTCACCTCAACCAGTGAAGATGTTCTTTAAAAATGATGTTTCAATCGTTTAATTTGATGGAGTATTATGGAAGATATGGCGAAGGGAAATTCTGTGCTTGTTTCTAAAAATGTATGGCAGAAAAATCATCTTCTCTGCCCTCTGCAGGACTGAATGTAAAATCAAACATCCTTTGCACTTTAGGAGTGCAAAATTTTTTGGAATAAACGAAAACAACGTTATATATAAAGGCTTTATATTTCAATTTAATAGTTTTTTTTCTCTCTCTCGTTATTTAAAATATTACCTTTTGCCTAAATGGTAAGTAGTTCGATGTAACTTATGAAGGCTTTCACAGAGTTATGCAAAACTATCTTCAAAAGTGCTTCTTTATAAATACATATACTTATGTACGTAAGCTTATAAATATATGTACATACAAACATTTATAAATTCATCTGGTACATGCACATAAATATATAGTATGTATAGTAGCAAATACGCAAACGTGCGTGTAATTGAATGCACCAGATTTTTCAGATTTTTGCAGTCAGAAAAGCAAAGCTAAATGTGAAAAAAATTCAATTTAATATAAAAGCGCAACTAATGTGAAAATGCAAAAGTGCATGAAAAATATGAGTTAAGTCACAGGTATAGCAGAAGCATAAGCGCAAAATATTGCAACTGAGCGTTTGGTAAAATTAGAAAATAAGAAATCATGTCGAATATGCAATCAAAATCGAAAGCAAGTATGCAATTCTTGATATTTTATTCCTGGAAAGCAGCAATTTTACACCTGCCAGGTTGGCTTTTAATGTTGCTGCCACTGTTGAGTTCATATATAAAGATGTATGTATTTAGAATTTTTTGTAAATTTTTTTCTTCTTGCTCCCCTATAAATATAATAAAATAAAATAAATAATAAAATTAAAGAAAAATTTATATATGGGTTCTTTATTATAGTAATAGAAATCAAATTAAAAATTTTTAGAATTTTGTCAGTATGCATGAAATTGAATGGAGTTTCCACCGTTGTATTGCTAGAGGTCAAACTTTAAATATAGAAAAAAAAAAATCAGAGAGTTGCCACTTGTTTCAAAGTTGCATTTCAAATAAATTGATATAATAAACTAATATTGTAGCATGGCTGTAAAACAAAAGACTTTTAAGAAAGCGTACAGCTGAAAATATTTTGGTGGAAGGTTGTGGTTTAATTTAATTGATAAGGTAAATTAAATATTAAAATATGCGTATCGAACTATGTAAAGAGGCTTGGGAAAGTTTATTGCCGAAAACATTTTTTAAGGAGGGTTGCCACATTTTTGAAAATCAGTATTCGATTAAATTGATAAAATAAATGAGATATTCCATTACGTGTATTTAAACTAAAGAAGTTTAAAAATTTTCCACCTATGTGAAAAATGTGATTGAGCTAAATTGATAAGAAAAGTTAGATATTGCATTAGTAGACTTGGTAGAAAGTGCGCGGTATGTAAACTCGAGTTATAAGATTATAAATTAAAATCACAGCAGAAAGTCGATACTCTACCTCCTTTCTAAATACCCTATAAAAAATATTAACTAACGCACAAATGCATACAAAAATAAGAGTGCTTCATAAATTGAATTTTATTTTGAAAATCGCACTTCATAAAGCTCTTTAAGTCTATTTTATTTTTTAAGAATAAGTCGATTAGAGTTTTGAGAGAGAGAGTAACCACACTATTTCTAAGACGCAGTGAAGCACGCGCCCGGTAGTTGTTAGTGTACGAATACAATTTTTCCCAAAAAAAAAAAAAAAAAAAAAAATGTATTCACCAACTATAATCAGCTTTGGAAGCATTCACCTTTCGGCCTTAACAGGGTGCATGCGGCAATGACTTACGAATTAAAAAAAAAAAAAAATACTTCAAAAGAAAATTACGAATTAACACTTCTAGGAAGCCAATCATTTAAAAACTCATAGAAAAAGCACACATATTTTGACGAAATTATGAAATGGCCATAAGAGGCTTAACAGCTACGTGAATGCTAATAAAATGAAAAGAAAAATATTAAGTAAGTTGCAGCATGCGCCGGTAAGTCAAACTAAGCAGATTACAAAACTATTGATAGCGTAGGAAACGACCTCTGAACAATTACTATGAGTCTTGAACAAAAAGTACGTACAAAAATACATACATACATATATCACATATGCAAAAACTTCAATAACCCTTGCCAACGGCACACAAAATCACCTCCTCATAAAGCTCAACCCGTTTGCAATTGGGTAGCATGCAGCTGACCACATTTCTTTTCTTTACTTGCGTCGTATTATACCTTACAAAAGCCAAGCAGCAGCTATGCGATAATCACCGTGAAATAGTATAAGTCGTTCGATTATAAATATGTAGATGCTTGCCGACTAATAGATGAAAGTGTAAACAAGACAAGCCAAACAATGAGACAGCGCTAAGACAACCAATTTGGCTAATGACCAATCAAAATGTTAAGCCATTAAAGACTTACGCAGTTCGCAGTGGATCCACAGACTGTGCAGGAAACAAAGGTCAAGTGTGCGTACCAGTTTGGTATTTTTTGTTTTTTTTTGTTTATACATATGCTTTGAAGGTTAGAGCGGCAAGCAAAATAAAAATATGGCAACAAGTCAAGTGAAAAAGTGAAGATAAGTAAGTTGTAAATGATAGGTAAAAGGTGTGGAAAAAATTGGACAAACAATTTTAATGAAAAAATAAATTAGTGACTTGCGTTATTTTTGTGATGAAAATTTCAGTGGCGTACTATTTTTTCTTTAACTTCGGGTCAAAAAAAGGCTCCATGTAAAATTCGCTTAATTTAAGTGCAGTAATTAGCTCTGATGTTATATAACTTTAATTAGCTTTTTGTGTACATACAAGCGTTGACTTTCACTTCCACATTCGCTGAATTGGGGAGCCAAAATTTTTTTTCGTATTTAGCGTAGCTAATCGCCTTTGTTAATAAATGAAAACTTGGAAATTATTATAATGCATTTTTAATCACTAGATTGGGCAAAATTTCGATTGTGCAGCTGACAACTGTTTGAGTTACTGAGTTTTTGTGAGTGGAGTTTCAAGAAATAACTGCATACTTACGTAATTAATGAAAGTCTATTAAACACCATATCAATGGCATGTGTGAACAACCACAATGTAATGTAGGTAAATAGGTTGGGTAGCGGAGCAAGAGTTCGTAATATCTCATTTATTCAGAAACCTTCCATAAGTAGTAGTAGAACTATTTAAAAAAGTATCGATACTAGTACTCGTATAGAATACTCTAAAGAAGAATCGATGGCAGTACCAACTCATATTTGCAAATGTATGGATAGTAGGAGTATTTCAAATATTTTTAAAGCAAACGCAAAAAGTAAAAAAAAAACAGATTGCTCTGCTTTTAAAACTTTTAAAACTTCTTCCTGTGATCTAACAAGCTTTTCTGAAAGAGTTTTTGAAACCTGCAATAAGGTTACGCGCAAAATAAATTTTTATTTAAAGTTTTCAAACGCAAATTTTTTTTATAGGTTTAACGCATATATTTCAACGGCAGTTCAAAAACGCCGTATCTCACAACACTTTTTAAGAACGCCCTATTTCAGAATATGATTGAAAAATTCGGTTCAATAAAGCCTTGTCTAAGCTGTCGATTCAAAAGCGCCCTATCTCAACATATATGCAATATATTTTTAGTTATATAGGCAGTTTTTGAACGAAATCTTGGAATAAGCCGTTCCTGAGGAGTTTTCTGAGATAGGGCGGTTCAAAAACGTCTAGATAGGTCGATCTTCCAATCCGCCATCGATTTATAAATTACTTTACTTTGAAAGCGAGAAAAAAATGTGGTGAAGCCCACTGTCTAAACGAAAGATAAGCTCTCTTTGATAAAAATCTTCTTCAAGAATGGACTGGATTTCGAATTCACAACGAAGGTAGAACACATTCCTTAACTAATTCTCCGTTACGCTGGAGAGTGGCCAACTTATCGAGGCCACCATTCATTATCAAAGATGAGGCATGAGACGCACTGCGATCGAATTAATAAAGAACTTTTAACTAAGATTAGTTCAATACAAAACTTTAAAGCTAGTTTCTAGTTTTTTGTGTTATCACAATATTGAAGTAAGCGAGCGCTATGTTCATTTTCATCACAATCATATTGGATATCGAAGAGAATCTTCGAACGTTCGCCACACCCTTTATCGGGTAATTGTTAAACGCTATTTTAATAAAAAAAAAGTTCTTAACACATCAGTACTTGTCATAAAGTATCGAGTTCTCGGTACTACTAACTAGGTACTCATGAAAAATATCGATTTACATAATACCTATAATAGCCCATTTCCACCAGCAGCTTAACAGCAGTTAAGTTCAAAAGATTTTAACATGGGGTTATCGGAAAGGTTAATTTCTTACTTTTTGCACTTTTTAGCTTAATTTTCTTGTATCTATTATTAGCAATTACCGCCTACGAGTTGTAAACTTTTTCTTCCGATAGGCATAAACTGCTTGGTGGAATTTAAGCGTAATAACACAGATAATACAAGAATTTCTTAGTAGTCTCTTGTTTGAAACTTGTGCAATTCTGGGTGATTGGACAACGTTTTTAAACAAACTAAGGACCTTTAAGCGTTGGAGCGATATGAGTTGTTTAAAATTAATGGATGGGCTGACGTTTTTACAGACCGTTCTTTTGCTTCTATACCTTCTAAGTGGTTTTCCTAATGCAAATTACATTAAGCTCGCATTTAGTATTTATTTCCTCTTCTTCTGCTACCACAAAGCGGCCCGAGGTGAATACTTTAGGGTAGTTTTAGTTCTAGTAGGTACGTCTACAACACTAGATACAAGCTGCCATCTTACTAGGGACATACATGTAGTATCCACTCTTATAACACACTCTGATTTTTAATGTTGAAAAGTCAACAAATATTCTGCTCTTCAATTCCAAGGCCCACTAGCAGCTTATCTCCGGGTAGTAAATTTATCAATTTATTTTCAGAGCCAACCAAAGCACATACCAATTGGTAATTCTTTAAACTTAGTAGTAGCTGTATTCTATTTAATAGCAACCCAGTATTCGCATTGTTTTCATTTTATTTTAAGATTCATGTACATACATACACTTTTTTGCCTCAAATTATTCGCTTAAGTGCCGGCAGTACACGCTCGTTAAATAAACTATTTAGTCAAAGCTGACACCGGCCGTAACAAGAACAATAGCATTAAATTAACGCCAGCAACAAGAATAGTTGCAATTAAATGCATACTTGATTACTCGTAGCTTGAGAAAGGTTTGACAAAAGAATAAATACTGAAATCTACTACATAACTATGCATATATGTAGATACACTTAACATTTTTGTATACATGGTGAGTAAGTGTATTCGATTTCAGTGCTAAACCAGTTGACATTGAGGCTAAGTACCTCATGTTGCGGTTGATTAGCCAGTTGTTGGCGGTTTGGTGGCTAGCGGCTGGTAACTGATCCATGTAAAGAATGACGTAAAACGTTAAGTGGAGATTTACTTCAAATGACTGGAGAAGAATGCAACGAAAATAGATTTCAAACAAAAGAATTTTATTACTTTGAATTTCTTAACTTGAATATTTTTCGATCTTCGTTATTTATTTATTTCAAGAACAAAATTGCGCAATTTGTGTTTATTTGTGAATTTTGCGGCTTTTTAGCGGAACTTGTCAAATTTTATTTTCTGTTATATTCCACCAGGCAACAAACGCTAATTAAACCAGTTTTTAAATTATTCTTATGAACACACATTTTTCAACTTTGGGATGACTAAAGTATTTATCTTTTCTCGTGTTAGCTTACCCACCTATTTGCTTTGTTCGGCGGCCCCACCACCACCACGTGCTCTAAATACGTATTCACTTAACTAGATACTACCATTCACTTAACTATTTAGACCGGTTCTATGCTTACAGTGATTTATCCAGAAAATGAAAGGCATTTATATAGTTGTACGCAAAGTTGATTTGCCAATAGCTAAACTTCTTGACCTGTAGACCTAAATCAGGTTTGCTTGAGTCATAAAAGTGGTACACGCAGTTACAAACACACTTAAGCAGATTTGAATTGTAATTAAAGTCGTTAAATTGATGGTACATATATACACTCTTTTGCGACAAAGCGTCTGCGCGCGGTTTTTATGTGTTTTATATACATATGTACGTTTCTGCATACTTACTTGCTCCTAAATATTAAAAAAAAATCTTTATACAATATTTCGCAATAAAAATAAAGAAAAACACAAAAGCACATATCCGGTTCTTTGACGTTAAAGTTAAGTTACTTAAGCCTCTAAATATAGCCATGTTCTTGCTTTTGTATGCATCTACACACATATATAATGGGTGATTTTTTAAGAGCTTGATAACTTTTTTTTTAAAAAAAACGCATAAAATTTGCAAAATCTCATCGGTTCTTTATTTGAAACGTTAGATTGGTCCATGACATTTACTTTTTGAAGATAATTTCATTTAAATGTTGACCGCGGCTGCGTCTTAGGTGGTCCATTCGGAAAGTCCAATTTTGGGCAACTTTTTCGAGCATTTCGGCCGGAATAGCCCGAATTTCTTCGGAAATGTTGTCTTCCAAAGCTGGAATAGTTGCTGGCTTATTTCTGTAGACTTTAGACTTGACGTAGCCCCACAAAAAATAGTCTAAAGGCGTCAAATCGCATGATCTTGGTGGCCAACTTACCGGTCCATTTCTTGAGATGAATTGTTCTCCGAAGTTTTCCCTCAAAATGGCCATAGAATCGCGAGCTGTGTGGCATGTAGCGCCATCTTGTTGAAACCACATGTCAACCAAGTTCAGTTCTTCCATTTTTGGCAACAAAAAGTTTGTTAGCATCGAACGATAGCGATCGCCATTCACCGTAACGTTGCGTCCAACAGCATCTTTGAAAAAATACGGTCCAATGATTCCACCAGCGTACAAACCACACCAAACAGTGCATTTTTCGGGATGCATGGGCAGTTCTTGAACGGCTTCTGGTTGCTCTTCACTCCAAATGCGGCAATTTGGCTTATTTACGAAGCCATTCAACCAGAAATGAGCCTCATCGCTGAACAAAATTTGTCGATAAAAAAGCGGATTTTCTGCCAACTTTTCTAGGGCCCATTCACTGAAAATTTGCAAGCGTTGCTCGTTAGTAAGTCTATTCATGATGAAATGTCAAAGCATACTGAGCATCTTTCTCTTTGACACCATGTCTGAAATCCCACGTGATCTGTCAAATACTAATGCATGAAAATCCTTACCTCAAAAAAATCACCCGTTATATACATACATATACCTGTGAGTGACGCGCATAAAGCTGCTGTAAAAAAGTGCCTGCCATTTGTGACCGTCCACGACAAATGCAATCGGTTTAAAACTTAAGTGAAAAATATTTGCAAAAATTTTGTAAACAACTTTGAATGCTGCTGGTTCACAAAGCGCAAAAGACTACTCAATTAATTAACTAAAGGAATGTCTGTGCAGCAGCAAGGCAACGGAAGGTAGCACCACCTATTTTTAAAGGGCATATTTGAAATAAAAATGCCAATGCACGGAAATGCCTCTCAGTTAATGGTATGCCATAAAATTGCAGTAATAAAGATGGCGATGCAGATGGAAATGAGAAAATAAGAAAATTGTAGATGTTGGACAAATATTATAAATCCAACAAAATAGAAAAAAATATTTAAAAATTAACGAATCATTTTTAAGCAAAAACACAACCGACTTCAATTCTTATATACAAATTTAGGACTACCGTTAATTTTTTAATGATTCAATTATTGGATCTAATTCAAATTAATACGGGACAACCGTTGAGGTACCATCTTTTTAATAAAAATAGAATTTTCGAAATTTGTTGATATGAAATAAAAATTCTGACGAATTTATAACCTCCTCCTTTTTATTACAAGTTTTTATAAAACTGTGCTCTATATGTGGGTATGAATGTAAGTACCTATGTATGTTTGTTAGGGGCAAATCTTGAAGTCAATTTTTAACCAATTTGCCAATGACCTAGAGACTTGAAACTTCACAATTGACTCAGAGCCCGATGACAATGCAATACGGAATATTAATTAATCTGATAGGTGGCATATGGGTCGAGATGTTTGAAAAACTCGTATTTGTAGTCCGATTGGGTTCATATTTAGAACCAGGGTCCGAACATGATAGTTATTGATGAAAACTGTCATGGAAAAATTCACTACGAAGGAAATGTTCTACAACTAAATGATATATACCAGTCGATTTATTTTTTCACCGAGACTCGAATTTGAAAATAAATTTTTATTTGCAATTTTTATGCAATTAGATAATTTTGCTTTTTTATATTTCATGTCTTAGATAACAGTTATTAAACACTTTTATCTATAAAAGTCATCAATAAAAATCAGTCAGTGACTCTTACTTTTAAAAGTCATCAATATAAATAAGTCACTGACTTTTGTTTTCTAAATCATTCGTATAAAAGTCATTCATATATTTTGCAGTTAAAAAGGCGTTGGGTAAAACAAAAGTTTACTACCACTTGTTTAGACAAATGGCTTTTATAAATATGATTTAAAATATAAAGATCAGTGACTGATTTTATTTATGACTTTTATAAATAAAAGTCTTCGATAACTGTTATCTGAGACATATAATTTAACAATCAAAAATAACTGTTATTTGCAATTATTTTAATAAAAATCAAAATTAATTGTTATTTCTTACGTAAAATACTATTTTGATTTTGCTCCATCAATTTCAATTTTTAAAAAGAGACTTACTGAGTTCCGTTTTGGTCATACCAGCACAAGTGACTCGGAACTTTCAAGTCACCCAAAAGAGGTCGTCACGCCAGTAATCGTCAATAAAATCGATGAAATGATGTTGGACGTTCTTGGAATTAGAGTGTGTGAGGGTGGCTGAGGTAAATAACATTTTAAATTAAATAATATTTGGGTAAGAAAAAGTTATCCGCCCGATAGGTTCCTTGGTTGCTTACGCTCGACCATAAATGCGCACTTCAAAAGTGTGTTTGGTGATATTCAGCCCCAATCCGAACGAAATTTTGCACCGTTTTGTAATCGTTGAAGAAATATGTATCTACCATAACACACCAGACCCCAAGAAAAAATCAAGAAGACCACAAAAGATGCCTTTTTTTTGGCATCCACGCGGTATCCTTCACAATGATTACCTTGAAAAGGGCAAAACGATCACTACTGGCAAATACTATTCAGAGATCTAGGACAGAAGGAAGAAGTGCTGTTCCATCAAGATAATGTGCGGCTACATATGTACATATGTATGTGTGTTGTCAACATAGAAAAAAAAATCTATCAATTGGCCTACGAACACGATCCACCAGATTTGACAAATTTAGGCAAATTTCTTTTTGAGAATCATTTTTCTGTAGAAATGCACTTTTTATTTCTTTCAGTCCCATATGAAAAATTCGTTGTCACTCACAAAAAATAATTCTGCTCTTGCAAAAAAATAAAGATTTTAATGAAAAAAATTACAATTGCCTGCAAAATTTATATTATTACATTTAGTAATTTGTGGTAATGCAAATTTCATGGTAACTACCGGGTGGTAGTGGGCGGAAAGCTCACTAAATTTTACCTGCAACAAAACTGGTATACTTGGGTGCGATCGCATTTGCAACATGAACAGCGGAACCGCCTATTACACGACGTGGTGCGATGATTTTATGACTTGACGTGCTTGCCCTTACTGTCCAGAGCTCGTCTCCAGCTATTCATTGTGCTCTTACATATATACATATGTATATATACTCACTATATCGTTTTCTGCAATGTATGCTTCCGTCTGTACTTACTAGTGATATGCTTGTTCGTGCTAATATCTATGCAGACATCCATACATGCACACATACATATGTATGTACTTACAACTATTCCTCAATGCCAACTGCTTCTGTAGGTTGCAACGGTAAGTATGTATGAATTGCATCACTAAACTGTATTAAGTGTATTAAGTTGAGACAACCACCATGGATGGAGTCAGCGCGCCGCAGTTTTTACCGTTTGGCGCTCAAAAGTGTTAATAACAACAGTAGAAGCATCAGCAACACTCTATCGCTTGCTATTTGCAAATTTGTATTGATTTTTGTTTGAAATGCTTTTTTTTCTTTTTTGCATGCACTGCAGCTGAATTTTCAGTTTCCTTATAAAGGCTGCACGATTGCACAGCGGCGACAGCAGCAGCAGTAGCGGCGATGGTGGTGGCAACAATTGCGCCAATGTTGCACAAGTTGGCGTGAAATGAAATCAATTTCCGCGTACTTTGCAACATGCTCTTGTTTTGTGTGTGTTTTTTTTTATTATCTTTTACTTTATATTTGGTTTTTATTTTGCTTTTGTTTTAAAGCTTCGTTTTACCGATATTTCTTATTGGGTAAACCACAAAATTGTTATGCAAAATAAGCATTTCACAAATAAATGCCGAAACCGCTCAGATAATATTTTTAAGTGGGGGTAAATTAATAAAAGTAGAAACCTGAGCAAAATTATAAAATTTTCTTCTTTTGACATTTAGTGTTATTAAGACGTTTTTTTGTTACAAAAAAACAGCAGGTTTCGATAGAAATAATATTAAAATCTCTCCTTACTTTTGCTTAGTGCGAGATCTTCATTGCTCCCAAAGCGTCTAAATATGCTCACTGCAGTGTAGAGAAACATTATGGGTATCAAATTAAAGAAAAAAGTCTGTAAAGTATTACATTTTTTGCGCGTGAGAACGATTAGATGTTGAAAATGTCATTTTATAATTTTATCCTTCTAACTTTATTAGCTTAAAAAACTTAAATTAATTAAAATGGCATTTTCAATACCCAATCGGCCTTTTGAACCAAAAAGTTTGTATTTTTTAGTTCTACAGAACTTTTTCTGTCACCTGGTAGCCAATCTACATTGCACCAAATTTTTTTAAAAATGTTTGGAATTAATCATATCTTTGAAGCAAAAAAGTCCTTTAAACAAATCCCGACGTCAAATAGAAATTTGGCCCGCAGTTTCGTGAGTATATTGATTGCTTCGTGTGTGCTTTTTTTTTTGCTTTTGTCGCACGCTGTAATGTATTTATAATTTCAAAAGTTGTTGATCGATGTGTGACGTAAAGGAGTTTTTACTAGCACATGCTGAAACCAAATACCAAGCCAGCATTGAGTCTTCTTGGCGCTAAAATAATCGCGGAAGGCTGCGGTTTTCGAGTCGTATGTGAAACGCACTTCTGGCGATCTACAAACATTCTTTTGATTTTTGTTCATAAACTTTACTCTAATATACATGATTCCAATGGTAGAGTCAGAAGCGTATCGAATTGTCGTTGCGAATGCAAATTATTCTCAAATACATACTCCTCTATGCGAATCGCAAATGACTAAAGTATCTCATAAAATCACCGAACAATATTCCAAATGCTGCCTGGGTAGTTGTATGTACTTATATATTAGGGTGCCTAGCAAAAGTAGTTGAGACTTTTCACAGAAATTATAAAATGTTATTATAATTTACACCTCTCCGCCAAAACATTTCGACAAAATATTAAGATTTTAAAATATATATAAAAAATCTCATTTTAATACCGTTGAAAAAATTTCAAAAAATTTTTATGCAAACCTTTTAAGATTAAACTCTTCTATCATCGAAGGTAGTTTTTTTGTGAAAAATTTGTTTAAAAACTGGTTTTATTTATAACAAAAACTTTACTTTTTTAAGCATTTTAAAATTGGTCTTGCACACGTAAAACTTACTATTTTAGCGAACTATTTTTGGGGAAGGCTTAATATATAATATATTTTATAATTCCGATAGAAAAAACAGTATATCTTTTTATGAGGAGTGATGCACCGTAATGTATATATATACATATGTATATGTGCATAGGCATGCGCGAAATATTTATCGAACAGGCCCTGTAGGGCAATTTCAGGTTAATACCAGACGTAGTTTTAAAAATGTGTAAACATTACAAGACTCAAAGAGTTGCGAAAATGAGTTTGTAGTTTTGCCAAAGTGGTTGTATTTCTATCTGTGTGTACTATTTGGATGTGTTTCTATCTCATCAGCGTAATAACTAAAGTTTCTATATTTTATAATATTTTTCTCTTAGTATTTTCTTGCACTCGTTTTCTTGTTTTTGCGCCAATAGTTATATTACTCACCTTTGCTATTGTTGTTGGCATCTGCAGTGATGCATTAAATTCGAAAAATATTGCATTGAACGCTGTTATTGAAGTGTGAATTTTTCGCTTTGACTAAGAGTTATAAAATTGAAAATGTTATAAGCGTAGCGTCTAGCGGTGGATTTGCAGCTAAGAAAGCTTACTAGGTGCATACATACGTACATACATAAAGATACATGTAGACAAAACTAGTCATATTGAATACGCGCTTGAGCATCCAATGAGGGTTTTTTTAAGGTATCTACACGTGCATGAATGTGTCTATAGCAGATATATAGATGTACAACTTTAAAAGCACAACATAAATACATATGTATGTGTGTACACATATATTGACAAGTACGTTTGTTTTCCCATTTTCCAGCATGCATGCTACAGACAATTCTTTAATTAAAAATAGTTTTTGGGTTTTATTTGCATTTTTTTATTGTATAAAGGCACCTCTATAAATGATATTCTTGGAAGTTTTTTTTTTTAGTTTCAATTCCAGTTACTAGAAACCTAGGTCCGAAGCAGAATCGCTAGGACGTATCAATGGTTGATTAGGTTCAAGAGCCTTCAGCTCGGCAACTTCTTCAGCTGTTATGGCCATGCCGCGGTTTGGGCATTCGAGCAAACGTCAAGAAGCCACAGAGGTCGAGGGACGCATCTTGCAAGCTCCGGCTTCACATCAATGCCCGATTGCTCAATACTGACGGCGATATATGCATCTTGAAGCCGTGACAATTGCTCCACACCAACTCGTCAACCGAAATTAGGTCGATACCGACACACTTTGCTGTGGGAAATTTCGATTGGTCCCATATAAGCCTGGCAAAGTCTTCTTTGTGACAACGTCACACAATGCTCCTCGGAGCGCTGCTGTTTCAACATCTCAGCAGAGGGCAAACCACTCAATGGCACTTTTTAGAACCTTTTCCCTAGACTTGCCATGCTCAAGGGCTACCTTGAAAAATCTCCCCACTCTGGAGTGGAAATGAACAAAGCCTGGAGCGGGACTTACATTTAAATACTTCTTGCAATTTCGTGCTTACTTGAGAGAGTCGAAAATTATCGAGCTACAGTCTCTAAGTCCGAGCTGGACAAAATTTGGGCACCTTATTCCGGAGGTGGTGCTAAGCAGTTGGAATTTGAAGGCCCCATGCTTCCGACGAAACTTCTGAATAAAACTTGAAGATGCTCGTTATCCAGTGTTCACATACTAGGAACCGGACACTCCCTGATCCTGCAACCCTCGGCGAACCACCTTGGTGTAAGAGTAATTTATGGAAAGGAGAGGTAGCAAAGCAATACTATTGTCAGAGATATGACCACAGCTATGCACCATTTCTGGCCACCCTCAAGTGGAGAGTTTGAAGAAGACCAAAAAATATTTAAAGATATTAAACGATGCGTTT
>NW_023458558.1:41712630-41713775 GCF_013731165.1 Rhagoletis pomonella | reverse complement strand
GTCCCGTCTTATTCGCAGAAAAAAAGTTGAAATTTGTAGACCAGTGTTATTTATGTAGGTTAGGTTAGGTTAGAGAATGTTGTAAATTATTGCCGATTCCATTAACAGTTGCCGGATTTGAAAACTAAATGAGGGAATTTTGGTTCAAAATATAAAATCAGTGTTATCATCAGGAGTTTTATTTTCCTCGAATTGGTTCAATTGTTTTTGTCCGTGTACTCTCTGCCGGCGGATGAAAAAATGTTGGACTAATTTGCTTTCGGTCGAATATGAATCGATATGAAGTTTGAATTTGCAAATATGGTTCGATTGGTTCGAAAATAGTTTGAGTTCTTCGACATTGTACTTTCAGTGTCCGTAGACCTTTCGCCGATCAGAATATAAAACATTGTACAGATTCAACACCGAACCAGATTATTGTTCAAGACATTGAATGAAGAGAAGAAAGTTATTAAAATTTATTTCGTTGGCAACTCTGATAACTAAATTCATAATTGGGGCGCCAATTACGAATGAGAGAGCGAATTACGTATGGGAGAGCGAATTACGAATGGGAGAGCGAATCACTTGCCGTGGAATCATCGATTAAAATTGCCCATCCACCCATTTTAAAGATCTGCGATAGTATGCTACGGTTTTTGAATTGAATTTTGCTAAGTGCTTTAAGTGCCGTTTTTACTGAGTGAGTAAATGAAGATGTTGTTACACGTGCCTTCTCTTATTTATAAGTGTCAACCGCCTTCTGAAATGCAGCAACTTCAGCTTAAAAGACAACAAAGTAAATGGGTAGACGAAATAATTTTTCAAGCTCCAACTATGCTGAGAGGACTCCAACTTCTACCCGGTTCCTATAGTTTTGAACTATCAGTGCAGAAGAGGAGTGATCCATTTTCTTCAGAAGCGCCTCTGACCAAAGTTCTCTATCAAAAGAAGATACCTTATACCTAAATAAATTCACAAGAGATTTCGAAGCAATATTTGTTTAGAAACAAGTTGAAACATAAATAACGTAAAGCGCTAAAAGGGGTTAAGTCACTACTTTGAGGTACTTCGTCTCTATTATATCTTCCAAACCTTGTGTTGAGAGAAACATATTTAGTTGAGAGAAACATATTTAGTTGATGTAACTAAACTCTTTTCTCAGT
>NW_023458558.1:41708983-41712530 GCF_013731165.1 Rhagoletis pomonella | reverse complement strand
TACTGCTAAGAGCTTGATAGTGTCAAAGCACTCCTTGACGAGCCTGGATGCCTTAGTTGCTGGTATTTCAAAATTCTATTACTTTCAACTTTATAGCACTTAACTAAAGTTGCAATTCATAAAACAATTTATATTTCAGTGGCCATGCCTATCGGCAACCCAACTGAGGTTGCGTTCCAATCCATAATCGACCCATTGTATTTAAAAGTGTATTCGTATTCAATTTAGAAAAATTCAGTCTTCGTAACAGTACCGCCGACAATGAAGAGAGGCTGATCGACTTCGCCGCGGCATGGCACATCGTAGTTAGTAGTACCACACACAGTGGAAGAATGACCTATCACGGCAGCCAGTTCGAAAATTCCTATCTCAAAAAATTCTTCAAGAACGTACTATCTAAGAATTCGTTTCAAAAGTACCCTATCTCACTTCCAAATATATTGAATCGGTTTTCGCATCGGAAGCCGAGATAGGGCATTTTTGAAACGAATTCTAAAATAGGGCGTTCTTGAAAAGTTTTTTGAAATAGGGCGTTTTCGAACTGGCTGACGAGATAGGTCGATCTTCCAATCAGCAGTCAATATAAAGATACCATTTAGCTAATGGCAACACGCGCGGAAATTGAGCGATATCGCTTTTCAAGAAGAAGGAAAGATATGTAGAAAGGCGTGAGTACGACTAAAGTGAGACACTGAAAGGCAGGAATGTGGCTCAAAAATCAGAAAATAAGGCAGCTATAAAAAGGTTTAAAAGCCAGGGTTGGTTCCTATAGAGATGAAAATGGGAATCTCTTTTGAGTGCCATGGGTGTTGAGCAGTTTGATGAAGAAGCATCGGAACCAATGTATAGGAACGAAGCTCTCGTTCTCCACTTGAACAAGGCGGGGTGAGAAGAGCAATAATGCAGCTTAGAAATAACATAGCATCCGTAGCATATAAACTGAACTCTTAAAATCAGGAGACGAAGACCTAATAGAGAGCTGTTTGAGCCAATTACCGCGAAATTAGCCTTCTTAGTATGGCATGTAAAGTTTCGACGATACTGTTTAAAAGACTGAACCAACTAGTTGGACCTAGTCAGTATGGCTTCAGATCTGGAAAATCCACCATCGACCAGATCCGTTAAATACTGAAGAATTCATAAGAAAAGTTAATCAAAACGCACACCATATTTTGGTCGATTTTACAGCCGATTTTGATTGGACGAAGAGCAGCTACCTTGTAAAGGAAAGATGAAGGCATGAGTAACCACTTTTAGGTATATAAATCTTGCTTGAGTAAAAAAACTAAATACATACCTAGTTAGGGGATTCACAGGACGTGTTAACTGTCGTAAAATCTTAAACTCAAAATTCTTTAATGTAAAGAAAGTTATTAAAATGGTTTTAAGGGATTTCTAACTACCCCGAAATGTTTTTATACTGATAAAAAAAATTTAATTGGACCTCCTAAAACTATTTTAGCCGCTATTTTACATAAAAAAATGTTAACTTGTCTCGTGAATCCCTGAACTGTATTTCAAAGCGCACAGGCTTGACTTTTCCGGTATGCCACAGTTTTCATAACCGCGAAGAGTGACGTCAGTAGGAAATTTGAAGTTACTTTAACAAAATTCTCGGAGGACTTTGGTGTATTTCTTAAAGCCACAAAATAAGGTTCATGCAACAAACCAGCTTTTCCTTAATCATTACGAAGCTTGGCATTTGTTTGTCTTTATTTTCTGGCCTATTTGCATGGTTTTTAAGTTTGAATTTCAATTTACAAAACGAAAAGACTTGCTGAGTTAAAGCGTTCAATTAGTAAAGACTTGGGCTCCTGGCAATGCTGTCAAACTGAAGCAACTTCAAAGTGACAAGAAAGCTGTTTGTGACATGCCTTAAGGCTAGGCCTAAGTTTAAAAAATAATTATGCTTTAGTAATAGTATTATAAATAAATGCATGAATATGTATATATAGTATGTATTTATTAGTTTTATGTTTATGCAAATAAATAAAAGTATTTAATGTATCGTTTTTAATTAGGTCGAAAACTAAATGCCAAATAATTTGCAATTATTTTCGTCCCTTTTGGTTTTCGCACAAAAATTATTGATCAACTTCAAAATGGTTGCCAATTAGGCTAAAAAGACACTTATATATATTTTTTTTTGTTGCCACTTCGAATTTTAATTTGACAATGGTATTCATTGAGTTTTTCCGTAATTGCAATAACATGTACATATATATGTATGTATGTGTGGATATATTTATTACACACGTCAGTAATTAAGCAAAAATAAATAAAAAATGGTGCGGGGGTTTGTTATTAGGTGTGCATTTTGTATATCGGCCGTAATGATTACTTTCGTGTGTGCATTTTGAGGTCTATCGGTACGTTTCTATAAATAAATTAATTTCACGTTTTCATCAAGTTGAAGTTGTCTCAATGAGGCAAGTGTATGCGTGTATTTATTTTCTAAATTTATGAAGAATATACTAACGAAAACAAGAGCTTATTTTTCTTACTTCAAATCGAAAGCCATGGATACCTCATACGGCTTGTAAACTATGCTGTGAACACCTGAAACGGTGGGGCAGGTTTCAAAGAAGCAGTGCCAGAAAAATCTCTTGATGATTCTTATTCTAGATATATGACTTTTTTGCGAAGATTTCTACATATTACTCGATGCTAAGAAATCGTGAAAAAACAAAAAAAATAATATTTTTGTGTCAATTTACCGAAAAATCCTCCTATTACTATTTAATTTAATTTAATATATTTCAATTCATTTTAAATACACATTAATGATGGCTAGTAAAAATTAAAGTTTAAAGATTTTAATTTTAAATTCAAAGTATGGCATAAAATATATCGTCAACCCCTCAATTCTTCATTGTTCCGCACAGATATTTATACATCGCTGGTTAACAATAGCGGATTCCTCTTTTATCCAGTGTCTTAAAAGCTGAGTGTGTCTTTCTAAACTGAAGGACAGGTTTTTGAAATAACGCAGAATACTTTTTTTTTGTGAGAGCAGTGGTCAGAGAACCAATCATTATACCATCCACCGCATATAAATTAACAGACAGGAACCAATTGAGCTTTAAGCTTTGGCAAGGGATAAAGGCTAACAACTCGACGATAAAAGTAGTTACTGTGGCAACTAATTCCGCAACTACTTTTCTGACATTTTAAAAATTACTTGTTAATCTTAATCATCAGCCCTATCGTCGAAATTATTTTTACCTAGTTTTGTGTTTTTTTTCCTGAACATTTTCTGATAGGTAGCTAATTAAATTGCTTATGAAATACTGTAAAGAGCTTTTAATATTTTTTGAGTTATACCGGAGGAAAAAAATAAAGTACCTAAATTTTGCTTAAAAAAGTTTTTTTCCAAAAAAAAAACTGATGACACTAGGTTAATGTAATTATGATTTTAGCCAATTCAACATCATTCCACATATAAAATTTCCTCATGAATCCGAATATGGAAAAAAATTTAATGAAAGGAGAGCAGTTTTACAGTTATAGCTAAACTTCTGTTTTATCAGGCTTGAAAAGTCAATTC
>NW_023458558.1:41607123-41705983 GCF_013731165.1 Rhagoletis pomonella | reverse complement strand
CTTTGTTCCTCCACGCAAAACCGAATATCTACGGCCCTGCAGCAAGTATTGCTCTCTCGTATGACAGACGTAACTTTTATACCTTACGCCCGCATTTTTATTTCGAACTTTTCCATATGTCAGTAAGAAATATAAGTCGATCTTTAGTACATAATTTCTTCTTAAAAATATTTACAAAAAACACAAGAAAGCGTAAAATTTTTTTAACAAAAGACAAAAAATTGGACAGTAAATTCAAATGTATAATTTCCTACAAGGTCGTACAATATTGCAAAAGAAAGAGCTTTCGTAATATTTACAAATATGACCTTGAATAGCGAAATAAAAAAAATGAAGAAAGAGTGCGTATTAATTAACATATTCACTAGTTGGTTGGCTTGAAATAGGTTAAATAAACTTGATTTAACAATGAAGCCCGCAAAATGGATGTAGAGAAAAATCAATTCATTAGCATAATTTGCATCGCGCAACTTCTGTGTTTGGAATCTCTCAAAAAAAAAAAATAATATCAATAATAAATTAATAAACGACAGGAAAGTGAAAAAATTCATTAAACAAAATTAGAAAAAAAGTTACGGCTGAGAAATTGTGGGAGCGATGATAACGTAAAACATAAATATTGGAATAATGAAACTGGAATACCGAATTAGTTTGGAAACCATATATGTATGTACATATCTACATATATAGCTGCGAGTAAAATAATAGCAGTAATATGATGCTGCTGGTAACCCATGTTTATCTATTTATTGTTCATAATTTTCGTTTAACATATGGATCGGTTCGTATCAGAAGCCGCATAAATAAAAGTTTCAAAGCTTGCACAAAGCTCACAAAAATTAATTAAACCTGAACAAATTTTTATCAAAATTTCGATTTTTTAAATTAGAAGTCTGAGAAAAGGTTTTGAGTATGCAGTTTTGCAACCCATTCTATTTTAGTATGATTAAAAGCAAGTTTCAAGTCGCTAAGGATTACCGTTGATATTTTAGGATTTTTTTTTTTGTCGCGGGTGTGCGCATTTTTTTCCGTAAAACACATGAAACGAAATAATTTTTATATGGAAGAAAACGCGCATACTCTCGACAAGAAAAAAACTAAAAAATCAACCGTTATGTTTAGCGGCTTGAAACTGACGTATCCACCGGTATGCATATGTATGTATGTAAATATGTATGTGCGAGATGCCCTAACCAATCCGAGTGGAATCACGAGTAATGTGACCAACCGTTACTTTTTTCGGAAGAACAGTACTTCCTTTTTAGCTTTTGTACTTCGTACTGCGTACTGCGCAGTACAGTTAAATGTACTTCTTTGAAATATTTTGTACTTTAGGTCCTGTACTTCTCCGATCTTCTGTTCGATCGTCACACGGATTGGGTGATAAATTCATTCAAAGCCTTCAAGTCGCAGCTGCAAAGGGCTCTGGAGGTATCGTGCAATTGGTTGACACCTATTTATGTGAACTGCGTGAGGACCGGGTGCATCCCCAAGGCTTGGAGGGTAGTCAGCGTTGAGTTTATCCCGAAGGTCGGGAAAGGCTCTATTACTTCCCCTTAGTATTTTAGGCCTATCAGTCCGTCTTCGTTTTTACTAAAAACGCTAGAGAATGATAGATCTGTACATCAGTCCCTCGTGACTGATTTTCAAGAGCTCAACATGCTTATTGCAAGGAAAGGTCGGTGGATACGCCTTGCACATATTGGTAAAGTAGTTAAATGTTGCCTTCACATATAAAGATTGTGTAGTAGGGGACTTGTTCGATATCGAGGGACCAAGCCTATTCATGGTGGGGGTTTTTTCTGTTAGAAACTCTCCACTTAAACTATGTTCAGGCTTCTGTACTTCTGCAGTATCTTACAGGTGGAAACAATGGTGTGATGGAGCGCTCGAAACCGGTAAAAGAATGTCTGACCTCTCTATGAATCGCGTCGGAGTACTTCTTAATAAGGCTAGTTTAGATGCCGGATCACAGTGACATCGCAGGCACCCCTATCATGTTATCCCCACGAAGGAGAGGAGCTTCGGTGGGGCCACTCCCACTTATTCGGTTAAGGGCTCACTCAAAAGTGTAGCGTATATTCACCATGAGGTGCAACAGCAAACTGCCAGCGGCTAGCTTTACAAACGTGTAAATGTATGTTGAGAATTTACCCCTCCTAGCAATGGCTGGAGCGCTAGATTTTTCAACAGACTTACGGGACGACGCTTTTATGTATGTATGTATATTAGGGCGGATACATTTTTTTGACTGTGCGCGTATAGCATAGGAGGATTCCACATGCAATTCTAAGCAATTTTTACGAAGAAACCATGGGTCCAAAATCAATTTAGAGTTTGCCAAGTTGCAAAAATAGGTTTAAAAAAATTGTGAAAATTTTCACTATGGCGCCCTCTGGTGCAAGTTTTAAGAAAAACCTAAGTGCACAAATGGATTCTTAATAACAAAAAAAAACCCTGCAGGATGCTTTTATACAAAATTTTAGCACTTCTTTACGATACTACAGCAAAATGCTAAGAAACCTATTTTCGCAATTTGCAAACTAAAACTTGATTTTAGACACCATGGAGTTTCTTCGTCAAATTTGCTTAGAATACGTAGAATTCTTCTGTGCTATACGCGCATAGTCGAAATAATCTCCGATACAAATTGACCCGCTCTAATGTATATATGATATATTTAATACGTATCAAGCTTATAAGCCTTACAACGCATAAGGAAAACCGTCAAACAACCATTTTGTAAGCAGACTCTAAGGCGTGCGTGGAATTATGCAGGAAATGCAAAAACTTTGAGTTTTCGCATATGTATACATGAATATTAAAATTGTATGTAATTAAAATACAAAATAAAATAAAATAAGCCGCATAATTCATAAACATGCGTTGGCATTGCTTTTTGGTTTGTATTGTTTTTGGTGGCGCTTAGTTTTTTTTTGCAGTTATCGGCGCTGAAGCGTCCAGTCATACCACTCGGCGGCACAACCGGCAGCTGTTGGCGGTTGGTTTATTGGCGTGGCTGATTGATAGCCCAGTCGACGCGTTCACCAAAATCATGGCCATCGCCAACTGAGCCAACGTCAGAGTCGCCCGCTTTGGCATCTTCAGCAATGCGCAGAAATGAAAGAAAGCCAAGGTCAATGTAAATAAACTACAAAAATGCAATTGCGTGACTTCGCTAATTTTTATTTTTTCCTTCTTTCTTACTCGCGTACATTTTGATTGTTGCACGCGTTGCATGCTTCATTGTATAAAAAATTAATTTTTTAATAACTTATTTTTCTGCTAATTTTCGTGAGCATTAATTTGCATTAGTATTAACGCGTTGCTGTTTTCCTCTATCTATCCAAACAATGCAGTAAAATTTTCGCTTTGCACTTTCGTGCAGACTTGTAATGTAATTAAACTCGAGAGTAATGCACTGGCTGGTTGTTATAGGTGCCTTTGGATGCATTAGTTTGTTTGTTTTTCTATATTAAAAGTGTTAAAACCTTTGCGTAGTACATGTATTATGTAAGTTAAAGAAGATGTCTGTAAACTAATAAGCGGGTGAAAGCAAATCAAAAAACTGCCAAGGCCAATGAGTTTGAAAAATAAATCAATATATATTACACCGTGCGACAGTCAATTTTACACACACAAAAATAAATATATTCACAAAGTTGGGGGCTAAATATAGTAAAACTGCGTGTTTAGTTTTTCTCCCTGGTGTCAGGATTTTCTTTAAAGGACTTTTCTAGAGTATGATTGAATAAAAAATTATTCAAAAGATTCGGTGCATTTTAGAATATTTTTTGCTTTCAAGTGTTTATTCTCAAATTTTTATGTACGAATATACAAATATCCACACAAGAAGAAAGGGGGTTCAATCGCCTTTACAAAGATACAAAATCTGAAAAAATCGGTTAGTATATTCTTTGTGTTTTTTTTTTTAAAGGTATTTTTTCCTTTTAAGTGTTTTTCTCAAGTTTTTATATACGAAGTATACAATTACGCATATCAGAAGAAAGGAGATTTGATTGCGTTAACAACGATATACAGTTTTTAAAAATAATGTTAGAAATTCATTGCAAATATTCCACGTACGTAGTTAGATAAGAATAATTCAACAGAGAAGCATGTTTACCCGTGATAGCTATGATGGGGGACAGTTGTCAGAGGAAGGTTAACAGGGCTAATAAGATTTATTTGTTTGTTGAGGTGGACACTGGGGAGGAGGGTGAGATGCGCAGACTCGTCCATTACCTATATACCATTGTGGTCAGCTGATTAAGTTAAGTTACATTTTTACCAGTTTTTGTTTTTTATTTTGTTAATATAACGTTTATAGTTTTTTTTTTTATAAAAGTCTAGCACATTACCTAACAAGAACCACATAAATCTATATTCAAAACTTCTTACAAAAATTTTAAAAATTCAACAAACTAACAATTACACCCAAAAATTTTAAACTTTTTGTTCAGAATTTTTAGGTAGGCAGTTTTGTAGTCCATTAAATTTAAGTAGATAAAAGTGAAAATTTCAAGACGGTAGGAAATCTCGTTCATTTTTAATAATTTTTTTGGCTGACAGAGCTAAGCATTTTCTTCTATATTAAAGGTAACATCCTAAGATAAAACACTATATAAAAATAGCGGAAAAAATTTAAATAAAAAATATTGTATATCGACATTGTTGAATATTTTATTAATATAGTGAAATTAATTTATGTTTAAACCGGTTTTTTTCTTTATTGAAAAATAGTAAATTAGGAAAAACCATTTCTCTTGTATTACTGCAAAAAAATCTTTATGGTACTCTCAAACCGATTTGGTGCATTTTTTGGTAGGGGGCAAAACATGTGAGCGGCAACACTGTTTCTATATCGCGTTACGCCCGATCGCAGCATGGTCCTGAAGGCGGCATATCTTTTATATGAACCTACGTGTCACTCCTTGTCGTACCAGTTGATTTTTCGAACATGCTGGGTACTTCTTTGCGGCGGTACGTAATAAGCGTAACTGAGTTTTTTTGCTCGCATATTTAAATATATTGAAAAAGGATCTCCGTCTGCTGTGAATGCAGCTTTGCGACGTTGAGCTTTTCTTGAACAGAGTGGCATACTTCCAAGTATAGGGCCTCGATGAAGTCGATAAGCCTCAGTTCGTTATCGGACGTTTGGTCGCGGAAGCTTAATTTCCCGGCGGTAGTGCCAAGTATATGTTCCTTGCTCACAGTGGCATTAAAATCACCCAGAACAATTTTTATACCAAGATTGCTACGTTATTTTCGCTACAAGCACCCTTAAAAAATCCTTGGCTGGTTCGTCCTTCTCTTCCGTCGGGGCGCAAATGGGTGAGATGTTGAAGAATCTCGACTAGACGCTCGTCCACCGGAGTGAATGACAGTACTCGGAGACGGAGTCTCTCTTCTACCACAATTTCGTCTATGTACATTTGAAAAGCATTGATGAAGTCGGAAAACTCCTGCAGCTCAGAGCGATGCGGTAGTCAGTTTTTCACGTTTTCTGAAAAATCCGTTAAAATAACGTCCCCTGTATTTTTAAGGAAATATTTAATATTTCAGGGAATAATTTAATTAAGTTAACAAAGCTGAATAAAAAATTGAGAACTGCATCATTTTTACAACCAACATCTCATATTTGCATAGCATGCTGATTTCTGAACTCATATTGTTCAGAAAAAGTATTTTTTAATAAATAAAATAAAAATATCTACACATAGAAATATGTGTAATCCAAATTATTACCAACCACGTTAAATAAGATTGGTTATTACCAATCACACGGTAATTATAAACACCAACAATTGCTTGCATTTTGGATGCCTTTTGGCGCGTCTGTCATGACACAATTCAGTAGTGTTTGACATTGACGCACCCAATAACCAAAAATGCAAACGCCTCCATAGTGAGTCGTTACTTCGGTTAGCTGATGATAGCTTGCACGGTATTGAAAAATATTTTGCACAAATACTCGTAATAGAATGACTAACAAATTGAGGCAGATAAATAGCAATTTATAAACAACTCCAAAAAAGTTGCTAAAAAAGTAGTATTTCGCGTTAAAAGTGGTACAGTAATTAGAAACCAACAGGCGTGAAAAATTGTATAATATCCATTATATTGGATTCGATATTTTATGGTTTTGTTTTCCCAAATTCATTTTCTCAAAACATTTTTTTTCTTTGTGAATCATAAAATTTTAGTGCTCTGTGGTACATAACTTTTGTGTTGTGCACTTATGCAAATTTCGCAATGTTGGTTGTTACCTTCTTCTCATTGTACTAAGTGATACAACTACAAATGTACATACACATGCATGCATACATTGAATTCAATAGGAGCTTTGCATGCAAATTTTATATTCGCCTATAGTAAGAAAATACGTATCTTTTCAAATTGAGGCTACGCATTAATTTGAACGTGTTTTCTTTTTTCTTTTTGAGTACTATTATTTACAGTTTTCTATATATAGTAAGGTTTGTCCTACACGAGCCTGCGGGATCTCGCGGGTGCCCAAAACAGCCCAGAAAGCGTTCCTCACGCCAGAAAAATGGGTAATAGAGAGCGAATACCAGTTTTGGATTGTAAATGTCTTTTTCCTCGTGCCCGAAACAGTTCGGGCAGAAATATGCAAGAAGTCAATTTGTAGCAACAGCTCTTTGCAAAATACAAAAATGGAAAATAGCACCAGAGAAGCCAACTCGTGGAAAATTCCCCGATTTGTGAGGAATTTCAGTTTGCGTGGGGAATTGGGGAACAAATATCACACTCTATAAGTCACTCATCATGCCTGTGCAGGTGTATGGCGCGGAGGCATGGCCAATGAAAGCATCTGATGAGGCAGCTCTTGCAGTTTTCGAGAGAAAGATTCTGCGAAAGATTTACGGACCTTTACGCGTTGGTGATGGCGAATATCGCAGACGATTTAACGATGAGCTGTATGAGCTTTACAACGATATAGACATAGTGCAGCGAATTAAAATTCAGCGGCTCCGCTGGCTTGGCCATGTCGTTCGAATGGACAGAAACGCCCTGCTCTGAAAATATTCAACGCGGGCCGCGATGCTGGTAAAAGAGGAAGAGGAAGGCTTCCTCTGCGTTGGAAAGACCAGGTGGAGAAGGACTTGGCTTCACTTTCATTTCCAATTGGCGTCAGTTAGCACAAAAGAGAAATGACTGGCGTGCTGTTTTGGACTCGGCTAAAATCGCTTAGGCGGTTACAGCGCCAATAAAGAAGAAGAAGAACAAAAAAAAAAATTAATTGAAATTATTGATAGATAATCAATTAATCGAATTTTGAAAGGTACTTTTTACACTAAGTGTTCAGTTTTCCATACAAAAATTCGAATTCTCTTGTTAATTAGCCTTAAACAAAATAAAAGGAGTATTTTTAGCGGCGATAATTATTTATTATTCAACCTAGTTTTCAGAAACAAAATTTTGTTAAGCGATTTGTTGTTAGAAAGGCAACCGCTTTCTCGGAGGCTGTAGTACCAGCTCTTGAAAAAAGGAGCCCAACAGACACCGAGGTACCAACTAAATGACATTATTTTTTCGAAAGTCCGTAAAGTTTTGTGTAAACAGTTTTCATTTTCCCCCAAGCATCGACGATATTTATTCCGCTTTAGTTCTGGGACTGAACAATTTAAATAAAAACTCATTTCATCTTATGGGTGGCTCCTCTGTGTACAAGAGATTTATAAGGGGCCAAAATATCGAACTAATTTTTTCTAATTCTAGTGATGATTCGGTACCAGTTTCCATAAGATAATGTGCGCATATTATTTCATTTCGCAAGAATTTCATTACTGAGGCCAATGCTAGCGGATATTTGAAATTAATGTTTAGGAACTTCGGGTCTAGTAAAGTTGTTCGCATAACGGTTGCTAAAATGAATCGAGACAGGTATGAGCACATATATCGTCGTTTAAAGTACAAAACCGCGTATCAACAAAATGCAAACCCGCGTATCAAGATAATGGAAAACCGCGTATGTGAGGTCGCATAAATTATCTGCTAGAGAATAAAAACCCTCATATTTTAAAATGGTTCTCTTTTTTATAAAGCAATCGCATTTCTGGTTAGAATATTTCAGGACGTCTGGATAAGGATTGAGCCAAGAGCATGTGTGAGAAAATCCAATTTTTGGCAGCAAATGTCAGTTACGCGGTTTTGCAAAATTACGACATGCAGTTTTGTACTTTAAACGACGATATCTATATCGAATTGCTTAGAATGAAAATATAAGTCGATTAGGCTATATGTTTCTGTCTTCCGTCCGCCTATATGCCCGGTCAAGTACACGATAAATCGAGAAAAATTTAAATCTTTCCACGCAATTTTTTAAGTAGGTTGCCCTTTATCCAGAATAGGTGGTACTAAAATGGGCAAATTCGGAGAATAACCACGCCCGCCTCCCAAATAACGGTATTTTCGAAAAATCAACAAACTGCGATATTTCCGCATATTGTTGAAAATGGCCTTAACCGAAACTGCCCTGCGAGAGAATTCTCCTGGTAGTGCCGGACCTGGCAAAGGCTCTGAGATCTTCTGCAACTTCATGCTGCTAGAACTCTTTGAGGCATCCTCGCTCCCACAGGGACTAAAAAGGTGGACGAAGACTTACATGAGTGGCCGGAAGTCGTTTGTAACCCTTTGTGATATTTGTGTTCAAACAACCGACCCAAGGAAGATTAAACAAAGGATCCCCAAGGGGTGGTATCCTATACCTACGGTGACCATCCGTCCTGTATTTGTTCGTCAATTGTCCTCGTAATTTATTTATTTCTTACGAGGCGCCAAATGTTCCGTATTTCTTTTAATCTCCCGTATTTGTCCCGTATTCGGTAGTTTGGCGCCTTAAGAGCTTACCAAATTGACATGCCTATGAACCAGTTATTATTTACAAATCTGCACACTTGTGATTTGCAAAGGAGAGGAAATATCGAGGGCTTATATTGAATACCCTGTATCTGCAATTTTCACAAAAACTACTTTGTGATATTAGAACCCATCTGGGATTTACCTGACAAAATTGATGTTAAATCTAACTTTGCAATTTAATAGCAAATTCTTCTGACAATCATAATTTATACAAGGTCAGCATTAATATCTCCGATAACAGTTAAGACTTAGGTGGATTTTTATATCAGAATCTCATTTTTGTGAAGAATGCAGATAGAGGGTATTGCATATAAGCCCTCGATATGCAGATGGTTTCTGAATTTATAATTTTGCGTAGAAAAACTGGGTAAATATTTGTGAATATGAATAAAAATTAGATGGTAATGATTATTGTTCAAATTTATAAAAGAAATTTCCCTAGTATTTAGCTTTAAAAAGGTTTTTTTAACGCATTTCACGTTGAATATTCAGTGAGAAGTAAAGCATATTGAACCGGTAGCAGACGATTTTATTTTGACGAGAATTCCGTCTTTTAATTGTCACTTTTGTTTACATTTTACTCTAAAATTTCAACTTTGTTTATGTATATGGGTTCCAAAACCAACAACAAAATATACCTCGGCTACCTGTCCAACGTGGCGCGGTGTGGAGGAAATTTTCAAATTTTATGAAGGGAGAGATTATTCTTTAGGTGAAACTACGCCAAAGAAATTTTTGTTAATTGTATGAGGGATGTTATCTTCAACATGAGAAACTCCAAATAAGAAGGCCACCATTAGGATCTTGTAAAAGTAAAGAAGTTCTCAAAGATGTATGGGAAGAGGAACCTTTCAAAGGCACGCTTAGCAACTAGCTTCCGGATGCTACTAATTGCATTGCGCTTGGCCGAATTCCGAGTCTGAAAATATGTGCTGCTTTCACAAACGATCGAAAAATATGTGCCAAAAAAAGATGCTGTTTCATAGCTAATAAATCTAGGATCGTTGAAAGAGGTATTAAATTACTCTAGCCTTTGTAGAAAAAAATTGACAAAATTATTTTATGTCCCGTTTTCGGCTGCCATAATTATGAAAAATTGTACATAGGGATTCTCTGTAATATAAGTACATACATACATCATACATATACGTGCATGCAATATACATATGTATGTGGGTACCTACCTTTGAGCGAACTATTTTGGGATTAACGACAACCAAGACCGTATACAAAGCAACTGGTTTGGTAATAACAAAACTACGAAACGTTACAAAGGAGCGGAAAAATGCCAGCCCACTGACGCGAGCACCGACTGCAACACAAGAGTCAAACAAGCCACAACAGCAGCGGCGGCAGCAATGGACGTCACGATAAGTACACATTTCGCTCAAAATCTTCTTCAGCATCAAAAATGACGTAAATATAACCAAGGTGTCTGCTTTACTAACAGCAGCTACACATGGCGTTTGATGAGCAAATTACCGGAACCTTGTAGGCGCCACGAGCAAATGCAGCAAAGAGCATCGAAGAAAAAAAAAATAAAAAATAAAAATACCGAAGGCAAACCTTTAGCAACACTTTGTTGAGGTTGTTGACTTGTTGCTGCCACTGGTGCTGCTGTCAGAGCTGCTTAATCTGACGCTGATCTGCATACCAGCACATAAACTTGCATACACCACTAATATATGTATGAATGTACATTTCTACAAGGGCGTAGACAGGTAGGGGCTGGGGGCGAGGGGGCAGCTGCTCCCCCTTACAGCTTCAAAGGAAAGGAGAAAATTTCAAAAATCAATAAATAAAAAATTCTAAATTGTATGCGTAATCGAATTTGGAATTATACTCTCAATTTCCACATAAGGCCCGCGTTTATCATCGTTGATACAATGAAGTAAGCACAGCGTTAAACATTGAATTGGTACAGAATTGAATGAAACACCCATTTGAGCTTCTCTGACCATTCTGTGATCAAAAAGGACCAATGACAAAAACACTTCCTCTTCCGTTAAATCTTGTTGTGAATGACTTAAATGAGGTTCCAGAAATAAGAAGTACTATTTATACCTCCTGATATATCAATTTTGTGTGAAACCAGATGTTCGGAAAAATGTGCAGCTATCAAGGAATTTTCAGAAAATTTTCTTGAAGTTGTGGAAGCTTTGGCAAGGTTGCCAATTCAGGCAAACTTTTCCACAAGAAAGTCGGCGTATCAATTGTGTGCTGCTATAACAAGGCCGATGTTCATCATTGCTTTGATGACAATTGCTAAATATTCAATGTTTCTGGAACCTACACCTACCTATGCACAAAAGCGACTGTGGAGCGATCGTTTAGTATACTTCGTAGAGTAGAAACCTCGCTCAGAAGCACAACAGGAGAAACAAGGCTCGTTAACCGAAAACCTCGAGTTTGTTCAGAAGGAAATAATCGAAAAGTTTGCTGAAAATAGTTATTAGCGTAAAAATGATTAAATAAAAAATATATCAAAAAAAATTAACAAATATATTTCGTTTTCTGACCCCTTTACATAAGATCCTGGCTACGCCCTTGCATTTGTGTATAAGTAAGTAGATACATATGTGTGTACGAATACACTTATAAATAAATAATGTATGCATCTTCATAAATGTACATATATTCAGTTATTGGCTATTTGGCATTAGCTAAAAGTGGATGAGTGTAATAGCTAGGCAAACATACACAAATCGGCTAAAAGTCAACTAACTGATCAGTCCATCGTTGCGCCAGCCCGTGCATCTATCAGCTGGTAAATAGTAATACGACTACTTGCATATTATAAGCATGCGCAGTTACGATCGCAGTTGTAATGTTACACATGCGTACACACAAATGTCTACTCGAAACTGGGGCATCGAAAAGCGAAATGATTTTTAATTTATGATGAGTTGCGTTCGTCTATTGATGCTACTGCGACTGCGCATTACATTTTATATATAAGTATGTATGTATGTATGTATGTATGTATGTATGTAGGTACATATGTGTGTATGGATGTATGTAAAGTGCCAACAAAACGCCGTGAGCACTGACTATCTCTTCGTTTTAAGTATTACATTTTAGGTGATGTCAATAACATTATCGTTATAACACGGTGCTACAAAAACGTCACGAAGTACATACATTCGAACAAAACTTAATCTTGGTTGTAAGTACGGTAATTATTTTAATTATTTTTCATTATCTTTTTTTACGGCCATTATTTACGTACTTGATTCACTTATCTATTGACAGTTTGACTATTTTTTCTTCCGATTTTCAAAGTCCAGCATGGTTTATTTATTAAAAAATTTAATTGAAAATAATGCAATAAGAATCTGAACAAATCGATAGATCACCTAATGAAATCAGGTAAAATATGTGTGTATGTATGCGACTTTCAAATATTTTCCGCCATGTGGCTTTTTAGAAACAAAAATAATGGTTCTTCACAGAATATTCGAAAATGTGAGTGATCGCGTACACTTGTATCTTATACTATGTGTATCCCAAAAACTCAAGATCTTAGTCAGAGTTATAAGTGATCTATGAGCCAAATTTCATCTAGATCCATGTCCTGTTTTATATAATCATTTTAAAAATCACGCTGTATCACCAGAAAAATTTCTTACATCGATATATTGAAGCTTGTTGCACATCTACAGTCTAAGACCTTTGATTTGGCTTCTTATCTGAACTAATGACCATCAAAAAATAGCTTAACTACATTCGAATTTTCAATAAGGTGGCAAATCTTCCTATATAAAGTTTTGAAATAAAGTCTTTTCAAACACAGTTCGATTGATATCCATCTTTAAATGTTAGTCTAACACTAATTAAATAATTTAAATTCCACATTTTAAACAGCTGGAAACCCTATTCATGCACCTCAAGAATATTGTAAATGTTTAAACGAAATATTTCTTAACACACTTTCGTTAGGTGCTCATATTTTAGTATTTCATGCAAATTCCGTACCTATAACTTAATTTAGTTCGAGTTTTTAGATAGATAGAGAGAGATGGCAACCCTCCTCTTAGAAATATTTTCTCACTAAAGCCTTTTTATTTCACGCCAATATTTTGATAAACATATTTTTCAATTACATAGTTCACTTAACTCAATTTAAATTTGACATTTTAAATAGATGGCAACCCTTTTTTCATCTCATATTATAGATAATAATTCCTTTAACTTATTAAATAATTTAACTTAGAGTTTTTGTCACGTCACAGCCCTTACACCGATCTGGTCGGCATGCCGCTCGTACTCCGCAAGCTCATTATTAGGGAGTTTTGCTAAAAAAAAGAACACGTACGAAGTGGCAATGCTCTAGTACATGCAACACAGCCAATCTCATGGTAGATAAGAAAATCGAAAGAGCTTCTCTCCATAAGAACCTTAAGCTATTATGGTACTTAAATCCGACACTCTTCTAAAGAGACACGCAGAATGATTTGGTGTGTATGTGGGAACGCACCGCTCTTTCATTTCCTCTACTTTGCAAGTTTGTGCGTACGAAAACGCCAAAATATGAAAATTCGTAAAAGCTTTTACTGGAAATGAGAAAACAAAAACAACTAATGACATACTATGTAATTTTGTATGTTAAAAAAACACTGGACCACAGATTTTAGTTTTGATTTTACTCTCAAGGCGCCAATATCCAATTTGTATGTAGAATCGGTCGCTGATTCCGAAAATCTAGTTAATTTATTTTTGTATCTATACGTTTTTGAGATATTTTAATTTAAAGAGAGTGGTTCCATTTATTCAAGCATATCTTACGAACTAATTAAATAATCGCAATACGGGGTACAGTAAACGAAAGAAAATAAAATTCTCTATATACTGTATATACATCACTTTTCGATAGCCCTAATATTTTCTCAGAAATTGATTAATCATTCCAGATTTTTTTTTTTTTATGGAAAAATGCAAAAAAATCTAGCTTTAACAGGGAAAAAAGTAAAAAACCAACAGTTCATGTGTAAATATTTTGCACTTGTGTTAAAGCCTGTTCCCTTAGAAAAGAAAACTAAGCTAGAAATGAAGATAATCGATAAATAAATAAGAAAATAACGATTGGTCAAATGAAAATGAGCAAGGATGTTTTGTATGAAATATGAGCAGAAAAGAGTGTTACTAATACGCCGCGTACACCCGAGTAATTAGAGTCGAAAAGAAAAGGCGTCAGACATGATTAGTTAATTTCTTAGAAACCATCATGAATATCGAAAAGTATTGTATATACGGTTTATGGAGAATTTCATTTGCTTTCATTCATCGTACCTCGATTTACGAGAATTCAATTGGTTCGTAAGATATACGTGATTAAGTGAAACCACTATTTTTTAAAGCAGTAAAGGGCAAATATCTCGAAAACTTAGCCATAGGAAAAAAAAATTATCTCGATTTTCGGAATCACCGAGGAATCCATGGAACATTTTTGCTGTAAACCAGTGAAACCATTCAAATTTGGCTTGCTGAAGAAAATGGTAAATTTACTTTTTTATTATTATTCAATGCAATTAAATTAAAATCAACAAAAATTGTGTACTATTTGCTGATTGCTGGAATTTGCAATAAGCAAGTAATGTTTGATTTGAAAAAGAGACATTGAAAACAAAAATGGAAATGCAGTGAACATATACATACATACATATGTACATATTTACGTACGTACATATGTAGGCACATATTCTTGCATGTATAAAGGTGCAATAAAAATTGCAATGCACGAAAAATACCGATGGCGAAAATGTGTTGCCTCAGCAAATAGCAAAATTTCCAATTCATTATTGAATTTTTTCATCGGTGAACGGTTCTAAAAAAATACAGTTATAAATTTGTACTCGGAAATCTCGATACACGCGCGCTTATGCTGGTGTGGGTGTGTGTGTGTGTGTGTGTATACACTTGTGCGTGCGCATTTGTTGGCGGCGGCAAATAGCAGTAAATGCGGCAATTAAAATGCAGCGCATCGCTTGCGACAACATGCAACAACACATCACCACAGCGTCGCAAATGCAATTGCCAATGCTTAATTGAATGCCAAAAAGCCAAAACAGAATAAAATACATATGCACACATGTATGTATGTACATTCGTGAAACATATACAAATAAAAGGTATTAAATGATAAAATGTAAAACAAAATGCTGCTGGCCTAAGCCAGCCAGCCAGCCATTTAGCCAACAACGGTAGGTGCCGCCATCCACACCCGCAGACAACACCAATGCCGCTGCCTACTTTTGCTGCTGTTTCATTACATTGCTATGTGTGGCTGGTTCTGATGCTTTTTTTTTATTGTTTTCTGATGCGCGCTGACGCATGGCTAGCCCACAACGGCATTTTATGCATCATTTGTTGTTGCATTAATCAATTCTAGTTGGTGTCGTCTTTGATTTTTTTACAAAATTCTTTTTCAACGTTTTCTGGTTCTGTTTTTGTGCTAGGGCAAGGCAATAAATTTTATGCAATGTTTTAAAAATTGGCAATTGCTGAGCGTAGGTAGGGTTTTTTTTTGTATATTTTAATAAATCTACCTGTGAATAAATTATTTGAAGTTTTTTATTGTGCTCTCAAATTCTAATTGCTATTGTTCGGTGGAACGTTGATGTATTTATTAGAAACATATTAGCCAAATTCTTACAGCAAAAAAAAAATAAATAAAAAATCCTGGCAAATGTGTCTAAAACCTATCCACTTGTCCATATGTACGCGCCATTTACTATAGATAAATAGGTATGTATATTACTTCAGTTCACTGTTTAGTGAAAACACCGAACAAAATTTTTGACAAGAAGAAGTTGGAATTTGTTAATATTAAATATTTCCCAAGAATCGTATTTATATAGGGGATTCATGAGCTGTACAAAGCGTCGTAATGTCTTAAAGCCTTAACATTTTTCAACGTGAAATGACTGTTAAAATAGTTTTAGAAGATTTGTAACTACAGCGAAATATTTTTAAACGAATAGAAAATATGGACGTAATTAGCTCTTATAATAAACTGCGAATCCCTTAAAACCATTTTAATCGTTATCTTACATAGAAAAATGGTATGTCTTTCAAATTAGCGCCAGCTAACGTGGCGGAGGAATGAATAGGCGGGACAATTATTTAAAGTTAGTTTTCTGAAATAATGATTTAAAAAAAGAGCTAAAATCTACGATTATTGTAGATTGAAAATATTGAAAATTGATTCTTAAAATTGAAACAAATAATTCCTTCACAAAATGAAAGTATTTTTTTTTGGCAGGGACAAGGTACCGTGTAGGTAGAGTCCTTAGAGCATTTAAAGCTGAAGGCAGTAATAATATCTCTCCTGCTCTACCTAATTAAGGTTACTCATACTTGGGAATACATTCAGTTCGAAAAGACGTAGCTTGGGCCCTCCTTGCCTTCCTTCGCTTCGACTCGCCTTGCTTAGCTCTGAATTCTGTATGTATGACGACTATGTACATACGTACCCTAAGAAAGTCGCTCTTTCTTAGATATGGAAAGAAGTTTTAATCACCAGCTTGCTTTGTGAAAGCGATATTACAACCACGTGAATACTGAGGCCAGAAAAAAATTTTAAGTACAAAAAACTCTTAATAGAAAATCAGTACTTGAATTCTCTGACAAAGTTAAATATCTTAGAATTAATATTGATAAGAGACTATCTTGGAATTCCCATATATATATGTAGAACTCTTAGTAAAGGCACGCTAGTCATTTGGGCATGTAATTAGAAGACTTTTTCGTCTCGGCACCCAAGAATGGACAACGAAAGCAAGGGCGTCCACGAACGCAAGTGAAGAAGACTTATCTGCGCACGGGAAGTAAATCTGGCGTGCTTTTGGCCTCGGCCCAAACCAACGAACGATTGTAGAACAAGAAGGCATAGTTTACTTAAGAATAAGGTTAATAGGGTTAGAAAGAAGTCCGTTTTGTTAGTTTGGTCACAAACCCAAGTCTAGAGGTGTGGGCATATGCACCACCTGCACTTGATCCAAGATATGGTCAAGAGATGCGTACAGGACAGAGGATGAAATAGGTGCTGGAGTTTATGAACCCGACACTTTACTTTCTACTGCCCACAGTCTTTCATGCCAAGATGCTAGCAATCTTTACCTGCGCCGGAATGGCGCTTGAAAAGTGTTCGAAATGCGCTTTTTTAGTCTTCGGTTTAGATAGCCAAGCAGTCGTAATGGTGCTTGCCCATTAGATGGTCCCCCCAAAACTCGTTTATTAGTGTCTTGGCACGGTTTAGCTCTTGCAAGCAAGAAATAGGTACGGGTCGTTTGATAAAAACGCAACAAGTAGTCATTATTTGAGAAATTTTGTACGTCGGAAAAGCAAAGACCCAAAATTAAAAAAAAAAATCCTTTATTTATGACTTTTGACGAGTATTAAGACGAAAACAAAAACGCATCGATCTACACCACACCAAGCGACTCTTAAAATCGGTTAACTGACATAACTTCCACGGCCTTAACTTATATGGGTCCCTTGGAAGTTATTTCAGACCTAATTTTAAGATGCTTGACATAACTTCCAGAATATTTCCGCGAAAATCTCATGGAAATTACATATGTCATGGAGCGCTCCGCTCACTCACTGGATGGCGCTCACCCTCTATGGGGATCTATTTAATGTGAAAGTTAAATCACGACATAACTTCCATGAGATATTCGCTGAAATATTCTGTAAGTTATGTCAAGCGTCTTGAAATTAGGTCTGAAATAACTTCCAGTTCCGTGAAGAGCTTACGCGTGGCTATGTCGACCTCAGTGGCTTCCTGGCGGCATATAATTCATTTTATAGGGAAATTTCTATTTAATTCTTCTTAGTGGATAAATTACCTTTACAAAAACTACCAAACAACGAATTTTTCGATTTTTTCGCACTTAGGCGGCGCTGTGCGCCCTAGCAAACACGTTTTAGAGAACTGAAGAGAATTTCTTTATCGAATTAATGAGTTAATGGGTTTACTTGATTTAACAATATCCTTTAAATTAAATGTTTAAAAAGGCCCAATTACTTTTATATTTTCGAATTACTGCTGATGATATTAATCTAGGCTGATACAGTTCATTGTCTCCGGCATTGCCGCGCTAATCCACTGCAAAATCAAATATTGTCATTGTTCATAATTATCCGCACCACACTTTGCATTGAAACAATGCTTATGCGAATTTAAGTGGAATTTTATTTGCACAACATTATCTAACAACTCAAATCTCGGCGATCAAAAAATGCTGGTATATATACATAAATGCTGAACCACAAACTCCATTAAATTTCTTCCAGTCAAATCCACTGCACCATTCTGTTCAATTCGTGCTTTTGCATTTGCCTTTTCTCGTTGTACCACACCCTCGCTGATGCAATTTTTGCATTATTGAAATATTTTCATACATACAGTTGTTACAGCAAAAATTTAAATCACTCATTGTGTGCTTGTGTATTGTAATACATAAATGAAATGTTGATCAGCATGGTGTTTTATATTTTCTTTATTATTTATTACGTGCTCGCTAATAAATTGAGAATGTTGTTCACTTTGAGGCGACCGCAGCCACTATGGTCACTGAGCCACATATATAAATATATTTTATTGTATTTGTATATATATATATGCATGTGTATATGGGTTTACAAAAGTTTATTAGATACCGGCTTTTAAGGCAAGTACGCATTTACATATATACATAGCATCTGTATGCATGTAGTCAAGTTTATTTTAAGCATTAATATACATATCGTCACCTGAAATGCAAAAATATGTAACAACATCGTAACTGAAATGGAAAAAGTTGTGACTACCATTTTTATTTCTTTTTCATAAAATGATGTGTGAGTTGTAATTCGATGAAGCCCATCATATCAATCAAAAACTGAATTTTAAAGTTTTTATTAGTTATGACTTTTTGCATTTCAGCGGCGATGTTTGTTACGTCTTTTTGCATTTGAGGATTTTGTGGCGATAAGTTTGGAAGCAAAAGTTGTAATAAGAGCATATATTTGATAATTTACTTAAAGCGCTTGACTGGATAGCTTCATGGTGAGTAATTAAATTGAAAAATGCTGTCAGCTTTATATATTTCATTGTTGATATTGATGTTATTTTTGTAACTTTTGTGCAAACTTTAAGTGATATAGATACAAAGAAATATTAGAAATAACAACATCGGTGGATATATGGAATTCTTCATAGCCCCTTCGGGAATAGTTTCAAAACCATTTCCTGACTAGATTCGATCTACTCCGAAAAGAAAATTAGTCTGAAGTGGTTCTGAAAGTATTCTGAATTACTACTTACTTACTAGTCTCAAAATGATCCCGAAATGTTCTTCAAATCAGCTAGTTTCCGATACGATCCTGAAATAGTCGTGAACCATTCCTGTAATGGTCCTGAACTTTTCCATGAATGAAAAAAATGTTCATGAAAATAATTGTGAATATTATATTAGAATAAGTTGTACACTAACATTTGTAGAGAAAATTTAGTTTTTTACGCGAAGTGAAAGTATTGCAATTTTCGTTAACGTTTAATATTATAAAAAAAATATATATGTATTTTTAATGGAAGACAAAAAATGGTACGTTTTATTTTATTTTGCGCCTATTTTACTCGGATATTGAAATAGTGGCAACCATTGGCGTAGCCAGAATGAAATTTAGGGGGGGCTCGACCCTATTAAGCTGGCATTTCAGGGTACTATTTTATATATATATAGGGAAAATTTGAAAGTTAGGGGCATTTTTATTTTTTTGGTAATTTTGGTAAACAACAATAAAAAATTTTGCAGAAAAATATGAACAAAAAATAACGGCTATTCTTGATCGAAAATATAAAAATCATAAAATAACAGTTAAATTTGACCAGAAAAAAAAGAATTAAAATTTTAACGGCTAAATTATTATTTGTATTATAAAGATCATAACCGTTATGGTCCCTGCTTTAAATGTTGCAGGGAGGAGATGTATTTGGCGCGTTACCTGAAATAAGCCAAGATTATGGCGAACTCAAAAAATAATGTAAGAGAGGAGCTATGAGCAGACGTGTTGAAGTACTTATGCAAAATAAGAAATGAGCAAACCAGAAGATAAGGAAAAATTATATTTATATGCTATAAACAAGACTGATTACCTTACCAGTAATGCCATTGCATTGTATTGATGGTCAGCAACTATTCAACAAGCTTGACTGTTGAGCACTTATGTATGTACTTATGTACATACATATGTATCTATTAGGTACAAACTAGTACAGTGATTGAGTTGAGATCGAACTCATTAATAAATCTACATTTCATTTAACACAACCAAGCTGAATTTAAAATACATGCATATGCATATAAGAATAAACGTATGTACATTAGGGTGGTAACAAAAAGTAAGGTCGGAATTTTAACACTCTCACCCCTAGGAATGCTCTATACCGAAAAAAATACACCCCGTTTTTTATTTTAAAATCAAAAAGTTCTTATAGGTCGATAAAAGCGCTCAAATTTTTACATGTATTTTATATGGGGAAAAACAGTTTTCGTAGAAATGGTACAGAATTCTTGAAAATGAATAGTTTTCGCTCGGAAAATATTGTTTCTCTTCTAATAACAATTATTTATTTAACTATTTTCTATTATCAGTTATTCTTATAGGACCCCTAAATCCTTTAAAAAAAATGCAATGAGGGAACCTATAAAAAATTGCTAGTGATAAATAATTGTATAGTAAACAATTGGATATTATTATTTGCAGTCTCCTGAAAAGACAAAGATTTCCGATCGGAAAATATAGATTTTCAAGATTTCTACACCATTTCTTCGAAAACTTTTTTTCATCATATAAAATAAAAAGAAAACTTTCAGCGCTTTGAGCGAGCTCCAAATACTTTTTGATTTCAAAAAAAAAGAAACAGGGGTATGGTTTTTCCTGTTTCAAATATTCCCAGGGGATGAGAGCATAAATATTCCGATTTTACATCTACAAATGCATTTCTGGACCACCCTAATGCACACACGACTCACCATACGTTTCTTGCTATGGATGCAACATATGCGACCCGCATAAATACAAAGCAAAATTATAAAATGAAAAGAAAAAAAAATAAAAGGCTACTGCCACAAGTAACCTTTACATGCTGCCGTTGACTTGCTTGACCGACTGCCCTGACTAGCTGACTAACCATGTAAATATGTATGTATGAATGTGTGCTGGGCTGGTTCACTCCCTGCCTTGCAATCCGTAAAGCTAGCTGTCCAACGTTGCGCCAATTAATGAACACGAAATAAAGTGAAATCAAAAGTGACCTACACACTGATGCTGACTATGGTACGTAAATGGTATCGAAAAAGTCCGTCGTTTTGTATTCCTACATTATTATTTTGTTGTTGTTATTGTTTTGCTGGACTTGTAGCCATGCAGTTGCAGTTTTGGTTGTAGTTGCAATTACAGCTGAACAGCATATGGAAGGTAACTATGCATCTTGGTTTATGCATATGTATATGTATGTATGTATAAAGTGAACTGTAATGAACCATAATGTGATTCAAGGCTTTGGAATTCAGGAAGAGTATTGGATTACCATTTAAACGCAAAGCAAAACCTAGCGACAATAGTGGCAGAGGCAAATATGAAAATATTTTATAGCAATTGGCAAAAAAAAAAATGCTGGCAGTCAAGGCAGTTGAGTTTTGTTTGATATCATAGATGCAAACTCAGATACATATATATCTATTCACATATAAAAGCACCAACGTACTGCATGTGCATGTGTAAACAAACAATAAAAGTATAATGTTTGCCGCCACTTAACCATTTCAAATTGTATTTTTGTATGAGAAGTATAAATGTAGATACACACATACAATGCAAATGCAAATAGAGTGCCACGAAGACGTAGAGGCAAGCTGAAAGATAATCGATTGTGAGTACTCTGTATGTATTTTGGGATCGACTTTTTTATTAGCTGGTTAACATTAGGAGTGTAGTAAATGTATGCACAGCTTTCGTTTGTTGGTCTTAGTAAAATACATATTTGTTGTGTTTTTTTTAAGCTTTTGACTGATTTTTCTACTTTTCCCTTTACCTTTTGTAATAACTACATATTATTTGCTCACTATCGATTTTCATGCAGCAGCGAATGCTATTACCGGTTTTCTGGTTGCTGCTGTAACAGTTATATGCATTTACTTGGCATTTATGTAAAGCCTATTTGGCTTTGGAGATTATGTGATTTTTCAGACGAAATCAAAAAACTGATAAAATCAACAATTAAGTTGGGCAAAATTTGTCTGATTTCAGCGGATAAATGCAAAAACATTTTTTTCAAAATATTTGTTGTGATTCCAAAAAATTATTGCAAATCATTTTGATTTTTAACTTAACAAATGGATATGTTTATTTAGACATTTTTACTGCCATTATCACAATAGAAGATAGGTTTATCTTTGTATTTTGTGGCTTTTCCTGATTGAAGATATCTAGTATATACTTAAGCGAAAATTGTTAAAAATTACAGTTATCTGTACCTATATTTAAGCAACACATATTTTAAGTTATTCACATTTGCCAACGTCGTTGTCAGTACATTTATCGATCTTATTGCCAGCATAGTAATCACTAGCGACATTTTAATCTATGTGGTTTTCAATATATTTATCAAGATGGTTAATTTTTATTTATTATTATACTACCTTCATGGTGATCACGACAACTTTAGGCTAAGTTCTAACTGATAAAATGTGATAATTGAAATCATAATCATTGCGATTAAAATAATTGTTTTTTTTTTTTTTAATTTAAGGACAAAGATTACTTTAATCTTAATACATCATTACGAATACTGTAATGCAATCTTAAATATTTTAAGACTATAATTACAGTAATTGTAATCATGAATTACGAACACTTTAATTGTAATTATAAAAATTTTATGATTAAAATTTTTGTAATCGTAATCAAGATGATGTTTATTAGCGATTTACTGATATTGTGAAGAGGTTAAGTTATAAGTAAATGAGCGGAACATTTACCGAAAAGTATATTTGATTTAAAGTTGTAGTTAATCAAAATCAACCTTTCGTGGAAGTACTTTAACCACGAATCTGTGTAGAATATTACAAATTCTATTCTATTATTCTAAATAAATAAGCGAATTTCTAACTTAAAACCATTTGGGTGTATAAAAACCCATACTTGCTCTAAGAAAAACTAATTTCTTGATTTGCATGATTGCGATTACTTTAATTGTAATCCTAAAAATTTAACAACTACGACTGCTGTTATCATAATTCTTATTTTTATGATTACAATTACGGTAATTGTAATCTTAAGAGTTGTATGATTAGTATAACCGTAATCATAAAAAGCACGACTACGATTACAGATTACATTAGTCGTAATCGTTGAATTTTAGGAATTACAATTAAAGTATTCGCAAGCAAGCATGTTATAATTACAATTACAGTAATCGTAATCCTAAGTAATCAAAATTTAACGGCAATCATAAAGTGTCCAGCTCTGCCATGTATATATGTATATAAATAAAAGTTTCAAAATTAAGAAAAAAAATAGCAAATATCCGGCGTGCTTTACTTTGCCTTAAACGTAGTCTGGTGCTGTTTCATATCCATGTTTCATTTATTTTATCAATTTATTTGAATACAATTTTTCCAACAGGTGGCAAAATATTGTCGACAGTAAATTTTCTTACACCTCTTCAGTTTGATACCCACATTGCAATATTCAATTTATTTTATCGATTAAATTAAATCGAATTTTCAAACAGGTGGCAACCTTCAGCAAAAACATTTTCTCTCTCTCTTTTGACAGACACATTGCACAATTTTTTTTTTATCTAATCAATATAATTAAACTGCAATTTTCGAACAGGTGGCAACCATCCAATTTTTTTTCTTTCTATATTTTAAGTTGGACTTCTGGCAATACATTGGTGAAAGCTTCATTCAATTCAATGTATTAGTTTTCGAGTGATGCCCGTACAAACATACAGACAGAAAAAAAGTCTAAAAATTTTTGATTTTGCTTATGTTGCTTTAATAAAGATCCCCCATACTAATTTTTCTTTAAAATCTATATTGTACAGACATCGGCCATTTACAATTTTATTATATGTATAGATAAAAAAATTCCTCCTAAAATTTTGAAATTTTTAATCTAACTTTCGAGAAAATTTTTGAGTATACAGTTTCATAGCACATTAAGTTTTAGGGAAAATTTGGTGGGAGTGCACCACCACTCTTAGAAAAAAACGACTTTTCAGGTAGGCTAGAAAAGGTCGTTCACATCACGAAACTGAAGACAGAACATCGAAGCGACTCTGGGTTTTTTTGTTAAATTTGAAAAATTCATCAAATAAAAGAATAAAATCAAACAAGTTTGAACAAATTTAAGTGCAACAAATACATAAATGTCACTAATCTTAAGCTCATTGAATACACAGCAGTAGTTATTTTCCCGAATATATGTTTTTTTTTTTTATAAAATAAACGACGAAACAAAATTTATATACATAAGCAGAAGTTCCCTTTTAATAAAAATTTTAGTGATGCCAGATCGTGAAATAATTGCGGAACAATAAATAGTGCCTGAGAAGTGGAAATAAGTAAAAAGTTTTACGTAGAATAGGAAAGAAAAGAATTTAGTTTGGTATTTATAAATTTTATATTATTCTTACCACTTACTGTAGTAATCTTTACTACTTACTTTAGTAAGGATTAGACAAGGAATAGAGACATAGGCCAGTTAACAGTAGTATGGGATTCTATTATTTAAATTTTGTATTGTGTCGTTATTACAGAGGACCATCGATATATGTATATGTTTGCAGCTTTTTCACAGTAAGCTGTTGGAAATGTAACAAAATTTTTGGTTTTTGTTGATTTCTTTATTAGATATATTATGGTAGCTATGCTTGGCGCATGCCGTTGCAAAATTCGCAAACAAGTTTACTCAGATATCTTTGTTTTGCTTATGTTTTCGTTAGTGTTATTTTGTTATTTGTTTTGTAGTAAATTGTCAAGAAAATCCAGTTGAATATCTGGTCTATGTACATATATGTCGCGACAGCAGTAAAGGCCGTTTGGCAGTGCATGCAAAACAATATCTAAACAAAAGACTTAAGAAACGAACGCGTTTTTGCATACGTCAAAAGCGAAACACCCAGCTATTGAAATTTGTTTGTTGGCTATAATAAAAAATGATGGTTTCTTTCAAAATAAGATGCCAACGTTGGAATTTTTAAACACGGTGGAAATGTTTTGTTGTAAACTAAGTTATTAGTAGTGGATACTATTTATGTAAATTACTTTTGGATGTGAAACAGCTTAGTTGTAAATATTAGCATTGAAACGCATGGCAAGCGTCTGGTACCAGCAATATGTATGTGCGAATGTGGCGCTACTAATTTGAGTAGATGTAAAAAGCGACACTACTACCATATTTTTAATGCGAAAACTCGTATGAATATAAATAACAATACGAATACGAGTACGAATACGAATGCTGATAACAAATTGAATACGAGTATAAAAATAAAAATGGATGACAATATCATGCGAAACGAATATAATGTGTAACATTTAAGTCATTTATATCAAAAGAAAAAAGTAAACAGATATACTTAGATACAAAAACAAATAGCACCTTGCTATAGTGCTTCTTCAGTATTATATTTCTTTTTTTATTTGATAATCAATATTTCGTTACAAATGTCTAGCTCATTATACATATAACACCGCGCGATAGTAAATTTTAAACACAAATATACATATACATATAAACATAGTCCAAATATAGTAAAATTGCGTTTTTAGTTTTTCATTCTGACGTCAGTAATCCAAAAATTATTTAAAAAATTCAGTGAAAAGCGCTTAGAGAAAAAGTATGGGCATCAAATTAAAGAGGAAATTCTATAGAATCTGAGCAGATTGAAATTTTTGGTACATAGGGGCTGGTAAGTATTGAAAATGTCCTTTTAAAATTTTGTCATTGAAGTTTCGCAATATTTGTTTTTGAAAAAATTATACGCTATGAACTTATATAAACTCGATAACATCCTTGAGTTTCGTGCTTCTAACTTAATCAGCTTAAAAAATTACCTACTCGTCCTTGTGAATCCAAAAAATTTTAATTTTAAAGACATTTTCTCTTGCATTTGTTGCCCATATTTTTATGCCAAATACATTACATTGATTTTTTTTTAATGAAATTAATCATATCTTTGAAATTACAAAGTTCACTAAAATAAATCCTGGGGTCAGCGAGAAAAAACAAAAACGCAACCTTAAATAAAAAAGTAGGTTTCAAGATGATTCAATAATAAAAGATTTTCTCAGAAAACAGTTTTCGCGCTCCCTCTAGACAGAATAAACTCCCTTAGTAAGGCACTGTGTGTGGGTTCGAGTGTGTGTGCAAAGCTTTTATAAGGGAGTTAAGGGAGTGTCAAAACTCTAATGTCGCTTGTGAGCTAACCTTTAGTTATGGAATAGGAGAGAATCTCAAACAATATAGAGACAACCTTTTCAATTTAAGTTGCTGAAAAGATACGAATATCTAAATCCCGGGATCGTAAAGAGCGAACAAATTAATATCCCTAGTGACCATACAGAGCCATGTCAAAAAGCATGTAATTTAAATCCCAATAATGATTTCGAAAAATATTTTGGCAGTGAAGCTGGTAGCAGAAGAATACACAAAGAAAAATTGTTCAGTTTTTGACTTGCAGTAGGTTCGAATATAAGCTTTAAAGTGCATTAAAATTAACCGAGCTAAATTCGAGTTTTTGCCATGTAGAAATAAAAATATTCAAGAGAGGCATTCCTTAGATGATATTTCGCTCACTAAAACTATATATGTATTTTGTTTTTAGTTTTTATCCGTATATTGACATAGATAGTCAGGCCACCATTAAGGCTTTCCTTTCACATAAAACAAATTCAATGACCGCCGTGAATTGTAAAAAATTTATAAGTAGGCTAACAGCGGATAACAACGTTCAGCTATATTAGTTTGCAGTGCGCAAGGGTTTGCAGGGGTAATGAGAGAGCTGACGAGCTGGCTAAGGAGGGAGTTCTGTTAAATACCTCATTAGTAACGGATATACCAATTCCTTTCCAGGCGATCACAAGTTCCTAAGATCTGCCTATGTACCGCCAGACGGATAGGCTCTGGCTCGTTTATGTCAGACCTCTTATAGTCAAGCAGCATAACCTAGCCTAACGTAAAGTGCTGTGGCACCTTCAATGTAAACTAAAATTAAGAAGATGCACTCGTTTGAAAGCATTATGATATATATTACGCTGAAACGTGGTATTTTATAGAGTTAAAAATATAAAAAACAAACCGGACGTGACTCCCCAAGAAAGTTGCATGTTCGCGCAGTGTATCCGTGGAACCAATGCCGCATTTAGGATCTATAAGCTTATATGCTCTTTCCTTGCTGTGGGACCCCGGCACCCAAGGGGTTTCTCTAGATTTTTTTGTGAACATAGCCTATGCTTAATAGCTCACAGAAGTACAGCTTAAGTTGGTTAAAGTTAACGCCACGAGCCGATTACGAAATTTCGAATGCGGCTAATTTCGATCCGAGTACTCAGTGTTTGTTCAGAAGTGCGAGCCAAAATGCTTCCATCTTAGCTGCGCGAAGGTTGGACAGTCTTAAAGAAAGTGTGGAGATGATTCCACTTCATCTTCCTCTTGACAGCTGATACAAAAGGATCAGTTGAAATTCCTAGTCTCACCGCATGAATATCAATCGGACAATGGCCTGTCGGAATCCCCATCACTAGCCCTTGAGAGGTAACATGTTTTAAATTGCCTTATTTGCTGCTGCAGAGAAACGTCTTCTTTTCCTTTTTTATGTCACAAAAGGACCCGGTTTCCCTTAGCCTAATAGCAGTTCGTGCTGCGACAATTCTGTCTGTAATAACCGCAGGCGCCGTGTACAACATATGTAGTATGTTAAGCGCCAGTGTAGGTGTGGTTCCTTCCTATTGCTCCGCTAATTCCTGTTATACAAATGTAGCCTTCTCTAGTGAGTTTCACCAGACAAGGGCTCCTTGAAACAATATAGGCTTAAATCTGGTTTCCTAGAGCTAATGAATTAATCCGGGCGAGAGACCCCACATTTCAACGAGCCAGATCAAAAAGGGTGTATAGAAATCGTCCCTTAACCAAAAGTTACACTTCATCTACATAGGCGATCACACGACAGCCCACTTTTTCCAGTTCCAATGTCCTTTACAACCGCAATCCAGAGCACGGGAGAGGGAATACCACGTTGTGGCGTGCTCCTATTGACTCTGCACTGTGTAAAAACGCTCCCCCACTCCGCCGCGGCAGTTCTGTCACGAAGTAAGCTTTAGATAAGCCTTATTAGGTTTTTTTCAACCCCCAGATTATGAATATACTTGACTATTGCCTCTGGAGTGACATTGGTGAAGGGCTCTTCGAGATCGAAGAAGGCCCCTACTGCACAATCTTCATGCGTGAAGGCTTCCTCTGACCACTTTACCAATTAGCATATTGAGCTCTTGAAAGACAGTCACGAGGAATCGCGTTTCTTATGTACAGGTGTATACGTTCTCTCTAGCGTTTTTAGAAAAAGCGTTTTTAGTAAAAACGAAGAGGGGAAATATGAGATCCTTTTTCGGCCTTCGGGATGAACTCAACACTGTCTACTCTCCAAGGCTTTGGATGTTCCCGGTCCTCACGCAGTTCGCATAAATAGGATTCAACCAATTACACGACTCCTTCAGAGCCCTTTGCAGCTGCGAAGGTATATGATGCCATCGTTTCCCGGCGACTTTAATGGCTTGAACGAATTCAACGCCCAGGCCATGTGACGAGTGTCCAGAAGAGCGGTGAACTACGGGACCTGGGAAAGTTTCTGTAACTAGTTAGCGACCATTTTCGAATCGCTATCGCACTTTTTGACGCAAAAACTTTTATATCATATTTGTCGCTTACTGGTTACAGAATCTCCCTCCTGAAGTACAAAATGTCGCAAAGAAGTACATTTGAGTGTACTTCGAGGTACAAAGTACAAGAGCGAAAAAAGAAGTAGTGTACTTCCGAAAGAAGTAGGGTTGGTCACATTACCTATGCTTATAGGGAAAAATTTCGATTAGATTTTTCTATAAAATCTAATAATACATGCTTTGAAAATTTTAAGCCACGATTGAAAACTTTGTTTTTTTAATTTTTCACAAATGTACATACCGTAGCTAAATAAAAATTCAAAAATTCTCTTTTCATTGATTATGATGCATTTCATCAAATTCTTAGTCCCCACATCGTTTTTCAGTAATACACATTTTTAGTTAGTTACGGCTTTTTTGCATTTCAGCGACTATATGAGTTAGGGCCTTTCTATATTATTGTAACGATACATGCATGTGTACAGTGCCGGATATAAGTGTGTATTTGGACACAGAATTTGCCGCAATGTAAGCAAAGTTTTTTACTCTATTAAGTAAAAATATTTTTGAGTTTTATGCACCTTAAAGTCAATTTTATCGAAATAAAATTTATAAGGGAAATAATATGTATGACATTTATTGCCCTATATGGGTGATAAAAATTTTGTTTATTTTTCCGTAAAACACACTGTGACAAGAATTTGTCACAGATAGAGAATAGAGCCGTTAGTTTACTTTTACTTAAAAAAAAGATTTTAACAAGACATCGCCGAATGACCCAGATGTATATCTGTCACTCCAGCAACACTCCCCAAAAACTCTTTGGAGAATTTGTATGTTATTAAAATAACAACAACAACTAACGTATACAAAATACGGTTAGTACTGTAGGGTTACATTTTTAGAGCTTTTAATTTAATTTGTTTTTCTTTTTTAATTAAATTTTTGATTTGCTTTTATAAATAAAAATATTTTTTTTGACAGTTTTCTTTGTTGATTTAGATAATAGGTTTGCTCCACAAGCTACTTGAAATCATTTCGAGTTACACATACGCGTTTCACAAGTAAGTTTTAGAGTTTATTTGATATACGCTGACAGTTTGAACTTTGCTCGAGTTTTGTTTTCATTTTTCCAATACAATTTTTATTTTTTATTGTTTCAAAAAGAAAATTAGGCTTAGTTTTACCTCAACCGAAAAGCCAGCTTGTTATATATTTTTCACTGAAGTGCTTTCTGAAAGAAACAAATTCATATAGAAGCCCAAAAGCTCAAATACAGGTATTGCAGGCGAAACTCGGTTTGAATACTTTAGTCATCGAATGCCTATGTACATACTTTTAATTTAATTAAAATAATAAATACTAAAGAAGACATTATTCTAATCTGGAAAGTATTGCGGTCAAGCTATTGGTAGCTTAAATGTTTTCGACTTAAAGTAGAAAGCAGTGCTTCAAAAAAAGTATTCTAGGCAGAAAGCCGCATTTGCTTTTATGCCTGCAAATCGAGCTGTATGCGCCTATGTGTACGGAATACTAATTAAATGATTCTTTGCTATGTGCTTGTGCCACGAGCAGTATGATTAATTGCCATTAAAATGCGGATAGAAAGAAAAACCCAAGAGAAAAAGAAGTATAATGAAAACTAGTAAGCAAAAATAGCGGTAAGAATGCAGTTTGGTCGACGCTGATCGAGTAGTTACCACCCTCACAACTACATACGTACATACGTATGTACATACACACTAATATGTACGCGCAGCTAGCCGGCAGTTCAACGACAAAACTGCGCATGCGTCACTTGCATGCCTAGTACGTACAGTGAATAGACATGGCGCGCGAAGTCTAGTATGTAAGCATGTATGTACAGATAATTTGGCTTCAACTTCTGTTCGTTGTGCGAAAATGGCCACAAAAGCGAAAAGTCAACATTTGTAGCAAACCGCTTGTAGATTTAAGCCACAATGATGGCTGCTATGAAAACTGCAGAATAGCAAAAGTAGCATAGGTAAAGTGAAACGGCAAAACTACAACCACAACAGTTAAAACGGCACCAGCTGTTGGCTACAAAGCACCAATTAGCTATTAGCCGCTGCTGACGCTTGCGTACAACAATCTCAGTGTTGGCGTCGTCGTCGTCGTCGTCGTCGGTGTCGGCGTCGGTGTCGACAACTTTTCTACACAACTCTCGCACAGCGTACATGTTGTAGTTGTAGATTTTACAACTTACATTTTGCGTCTGCTTTCGCGCCTTATTTCCAAAACAACGAAAATGAAATTTAAGTCTCAGCAATTCATTATATGAATTTTTATTTTATCTTTATTTTTCTTGCTTGCTTCAACGGCAAACGGCTCATACTCATGCTTTACAAGAGCGCAAACGCTTGCACCGCTCTGCAATTGATCATTTTTGAAGACGAAAAAATTACCTTCACTCTATTCTCGCCCTCTGCAATGGCAACTGCTGTCTCCGAGAGGATAACTTCGACGTTAACGTAGACGACATCAGCGCCGCTAGCAGAGGCTTTCAACGGCAGCGAAAATTTTTCTTACATTGGCTAGTGGCTGTTATTGACGTGCTTTGTCTCGAGACTTCGGTAGGAGCAAGCGCGAAGGTGGTTGGGCGAATGGCGGGCGCAGACGTGGCGGACGTTGGTGCGCAGCCGTACGCGTGCGCACGCTACACATGGCCCGGTATAAAAAGCGAATGTACGTCAACGTACCACACATAGTCGATACCAGTGGTTCCTTGTCAGACGTTGTGCATATCAACGGTATTTTTGAAAAATCAAGCGAAGCAAAGCGAGAAAGGAAATTCCATTTTCTTACTTAACGGAATATACTCTAAAGATATATAATCCAAAAACGCTTGTAAAAGTAGAAAAAAAAGAAATTTCAAATTAACAAAATGAATAAGTTTTTGTTTGTTTTCGTTGCCCTGTTTGGAGCCGGTATGTACAAAAAATGGTTATTTTTATATTAAATCAAGTGATCAGAAATAATAAAAAAAAACAATGATATGGAAAATAAGTATCCAAACACTTAAATTTTCATGAGAAATTGAAGAAAAAGCGGAACAATTGCAAAATAGAGCATAAACATGCGTGTTCAAAATACTAAATATATGCAAAAATGTTTGTTAGTGCTTTAAGTGTTTCGTGCCAAGCGAGGATAATGGACATTTTGGTGACAACCATGTATATGTACTATATGGTTTCAAAAAATGCAAATGTGAAAATATCTACCTTGCAATAAAATTAAATTACGTAAACACGTAAACCTTGCCAAATATTTTGAGTGGTTTCATTAGTTCCTCTCAAACTATGTAGCAGTAGCAAAATTTTCATTGTATACTGGAATATGTTTATGTGCATGTGGCTTATGGGAATTTCGTAAAAAAAAAAATAAGACAAAAAATAAAAAAAGTTAACTTTCATGTCAAATTTAATAATTTTCCATTTTCGATTTTGCCCCTTATAGGGTTAACAAATTGCTGGAAAGTCCGAAACAAAAAATTTTTTTACGTACAAAATTTGCTTAGTAATTTTGATCAGGTTTCCCAGCCAGCTTCAAAATACCAAAATAAGAGATTCACAAAAAAATGTTTTTCATTTGCTTACCATAATGTAAAAGGCTATACATGTTGTCCTTAAGGAAGTAAAGTTAAACAACAGAGCACACTGAATATACTTCGAGGAATTTTTTATTTCATAACAACCCTGCAAACCATCCTTTCCAAGTAATCTAAATATATGGTGATCCATCGAGACATTTTTTTTTTTAATTTTAAATAAAAAATTTAAAACAGAAATGAACGTCGGAATCTTAATTATCGCCAGAAAGAAGAATCTTTGACATTTTCATTTTAAAAATAATTTCATAAAAATTTTGGCCGCGACTTCGCTGTAGGTGGTCCATTCGGAAGGCTCCAAAGTTTTGAATCTTAGCTGGCTTATCAACAAATATAACCCAAAGACAAAATCCAGAGGTGTTATATCACACGAAAACTTGCTGTGAAGTAATGCTGCGATGTGACGATTTTTTTTTTTGAATTCTCTTTAAGAAATCGTACAGAAATTTTTTTACGAGTTGGTGTCAATCACTTCATATAATTTTCTTTGAAGGTTCGTTACAGAATTGGGAACACACTTCCTATACTTGTAAACATTTCGTTAAGGTTTTGGAAATTTTGGTTTGCAGGGAATGTTTTGTTTATGTAATTTTACGCTAAAGAAAAATCCAAAGCGCATTAATATATGTAAAAAATCCCGTGTTTTTTGTTATTGATTTTTGTTACTTAAGGATGCCAAAACGAAGCAAAATAGCAGATAATTTTCGTCATTTCGTTTTGTTGATATCATAGAGTTACGCCATTGCGTCTTGGATGATATTCTGCTGTACTAGTATTTAGAAAAAAATCGAATCAGCTGTTCTTGTATATATGCACCTTGGCAAAATCATTCAAATATTGCCCACGGCCCGATTTACATTTAATTTGCTATGAAATTTTCATATGATTCGCGTTATAAATCGGTTATTACTTGGCGTATCTTGGATTTCTCAATTTCTCCAAAGATATAAGATTATTCGCACAAGCGCGAGAAATCCAAAAGCGTTAAATCCTAGGATCTTGGTGGCCAAGTTACATCGCTGATTATTGAAATCACGATTCCAGGGAATTTTTCGTGCAATAGAGCCATAACTGTCGGCATTGTGTGGCATGTAGCCCCGCCTTATCATCTAGATCAAAATCTTTAATTTCTAGCTAAAAAAAATTCTTTACTGACGGCGACTAAACATTTATGTTAACGGCTGCTACTTCATCGGAAGTAGGCTATGCTTTCAAATGTATGAGCAATGATCGAACTATTCGAATTCCTTCATGGCAAGAAGAAGACTCCCAAGTTAGGAGGAGTATAACATTTTATGTTACTCACTAACTCAGAGCAGTCAAATGTATATGGAGTGAAAGTATGGTACTTTCCGCCCTTCTAAGCCTAGCCTAACCGAGTACATAATACCAAAAATTTCCAGTTTTGATTTAATGTCAGATATTATGCCAAAAAGTCATACTACTGATTTAAAACTGCTAAAGGCTTTTAGTTATTGGGAGCTATCACCACCAAGAGGCTTCGCCTAGACTTCCAAGATTTATACAAACATAAAATTTGATGGCTTGGCTTTAAGTCCAGTCACCTTGGCCGGTAAACGTAGGAGACCATTAAAATCAGAAATTCAATAACCACCGCACGCGCACTGAGAAAAGAGTTTAGTTACATCAACTAAATATGTTTCTCTCAACTAAATATGTTTCTCTCAACACAAGGTTTGGAAGATATAATAGAGACGAAGTACCTCAAAGTAATGACTTAACCCCTTTTAGCGCTTTACGTTATTTATGTTTCAACTTGTTTCTAAACAAATATTGCTTCGAAATCTCTTGTGAATTTATTTAGGTATAAGGTATCTGCTTCTGATTGAGGACTTTGGTCAGAGGCGCTTCTGAAAAAAATGGCTCACTCCTCTTCTGCACTGATGGTTCAAAACTATAGGAACCGGGTAGAAGTTGGAGTCCTCTCAGCACAGTTGCAGCTTGAAAAATTATTTCGTCTACCCATTTACTTTGTTGTCTTTTAAGCTGAAGTTGCTGCATTTCAGAAGGCGGTTGACACTTATAAATAAGAGAAGGCACGTGTAACAACATCTTCATTTACTCACTCAGTAAAAACGGCACTTAAAGCACTTAGCAAAATTCAATTCAAAAACCGTAGCGTACTATCGCAAATCTTTAAACGGGATGGCTGAGCAAATTTAAATGATGTTTCCACGGCAAGTGATTCGCTCTCCCATTCGTAATTCGCTCTCTCATTCGTAATTGGCGCCCCAATTATGAATTTAGTTATCAGAGTTGCCAACGAAATAAATTTTAATAACTTTCTTCTCTTCATTCAATGTCTTGAACAATAATCTGGTTCGGTGTTGAATCTGTACAATGTTTTATATTCTGATCGGCGAAAGGTCTACGGACACTGAAAGTACAATGTCGAAGAATTCAAACTATTTTCGAACCAATCGAACCATATTTGCAAATTCAAACTTCATATCGATTCATATTCGACCGAAAGAAAATTAGTCCAACATTTTTTCAACAGCCGGCAGAGAGTACACGGACAAAAAAATTGAACCAATTCGAGGAAAATGAAACTCCTGATGATAAGACTGACTTTATATTTTGAACCAAAATTTCTTCATTTAGTTTTCAAATCCGGCAACTTTTAATAGAACCGGCAATAATTTACAACATTCTCTAACCTAACCTAACCTACATAAATAATTGTTTAGCATTGATACAATTTTGAACTTGGGCAAACATTTCAATTGTAATATAAAGGTCAAAATAAAAGAAATAAAAAAAATTGACTATACAATTTTTTTCGAATTTCCTTGAGCACAGACAAACACAACAAAAAAGACAGCTCACGTAGGACAATCGATTCTAGAGCTATGCTTGGTATTACGGAAGCAACTTTGTTTTATACATATATATATACATAGAGAGATTTAAATTTTCAAATAGTTGGAAATTTCTCTTCAAAATTGTTACTTTAGGTTAACAGTGCATTTAAATGCCTTGCAATCCCTGAATACGTTGCAATATTTTACTCGATATATTTTTTGGGTCACTAATATTTTAAGCAGGTGGCAATTCTATTAAAAAGTTTTTATTTTTCACCTCAACCAGTGGAGATGTTCTTTAAAAATTATGTTTCAATCATTTAATTTGATGGAGTATTATGGAAGATATGGCGAAGGGAAATTCTGTGCTTGTTTCTAAAAATGTATGGCAGAAAAATCATCTTCTCTGCCCTCTGCAGGACTGAATGTAAAATCAAACATCCTTTGCACTTTAGGAGAGCAAAATTTTTTGGAATAAACGAAAATAACGTTATATATAAAGGCTTTATATTTCAATTTAATAGCTTTTTTTCTCTCTCTCGTTATTTAAAATATTACCTTTTTCCTAAATGGTAAGTAGTTCGATGTAACTTAGGAAGGCTTTCACATAGTTATGCAAAACTATCTTCAAAAGTGCTTCTTTATAAATACATATACTTATGTACGTAAGCTTATAAATATATGTACATACATACAAACATTTATAAATTCATCTGGTACATGCACATAAATATATAGTATGTATTGTAGCAAATACGCAAACGTGCGTGTAATTGAATGCTCCAGATTTTTGAGATTTTTGCAGTCAGAAAAGCAAAGCTAAATGTGAAAAAAATTCAATTTAATATAAAAGCGCAACTAATGTGAAAATGCAAAAGTGCATGAAAAATATGAGTTAAGTCACAGGTATAGCAGAAGCATAAGCGCAAAATATTGCAACTGAGCGTTTGGTAAAATTAGAAAATAAGAAATCATGTCGAATATGCAATCAAAATCGAAAGCAAGTATGCAATTCTTGATATTTTTTTCCTGGAAAGCAGCAATTTTACACCTGCCAGGTTGGCTTTTAATGTTGCTGCCACTGTTGAGTTCATATATAAAGATGTATGTATTTAGAATGTGTGGACATTCTGATTCTTTGAAAGTCGCGTTATTTATTTTATTCTACATTTTTTTCTTCTTGCTCCCCTATGAATATAATAAAATTGTAACAAACCCATGTATGTACATTATAGAAATTAAAGAAAAATTTATATATGGGGTCATTATTACAGCAATAGAAGCCAAATTAAAATTTTTTTAAATTTTTCTCAGTCTGCATGAAATTGAATGGAGTTTCCACCGTTGTATTGCTAGAGATCAAACTAAAAATATGGAAAAAAATCAGAGAGTTGCTACTTGTTTCAAAGTTGCATTTCAAATAAATTGATAAGATAAAACAAATATTGTAGTACGGCTGTAAAAGGAAAGACGTTTAAGAAAGCGTACGACTGAAAATATTTTGGTGGAAGGTTGTGGTTTAATTTAATTGATAAGGTAAATTAAATATTACAATATGCATATCGAACTATGTAAAGAGGCTTGGGAAAGTTTACTGCCAAAAATATTTTTTAAGGAGGGTTGCCACATTTTTGAAAAATTGTATTCGATTAAATTGATAAAATAAATGAAATATTACATTACGTGTATTAAACTAAAGAAATTTAAAAATGTTCCACCTACATATGTGAAAAATGCGATTGAGCTAAATTGATAAGAAAAGTTAGATATTGCATTAGTAGACTTGGTAGAAAGTGCGCGGTATGTAAACTCGAGTTATAAGATTATAAATTAAAATCCCAGCAGAAAGTCGATACTCTACCTCCTTTCTAAATACGCTATAAAATATATTAACTAACGCACACAATTTTTTTTTTGAAAATCGCACTTCATTAAGCTCTTTAAGTCTATTTTGTTTTTTAAGAATAGGTCGATAAGAGTTTTGAGAGAGAGAGTAACCACACTACTTCTAAGGCGCAGTGGAGCACGCGCCCGGTAATTGTTATTGTACAAATACAATTTTTACACAAAAAAAAAAAAATTGTATTCACCAACTATAATCAGCTTTGGAAGCATTCACCTTTCGGCCTTAACAAGGTGCATGTGGCAATGACTTACGAATTCAAAAAAAAAAAAAAAAAATACTTCAAAAGAAAATTACGAATTAACTCTTCTAGGAAGCCAATCATTTAAAAACTCATAGAAAAAGCACACATATTTTGACGAAATTATGAAATGGCCATAAGAGGCTTAACATCTACGTGAATGAAAAAAATATTAAGTAAATTGCAGCATGCGCCGTTAAGTCAAACTAAGGAGATTACAAAACTATTGATAGCGTAGGAAACGACCTCTGAACAATTACTATGACTCTTGAACAAAAAGTACGTACAAACATACATACATACAAATGTCTCTACATACTTATATCACATATGCAAAAACTTTAATAACCCTTGCCGACGGCACACAAAAATACCTACTACTTCCCTATATAGCTCAACCCGTTTGCAATTGGGTTGCATGCAGCTGACCACATTTCTTTTCTTTACTTGCATCGTATTTTACATTACAAAAGCCAAGCAGCAGCTACGCGATAAACACCGTGAAATAGTATAAGTCGTTCGATTATAAATATGTAGATGCTTGTCGACTAATAGATGAAAGTGTAAACAAGGCAAGCCAAACAATAAGACAGCGCTAAGACAACCAATTTGGCGAATGACCAATCAAAATGTTAAGCCATTAAAGACTTACGCAGTTCGCAGTGGATACACAGACTGTGCAGGAAACAAAGGTCAAGTGTGCGTACCAGTTTGGTGTTTTGTGTTTTTTTTTGTTTATACATATGCTTTGAAGGTTAAAGCGGCAAGCAAAATAAAAATATGGCAACAAGTCAAGTGAAAAAGTGAAGATAAGTAAGTTGTAAATGATAGGTAAAAGGTGTGGAAAAAATTGGACATGAAAAAATAAATTAGTGACTTGTGTTATTTTTGTGATACAAAATTTCAGTGGCGTACTATTTTTTCTTTAACTTCGGGTCAAAAAAAGGCTCCATGTAAAATTCGCTTAATTTAAGTGCAGTAATTAGCTCTGATGTTATATAACTTTAATTAGCTTTTTGTGTACATACAAGCGTTGACTTTCACTTCCACATTCGCTGAATTGGGGAGCCACATTTTTTTTTTTCGTATTTAGCGTAGCTAATCGCTTTTGTTAATAAACGAAAACTTGGAAATTATTATAATGCATTTTTAATCACTAGATTGGGCAAAATTTCGTTTGTGCAGCTGACAACTGTTTGAGTTACTGAGTTTTTGTGAGTGGAGTTTCAAGAAATAACTGCATACTTACGTAATTAATGAAAGTCTATTAAACACCATATCAATGGCATGTGTGAACAACCACAATGTAATGTAGGTAAATAGGTTGGGTAGCGGAGCGAGAGTTCGTAATATCTCATTTATTGAGAAACCTTCCTTCATCGCATAAGTAGTAGTAGAACTTTTTAAAAAAGTATCGATACTAGTACTCGTATAGAATACTCTAAAGAAGAATCGATGCCAGTACCTACTCATATTTGCAAAATGTATGGATAGTACGAGTATTTCAAATATTTTTAAAGCAAACGCAAAAAGTAAAAAGAAAAACAGATTGCTCTGCTTTTAAATTCTCTTCCTGTGGTCTAAAAAGCATATCTAAAAGAATTTTTGAAACTTGCAATAAGTTTACTTCTATAAGAGCAAAATAAATGTTTATAAAAAAGCGTATGTAAAGGTTTCAAAAGCAAATATTTTATAAAGGTTTGACGCATTTGTTTCGACGGCTGAGTTAAAGATTGACCTATTTCGGAAACGCCCTATCTCACAAAACTTTTCAAGAACACACTATTTCAGAATTTGCTTGAAAAATTTGGTTCAAAAATGCCCTACCTAAACTTTCGCTTCAAAAGCGCGCTATTTGTTTGAGTTATCATAATATTGAAGTAAGCGAGCGCTATGTTCATTTTCATCACAATCACACCCTTTATCGGGTAATTGTTAAACGCTATTTTAATTAAAAAAGTTCTTAAGACGTCAGTACTTGTCATAAAGTATCGAGTACTCGGTACTACTAAGTAGGTACTCATGAAAAATATCGATTGACATAATACCTATAATAATAGTCCATTTCCACCAGCAGCTTAACAGCAGTTAAGTTCAAAAAATTTTAACATGGGGTTATCGGAAAGGTTAATTTCTTACTTTTTGCACTTTTTAGCTTAATTTTCTTGTATCTATTATTAGCAATTACCGCATACGAGTTGTAAACTTTATTCTTCCGATAGGCATAAACTGCTTGGTGGAATTTAAGCGTAATAACACAGATAATACAAGAATTTCTTAGTAGTCTCTTGTTTGCAACTTGTGCAATTCACTTCTGGGTGATTGGACAACGTTTTTAAACAAACTGAGGACCTTTAAGCATTGGAGCGATATGAGTTGTTTAAAATTAATGGGTGGGCTGACGTTTTTACAGACCGTTCTTTTGCTTCTATACCTTCTAAGTGATTTTTCTAATGCAAGTTACATTAAGCTCGCATTTAGTATTTATTTCCTCTTCTTCTGCTACCACAAAGCGGCCCGAGGTGAATACTTTAGGGTAGTTTTAGTTCTAGTAGGTACGTCTACAACACTAGATACATGCTGCCATCTTACTAGGGACATACATGTAGTATCCACTCTTATAACACACTCTGATTTTTAATGTTGAAAAGTCAACAAATATTCTGCTCTTCAATTCCAAGGCCCACTAGCAGCTTATCTCCGGGTAGTAAATTTATCAATTTATTTTCAGAGCCAACCAAAGCACATACCAATTGGTAATTCTTTAAACTTAGTAGTAGCTGTATTCTATTTAATAGCAACCCAGTATTCGCATTGTTTTCATTTTATTTTAAGATTCATGTACATACATACACTTTTTTGCCTCAAATTATTCGCTTAAGTGCCGGCAGTACACGCTCGTTAAATAAACTATTTAGTCAAAGCTGACACCGGCCGTAACAAGAACAATAGCATTAAATTAACGCCAGCAACAAGAATAGTTGCAATTAAATGCATACTTGATTACTCGTAGCTTGAGAAAGGTTTGGCAAAAGAATAAATACTAAAATCTACTACATAACTATGCATATATGTAGGTACACTTAACATTTTTGTATACATGGTGAGTAAGTGTATTCGATTTCAGTGCTAAACCAGTTGACATTGAGGCTAAGTACCTTATGTTGCGGTTGATTAGCCAGTTGTTGGCGGTTTGGTGGCTAGCGGCTGGTAACTGATCCATGTAAAGAATGACGTAAAACGTTAAGTGGAGATTTACTTCAAATGACTGGAGAAGAATGCAACGAAAATAGATTTCAAACAAAAGAATTTTATTACTTTGAATTTCTTAACTTGAATATTTTTCGATCTTCGTTATTTATTTATTTCAAGAACAAAATTGCGCAATGTGTGTTTATTTGTGAATTTTGCGGCTTTTTAGCGGAACTTGTCAAATTTTATTTTCTGTTATATTCCACCAGGCAACAAATGCTAATTAAACCAGTTTTTAAATTATTCTTATGAACACACATTTTTCAACTTTGGGATGACTAAAGTATTTATCTTTTCTCGTGTTAGCTTACCCACCTATTTGCTTTGTTCGGCGGCCCCACCACCACCACGTGCTCTAAATATGTATTCACTTAACTAGCTACTACCATTCACTTAACTATTTAGACCGGTTCTATGCTTACAGTGATTTATCCAGAAAATGAAAGGCATTTATATAGTTGTACGCAAAGTTGATTTGCCAATAGCTATTTAAACTTGTTGACCTGTAGACCTAAATCAGGTTTGCTTGAGTCATAAAAGTAGTACACGCAGTTACAAACACACTTAAGCAGATTTGAATTGTAATTAAAGTCGTTAAATTGATGGTACATATATACACTCTTTTGCGACAAAGCGTCTGCGCGCGGTTTTTATGTACTTTATATATATATACGTTTCTGCATACTTACTTGCTCCTAAATATTAAAAAAAAATCTTTATACAATATTTCGCAATAAAAATAAAGTAAAACACAAAAGCACATATCCGGTTCTTTGACGTTAAAGTTAAGTTACTTAAGCCTCTAAATATAGCCATGTTCTTGCTTTTGTATGCATCTACACACATATATATGTATGTATGTATGTATGTATACCTGTGAGTGACGCGCATAAAGCTGCTGTAAAAAAGTGCCTGCCATTTGTGACCGTCCACGACAAATGCAATCGGTTTAAAACTTAAGTGAAAAATATTTGCAAAAATTTTGTAAACAACTTTGAATGCTGCTGGTTCACAAAGCGCAAAAGACTACTCAATTAATTAACTAAAGGAATGTCTGTGCAGCAGCAAGGCAACGGAAGGTAGCACCACCTATTTTTAAAGGGCATATTTGAAATAAAAATGCCAATGCACGGAAATGCCTCTCAGTTAATGGTATGCCATAAAATTGCAGTAATAAAGATGGCGATGCAGATGGAAATGAGAAAATAAGAAAATTGCAGATGTTGGACAAATATTACAAATCCAACAAAACAGAAAAAAAATATTTAAAAATTAACAAATCATTTTTAAGCAAAAACACAACCGACTTCAATTCTTATATACAAATTTAGGACTACCGTTAATTTTTTAATGATTAAATTATTGGATCTAATTCAAATTAATACGGGACAACCGTTGAGGTACCATCTTTTTAATAAAAATAGAATTTTCGAAACTTGTTGATATGAAATAAAAATTCTGACGAATTTATAACCTCCTCTTTTTTATTACAAGTTTTTATAAAACTTGCTCTATATGTGGGTATGAATGTAAGTACCTATGTATGTTTGTTAGGGGCAAATCTTGAAGTAAATTTTTAACCAATTTGCCAATGACCTAGAGACTTGAAACTTCACAATTGACTCAGAGCCCGATGACAATGCAATAAGGAAGATTAATTAATCCGATAGGTGGCATAGGTGTCGATATGTTTGAAAACCCCTTATTTGTAGTCCGATTGGGTTCATATTTAGAACCAGGGTCCGAACGTGATAGTTATTGATGAAAACTGTCATGGAAAAATTCACTACGAAGGAAATGTTCTGCAACTAAATGATATATACCAGTCGATTTCTTTTTTCACCGAGACTCGAATTTGAAAATAAATTTTTATTTGCAATTTTTATGCAATTAGATAATTTTGATTTTTATATTTTATGTCTTAGATAACAGTTATTAAACACTTTTATCTATAAAAGTCATCAAGAAAAATCAGTCAGTGACTTTTTCTTTTAAAAGTCATCAATATAAATAAGTCACCGACTTTTGTTTTTGCAATTATTTAAAAAAAAATCAAAATTAATTGTTATTTCTTGCGTAAAATATTATTTCGACTTTGCTCCATCAATTTCAATTTTTAAAAAGAGTCTTACTGAGTTCCGTTTTGGTCATACCAGCACAAGTGACTCGGAACTTTCAAGTCACCCAAAAGAGGTCGTCACGCCAGTAATCGTCAATAAAATCGATGAAATGATATTGGACGTTCTTGGCATTAGAGTGTGTGAGGGTGGCTGAGGTATATAACATTTTAAATTAAATAATATTTGGGTAAGAAAAAGGTTCCTTGGTTGCTTACCCTCGACCATAAATGCGAACGTGTGACCACTTCAAAAGTGTGTTTGGCGATATTCAGCCCCAATCCGAACGAAAATTTGCACCGTTTTGTAATCGTTGAAGAAATATGTACCACTTTTTATTTCTTTCAGTCCCATATGAAAAATTCGTTGTCACTCACAAAAAATAATTTTGCTCTTGCAAAAAAATAAAGATTTTAATGAAAACAATTACAATTGCCTGCAACATTTATATTATTACATTTAGTAATTTGTGGTAATGCAAATTTCATAGCGACTACCGGGCGGTAGTGGGCGGAACGCTCACTAAATTTTACCTGCAACAAAACTGGTATACTTGGGTGCGATCGCATTTGCAAAATGAACAACGGAACCGCCTATTACACGACGTGATGCGATGTTTTTATGACTTGACGTGCTTGCCCTTACTGCCCAGAGCTCGTCTCCAGCTATTCATTGCGCTCTTACATATATACATATCTATATATATACTCACTATATCGTTTTCTGCAATGTATGCTTCCGTCTGTACTTACTAGTGATATGCTTGTTCGTGCTAATATCTATGCACACATCCATACATGCACACATACATATGTATGTACTTACAACTATTCCTCAATGCCAACTGCTTCTGTACGTAGCAACGGTAAGTATGTATGAATTGCATCACTAAACTGTATTGAGTGTATTAAGTTGAGACAACCACCATGGATGGAGTCAGCGCGCCGCATTTTTTACCGTTTGGCGCTCAAAAGTGTTAATAACAACAGTAGAAGCATCAGCAACACTCTATCGCTTGCTATTTGCAAATTTGTATTGATTTTTGTTTGAAATGCTTTTTTTTTCTTTTTTGCATGCACTGCAGCTGAATTTTCAGTTTCCTTATAAAGGCTGCACGATTGCACAGCGGCGACAGCAGCAGCAGTAGCGGCGATGGTGGTGGCAACAATTGCGCCAATGTTGCACAAGTTGGCGTGAAATGAAATCAATTTCCGCGTACTTTGCAACATGCTCTTGTTTTTTGTGTGTGTTTTTTTTATTATCTTTTACTTTATATTTGGTTTTGTCTAACTTTTTGTTTTTATTTTGCTTTTCCTTTAAAGCTTCGTTTTACTGATATTTCATATTGGGTAAACCACAAAATTGTTATGCAAAATAAGCATTTCACAAATAAATGCCGAAACCGCTCAGATAATATTTTTAAGTGGGGGTAAATAAATAAAAGTAGAAACTTGAGCAAAAATTATGATATTTTCTTCTTTTGACATTTAGTGTTATTAAGATGTTTTTTGTTACAAAAAAACAGCAGGTTTCGATAGAAATAATATTAAAATCTCTCCTTACTTTTGCTTAGTGCGAGATCTTCATTGCTCCCAAAGCGTCTAAATATGCTAACTGCAGTGTAGAGAAACATTATGGGTATCAAATTAAAGAAAAAATGCTGTAAAGTATTACATTTTTTTTTGGCACGTGACAACGATTAGATGTTGAAAATGTCATTTTATAATTTTATCCTTCTAACTTTATCAGCTTAAAAAACTTAAATTAATTAAAATGGCATTTTCAATACCCAATCGTCCTTTGAACCAAAAAGTTTGTATTTTTTAGTTCTACAGAACTCTTTCTGTCACCTGCTAGCCAATCTACATTGCACCAAATTTTTTTAAAAATGTTTGGAATTAATCATATCTTTGAAGCAACGAAGTCCTTTAAACAAATCCCGACGTCAAATAGAAATTTGGCCCGCAGTTTCGTGAGTATATTGATTGCCAAGCCAAGCCAGCATTGAGTCTTCTTGGCGCTAAAATAATCGCGGAAGGCTGTGGTTTTCGAGTCGTATGTGACACGCACTTCTGGCGATCTACAAACACTATTTTGATTTTTGTTCATAAACTTTACTCTAATATACATGATTCCAATGGTAGAGTCAGAAGCGTATCGAATTGTCGTTGCGAATGCAAATTATTCTCAAATACATACTCCTCTACGCGAATCGCAAATGACTAAAGTATCTCATAAAATCACCGAACAATATTCCAAATGCTGCCTGGGTAGTTGTATGTACTTATATATTAGGGTGCCTAGCAAAAATAGTTGAGACTTTTCACAGAAATTATAAAATGTTATTATAATTTACAACTCTCAGCCAAAACATTTCGGCAAAATATTAAGATTTTAAAATATATATAAAAAATCTCATTTTAATACCGTTGAAAAAATTTCAAAAAATTTTTATGCAAACCTTTTAAGATTAAACTCTTCTATCATCGAAGGTAGTTTTTTTGTGAAAATTTGTTTAAAAACTAGTTTTATTTATAAAAAAACTCTACGTTTTTAAGCATTTTAAAATTGGTCTTGCGCACGTAAAACTTACTATTTTAGCGAAATATTTTTGGGGAAGGCTTAATATATAATATATTTTATAATTCCGATAGAAAAAACAGTATATCTTTTTATGAGGAGTGATGCACCGTAATGTATATACATATGTATATGTGCATAGGCATGCGCGCATTTTAGGCCCTGTAGGGCAATTTCAGGTTAATACCAGACGTAGTTTTAAAAATGTGTAAACATTACAAAACTCAAAGAGTTGCGAAAATGAGTTTGTAGTTTTGCCAAAGTGGTTGTATTTCTATCTGTGTGTACTATTTGGATGTGTTTCTATCTCATCAGCGTAATAACTAAAGTTTCTATATTTTATAATATTTTTCTCTTAGTATTTTCTTGCACTCGTTTTCTTGTTTTTGCGCCAATAGTTATAATACTCACCTTTGCTATTGTTGTTGGCATCTGCAGTGATGCATTAAATTCGAAAAATATTGCATTGAACGCTGTTATTGAAGTGTGAATTTTTCGCTTTGACTAAGAGTTATAAAATTGAAAATGTTATAAGCGTAGCGTCTAGCGGTGGATTTGCAGCTAAGAAAGCTTACTAGGTGCATACATACGTACATACATAAAGATACATGTAGACAAAACTAGTCATATTGAATACGCGCTTGAGCATCCAATGAGGGTTTTTTTAAGGTATCTACACGTGCATGAATGTGTCTATAGCAGATATATAAAAGTACAACTATAAAAGCACAAAATAAATACATATGTATATGTGTACACATATAATGACAAGTACAGTCGAGAATTATCGAGCTACAATCTCTTAGTCCGAGCTGGACAAAATTCGGGCACCTTATTCCGGAGGTGGTGCTAAGCAGTTGGAATATGAAGGCCCCATGCTTCCGACGAAACTTCTGCATACAACTTGAAGACGCTCGTTATCCAGCGACACATACTAAGAACCGGACACTTCCTGACCCTGCAACCCTCGGCGAACCACCTTGGTGTAAGAGTAATTTATGGAAAGGAGAGGTAGCAAAGCAATACTATTGTCAGAGATATGACCACAGCTATGCACCATTTCTGGCCACCCTCAAGTGGAGGGTTTGAAGAAGACCAAAAAATATTTAAAGATATTAAACGATGCGTTTGCCGCAACTTATTTTGTAGTAATTTATTTCTTGGTTTGTTTAAATTTTGCCTTTGGAAGTTTCTTCGCAAAAAAAAAGTTCACAAATCTTAGAATTTGCTGCATACATTTAAGACTTTTTTCTCCGTAACCGCTTCTTAGTCTGAAATATAATTTTTTCAAAACTAAAATAGGTTTTTTTTACAATATTTTCTAACAAGAAATGAAGCAAAGTTTAAACTCGGAAAAGAAATCTTAGATTTTTTGCGATATGCACCGTGAATATTTGAACATTTTCGAAAAAAAAAAGAAAAAGCAAATCTTTTAATGTTAATTTGGAGTTTTGTTTTATTTATTTAAAGTACAGAACTTCGTTTGTGCCATTTTAAATGCAAAATACCTTTCAGCTCAACACCTTCCACAGTGCAGGCACTTGAAAAGGCATTTGCACTGCTTAGCTTACAAAGCAAATAAATCAAATAAGTAAATAAATAAAACCCAACCCCGTAGTACTAATAAAACAAAAAGAAACAAAAACAAACATTTACAAAGAAATGAACTCTGCAGCAAATCTGACCCTACCATTTTGCTTTTACCTTAACTACTGGCTTACCTAGCACATGTATCTATTCCACTAAAGATACAAATATTTAAATACCATTAAGGCATGCAAGGTGGCAACAATAACAACATAAATACATACATACATATTTATAATAAAAATAGCAAATGTTGCAAAGGCATTTTAGAGCGACTGCTGCAGTCAGACCGACGAGCCAAACCAAAGTGCCAAGCTGTTAAATGGCTAGACACAGTGTACATAAATAAATATGTTTATATTTACATATGTATTAAAACATTTGGATATCTGCACTCTCATATACATATGTGTTATGCCTTGCACATTGTTGCAAGTAATAGTTGTGCATTAAAAACTTAAAGCAGACGAGTGCTAAAATGAAAAGAGAAATACGAAAACCTGGCAGAAGAATAATATAACTGTTTAGTTGAGGGCAAAGTAGAAAAAAAAGCAGCAAACTTAACTTGTCTGAGACGTTTTAGATGCAAACGAGTATACGCATTTGTATGCATGTGAACTACATATCGGCATATATGTGTGCAGATACATATAACTGCATTGCTATAGATGCGAGTCGGTATGTTTCTATTTGTGTTTTACTAATATGTAAAGTCTTGTATGCTAACTGTCTCGACAATTTATGTGGCACTCCAAGACATTTCAGAGCCAACTTAAAGCCAGCTCAGCTGCATGGCTACAGACAGACGCAAGCAACAACAGTAGGTGGCAGCCATTTAAGGCAACTTGGCGGCATATATATGTACAAGTTTAACCAGCATGCAGAAATATGCATATAAACATATGTATACATATATGAGTGTATGTATCCGCAAATGTACATATACATACATACATACATACATGCATGTATATGCATTTATTTATTTGTTTTGTGTGTCACAACAAGTTCAAAAGGAATGCAGTTTTGCAGAGGCGATAAATGTTTTGAGTTTGCGATTTTGTTTCTTGCACTCGCGTAATTGCAGGCCACACATGTGGTTAACAAATACATGCAAGTACATATAATAAGAAAAAATGCATTCTCATATACAGACATATGTACATATAGACGCACAGCTGTAACTTTTTTAAGTAAATCCCATAACATAGTGCCAACTTCTTTTCTTTTCCGCAAAAATTTGCGCTTTTTATATTTCTGCATATTTATAGCGCTCATTTTTGGTTTAACAAAATTGAGATTAGTGCATGATAAAGTAAATCGTCACCTAAGAGTGGAAAGGTGTCAAGTCCATTTTTTGAAATTATTCAGGAGAAACGAAAAATCGATGTAGTTTCGTAGTACTTGCCATCCTGCATCAAAAACTTAATTTTGAAAAAAATGGACTTGGCTCCTTTTCACCTTTAGGTACTGAAATATGTATGTAAAATTAAAATAAATAAATGCCATAATTTAGGCAAAAGATATATGCATTCCGTCGAAGATCCCGACGTTGTCACATCGGGAATTGCTATCATAAATTCCGTCGTGATCACGAAATTCTCCCGTAAATTCGAAAGGCAGCACTAACTACGAATGCATTGGAATTGCTGATAGCATTTCTCCCGAATTCGTGACGGGAGATTTTTTCACGACGGGAGTTCACTCGAAATCTGTGATAGGCCTGATAGTGCAGCGTTGCGCCGGTGAAATGAAGCTTCAAGGAAGTATCAACACTAACAAACTCATGCTAACACTCACACCTGCATACATACATATGTATATACGTGCACCGTTATTAGTGCACCTTTGGCATTTTTCTGTGACATTTTCCGCGCATAAAATGCCAAAAGTTGCCACATGTTGCCAGTGATTGTAGTTTATTGTTGTAATTTATTATGTGTAACAATGCTTGTCATCGCACTCTGTGCTTGCTCACGTGATCTATGTATGAATGTGTGTGTGTATGTGTGTGGGGCACGGCATGCCTGTCACACCAAAAGTTTTAGCATGACTGGCATTTTTGCACTCACAGCTGTAGGCAGGTAGTGCCAAGCAATTGTTCGCTATTACATACATATATTTCAAGTAGGCGTTGAGGCGTGGCAGGCTGTGTTATTTTAATTGTTGAAATTTTGAAAGATACAATTTTTTATACATATAGACATGGAAATAAATTCGTATGCATAAATATTTCCGGCATTTCTGAAGTTGAAGTTAGTAGCGAAAGTTCACAAATTTTAACCTCAGCGCAGACTGGTACAATTTAATGTTGAATAAGTTAACAATAATGCTTCATTCGGTAGGGTAAATAATGAAAATGTGACCCACAATTTCATCCTCAAGAGAATGGTGTGGAATTATGGGATACAGGGTGTATATAAAAAATTATGCGTTATGGGTGTCTATTTGGCAGCAATGATTAACTTTGAAATTTAAAACCAATATCCTTCTTTTCTTAAAATTTTGGTACCAGATAGTACCTAATTTCCTTTTACGAAGAGTAGTACTACAATAAATTTTTTTCGTAATTTCGATTTTCTGAAAGCAAAAAAAATTTATAAAACAAAATATTTTTCGCATATAAGGTAAAAATTATGTGCAAGTCCCTCTATCGCCGATCGGAAAAATGTCTATTAACCCGTGGTGGTGCACATGGTAGTGCAGAGTCGAACCAGTCGGATGCACACTAGTGAAAAACTAAGAACTGCGCCCACAAATCACGCAAGTGGCTAGATTTACTGTGTATTTTATAAGATTTTCTACTTCACTCAAATTTCTTTCGGCACAATTTATATAATGCCCAGTATCACTTAACTTTCCAATAGCGAACTATAAGCACAAAAGTATCAGAAACTTAAATTCAATTGGTATTTGGATTTTAAAAGCTTTTAATTATTAAAACCGAAGGAATATCACTTTTCAAAATGCTATTTAATTAATAGATATTTTATATGTACAAACATATAGTTTGCAATTGCTTACTATTTCGAGCATGAAATTATCAATTAGCTCTAAACAAATTGCTATTAGCCTTTTGGCATAGCATAAATTAATAAGCTTATTTGAATTTGTTTAAAGTTTTTGCATGATTCATTTATGCATAAGTATGTATGTACATGTGTGCTTTCAAATTTTTATTGTTCAATAAAAAGTGCAGCATTACCAATAAAAAAAAAGTACAACCAAAACTAACACTGCCTCCATTAAATAAATAAACAACCATTCATTCGCATTTTCTCAATAATTGACAGCGTTTTGACCCGACTCAGAGCGCTTAAGCCACACTTTGACAGGCCATGCTGTCAAAACAAATATGCTTATGTAAATTAATATATATATTTTTTTCGAAATAAGGTTTAACTCAAAAACAACTATTGCATATTTTTAGTGAAGTTTTTATTTATGTGTATATTTTTTATATGTACATTAGGGTGGTCCTTAAAAAAATCAAATGAACGATTTTTTTCAGTCTCACCCCTTCGATCGGTAACACCACTATCATAGATGTCACATATAAATTTTGGTCTCCATTGGAGTCGAAGGGGTCAAAGGTCACATGCCTCTATGGAGATTCAAAAAATTAAAATACATTTTCTTTTTTCTCTAATACCCGCAATCGATACTACCATAATCAAAGATATCACATATAAATTTTGGTCCCGATTTGAGTCAATTAAGGTGTGTCGCGAAGGGGTCAAAAGCCAGATGCCTCTAAGGACTCAAAAAATTTAAAATATGTTTTTTTTTTAATGCCCAAAATTGATGCTACTAAACTCAAAGATATAACATACAAATTTTAGTCCCGATTAAAGTCGGCTAAGACGTCGTCATAGAGTAATCTGAACTTTGACCTACGTGCGACACGCCGTAATCGGGATCAAAATTTATATGGGATATCTTTGACTATATTAGCATCGACGTAGGATATGAGGCAATCTGATGTAAAAATTTGCTCGCTACATTTAAGGACCAACCTAATGTGCATACTATATGCACTTAATAAATTTTGCATTCAAATGCCATTGATCGCATTCATTATGCTAATTAACTGCTAAAATATTTAATTTACTACAAACAATCTCCATGGCAATGCAAAATTTATGCACAAATTTTCGATAAATTGAATTTAAACTGAACTTTTTGAAACACAGCCAACTTTTGCATACAAAAAAAAGTTGAGTAAACAAAGCATTTACATTTTAATTCAGTGTGCACTAGCAATTGCGCTAATTCAATTTAGTTGGCGTTACTTGTCAGCTGTAAACGTAAAGAATAAAAAAAAAATACTTGCACACACGTACAAGTGCACACACATATCTTGAAGCAAATAAATAAATAAACAATTTTGTATGATTTCATTAACCCGATTATAGTGCGCATGCGGCGTACTTAAAGCAGCAATGCATGATTGAATGAGTGAGCGACTGCGAGTGCAGATCTGAATTGCACACATTTTTGTGACAGTTAAATGCGAAATTTGTGTTGTTGACAACAACAGCAGCAACAACACATACATACATATAATATTTATGAACGGACTTTGTGGCTTTTTTTTTGTTTTTCCATAGAAAATTCCGAAAAAAAAACTTGACACCAATTTGTTACACAATAGCTATAGGCACGCGCTTTTAATGTTACTCATACGCCACGCGCCACACTTTAGTTTAAATAAATTACTTTCACTATTTAAAGCAGTAGTCAAAGAACATACGCATTTTTGTAAACCTATTTCAAATAAAAAATTAATAATCTACTATTTAATATATTTCTCAGTGGTAGGCAATATCAATAATTTTCTCCTGAGATGTATTTATATCGCCTAAAATTTATGTCGCCTAAAAAATATTTGAGTCAAAATTGTATATTTCGATAATGAGAACAGCTAGCGAGATAAATGTAAAATGTTTTTAAAATTTTTGAGTTGGAGAGTTCAAGAAATATAGCACCATTGGGTAGAGACATGAGCTTTTAAATGATATAAAAAAATAGGAGGTTTCAAGTGTTTTCTCTCTGACCCGAAACTAGTATGCAATGAACTTTATAAAAAGTTTAATGCATAGGTATGTTTATGTGACACTTACTTCAAAGAATCCACTTCCGTGGTCACACAAATTTTAAGATACGTAAGAACTTTTGTTGAAAGTTCCTTAAAGCTGTTTTAAGGTAAAAAATAAAATTTAGAAACTACTTTTGATGGTAATTTCGAAGGCGTAATTGAATAGATATTAGCTTGATCTTAAAAATGGACATCCAACCGAATTTGTTTTAAGTTTTTCTTAATTGACTTGAAAAATGCATGAAATGATTTTTGAAAAACAACTCTTTTTCGGCTCCCCAGGCAGTGATAATAGATTCCTTGGCGCAAGTATGTCAGAAACAAGTCTTTAAAACTTGTTTTAACTCCATTGCATACTACTTTTAAGTAAGAAAGTAAGCACTCTGTTTTTGAAGGGCACTTGAAATACCCAGAACATTCTTTATTCAACTAGTAGAAAATTTTTTTCCAAATTCTCCACCAGCTTTAGAATAATCTTAAATTTATTTCGCTAGCTCGTCTCCTTCTCGAAATAATACTTTTTGTCCGAAAAAAAGTTAATTTTTCACACTGTGTGATGGCTTCTACCAAGTGGTTGGAGATGTATATTATCGGTTCGCTTAAAAGAGTTCTGTCGAACTTCACCAAATTTGTGATATCGGAAAAACGCTGACTTATTTGGTAATTAACTTTTATTTTTTTTTAAAGGTGTCGCAAATCAGCAGAAAATGTCAACCCGCTGTGCGTGCGTATTTCTGCTCTGAAAAGGATTTTATGTGGCCTCACTATTTGTGTGACAACACCAGCACAAATAGAAAGGAGGCCCCAAATATCTAAATACAACTAAATAATAAGATAATCGGAAGCAAAAATGGCAATAAAATAAAATAATATATATATATATATATATATATATATATATATATATATATATGTCATGATTAATGCTGAAATTCACCTTTACAGTTATCGTAAGTTCGCAAAAATATACTTACTACGCAGTATATGAAATATCAAATGTGGGGCTAGAAATTCAAATTCAATTCAGGCTGGCACGTTTCAATAACACTCCTAAACAAAAAAAAACTTAAGTAACTAAATACATGCTCACATGTGTATATGTACAAAAACATATACCCGTATATACATATTTTTGTAATGAAAACCCACTATTGATATGCATACAAACTTTACAAATTTTGTTAACGTCTACATATATAGCTCTATGAAAAACAATTTAGTTATTTATGCGCATTTTCTGGCTTAGCAACTTTTTTGCGCGACATTTCCTCTAACTAACGCTTCTTTAATTAAATTAAGAATTTCGCATAAATATTTAGTATAGTTTTGTTGCTGATAAACATTGAGTTAACTTTTTCGATATTCAACAAATAAAGGCACAAAAATTAAGCAGAAACATTTATATGCTAATCAACCTAGCTTAGATTGACGTTTTTAGCGCAAATGCTAACCGTATATCTCAGCTCCTCTGAAATAACGGCACAACTCAGAACTAAGACACTCAAAAGACACTCTTACTACAAAATTCTTATCCAATATCTACTAATCCTTTATGGCTGGTTTATGTATAAAGATTAAGTAAGGATTAGACATTATTTTTTCTTTGTTTCGAGTTGTGTCGTTATTGCAGAGGACACAGGAGATATGTGTATGTAACTACTACTACGAAAACGAATAAAAATATCACAAAATAAAATATATGTAAAATTGAGTAACAACATCTTAACTATAGATATTAATAACCAAAACATGCCTGCACTATGCTATGAGCATGGATTTATATTATTTTTATTTTATTTTTTTTAAAACATACATATTTATACATATATTAACTTGAATGTATGTACTTTAAATATTTAGCTGATTTGATTTAATGTTTCTATGTAGTTACCAGCATGAATAACAAACTTTTTCCAGTTTTTGCTCGCTGCTTTTGTCACTTGTTTTTCTTCGCCGACCATATAAAATGTAATTAAATCAACAAATCATGCAGATGTCACATCGTATCAGCGACGCAACATCATTTCATCACTTTAGAGAATGAGTTCAAAAGTGAATGGCTTGTGTTGTGTGCATTTAGTTCGAATGTTCACTATATCGAATGTCAAAGTTCAATTATCGGCAATTATTGGATATTTTAGTGACTAGACGTTTTATGACTGTATGCAGTTGACAAACATTACATTACATTAAATTATTTACAAGAGAGATTGCTTGTGTAGTTTTGCTGTTAAAATTTTAAAAATATTGGAATGTGTTTTATATGAAAATATTCGTAGTACAAAATAAAAATTGCGATTTTTTTTTATATTTTTAAAGAAATTTCTCACAGCTGATTTTTTTCCGCCAACCGATTAGAAACAAAGCAAAAAAATATACACAACGTTTTTTCGAGAGAGCTGTTGTTAGAGAGTTTCTTTATATAGGTATGTGTACTTAATCGATATTGTTTTCGACGCTGCTCATCTATTTGGAATTGTGTCAAAGAAAACGCGGCTTCCATTGTTCACTGCTTACGATTTTGCTGTGCCGTCTGCCATGCGCTGTACTCTATTCTCTGGTGTAGTTAGACTCATCTCCATCGTCTCGGTTGAGTGTCTAGAGGCGCGTACTACCACTCGTAAGATCCAGAGTTTGCTCCTTGATCCGAGTAACATCCAAAAAATGTTTTTTCTCGGCCAAAAACTTGTAAATATGCGAGCGTCAAATATTTATTTATTTTGAATGTCTTTAATAGCGTTCATCTCCACACGATTCGCGGTGGTAAAACTCTTCGTGTTGAAAACTTTTCAGGTACGATCTGCCTATAATCACTTCAGTTAAGTGAGGTCGCGATAACCCTTTCTAAATGTATGGGCTCAGTCGATGTGTCTTTCGTTTATTTAAAAAATCGTTCCACTTATTCTGCCATATGTTTAGAATAATATTTGCCCATATTTTCCTAGTTGGAGTCGTTAAATAACCATTGATATATATTAATATATGTACACACATGTGCTTAAGTTAAAGTGTGAGAATATCTGTAAAAAAATCTAATTTTGATTAATAATCAATTTGAAACTTTCGCGTCTACTTTCTAGCAAACATAATATAGTATATGTATATTAAGGTCGATCAATTTGTGTGGGAGATTTTTCTCGACTATGCGCATATAGCGAAGGTTTCTACGTGTAATTCTAGGAAAAATTGCCTAAAAAATTACACGTAGAATTCTCCTATGCTATACGCGCCTAGTAAAAAAAAAAAAATTACCCGCCCTAATGTATATACATATGTATGTTATTGCTACTGAAAATAGTGCCACTGATTTACAACACAAATATTAACAACATCAGAAAAATATTAAATGCACATACACTTGCAATGCAGAAGAAGGACAAAAATGAGCTCGAGTGGTTGCAACAAAAATTTTAATTTTCGGTTTCGATTATGAAAAACCAACTAAAAATGCGATGCCATCTAAAAAACCGAATCTTGGCACATCAGCTGCCAACAGAAGAAGAAGCTTAACCAACAAATCTTACGAAACACATATACTGTGTATGCATGTTCATTAGGGAGGTCCAAATATGCATGTGAGAAAAGTCAAAATGAAATTTTTAAATCTCACACCCGTTAGCATTGTTCTATATTGAAAAAATTTACCATTGTTTATTTTTTAATTAAATAATATTAAGAGGTCGCTTAAAGCGCGAAAAAATTACCCATTTACATACATATTTTATAAAAGAAAAAAACTATTTTCCTTAGAAATGGTAAGGAGCTCTTGAAACCCCATATTATTCAATCTGTTTATCTGCAGACGACTCCTAAAAATAATACCCAATTTCCAATATAACCATTCTTTGATATTAATGAAGGACTTTTTTTGGTCCTGCCCTCATTTTTTTGGGATTTTTTTGGACCAAAAAAAAGTGTATAACAAAAATGGTTAAATAAACAAATGAGTATTATTTCTTGAAGTATCTTGGTGCGAAATAGAGATTTTTAAAGCTTATGTACCATTTTTACGATTTTTTTTTCATATAAAATACATGGGACACTTTCCAACTAATTTTTGATCAAAAAAACAAGGATATATATTTTTCATTGCAAGACCTTATTTTCTTTAGACAACCCTAATGTGTATACATATACATACTACATATCCCAAATACACTACATCTATAAGTACCGCCAACAGCACTAATAAAGCCGGCTGCAAGTTTGACGCTAATCAGCAGACCGGTTAGTTTATAAAAAACAAAAACAAAAACACACAAACCACTAAAAGTAGTCAGCCAAATATGGTGGACAAAACAAAAATTGAGAAACGCAGAAGAAAAATAAAAACTAAAAATAAATAAAGAAAACTAGCACGCAAGCGCCGAAAAAACATTACATAATTGAAATTGTTGCCGGTAAGCTGGCAGCGAGAGGATCGGCACAGGTTGAGACGCGGCATGAAGAAGCCGAATTTATTTGTTTACAGAGCTCATTGGTACAACTTGTGTAGATGCTGCTGCTGGAGATGTTGATGATGATGCTGCTTTGCTATTTTTTTGTTGTTGTATGCTGTGTGGCGGCAAATGAAATCGAATTTGTACTGTCGATTCTCATGTAGATTTTTTTAAATTTTTTTTCTAGCCACAGACTGATGAAATGAAAAGTTAAATTAATTACACTGTACAGCACTTGGCTGGGTATTGGACAAAACCAACTTTGTTTAAGAGATTGACTTTTAATTAAAAAAAAGTAATTTCTCGGGTTTTCGAAGTTAGCGTCCAAGATCGAGATATGGGCATTCGGAGTCGGAAATTGGGCCTTTAAAAAAAAATAATTTTTCATTCTTTTTTTCTGCGAACTTATATTACAGGTGCTATACCGGGTCAGAAATTAGTTAAAAATTCTTTTAAATATAGTTTTTTTAATATTTCGAAGATCTGACGTTTGACCCTTTAGAGCAACTGTAATAAAAGTTTGCACAAAAAGGTTACATACCGTTTAAATAAGAGCAAAAGGCAGCCCACGTATTTAATTTTACTTTTTTTGATGTTTACATACAATAATTAAAAACAATTTTTTATCAAAGGTTTAATTTCGAGCTTCAAAGGCCCAAATCTCGATTTCGGAGGCTAGCTTCGAAAATAGGAGAAATTAAAACTTAACTTATGAGTCAATCTCTTCAAAAAAAATAAATAAAAAATGGTATGGTCCAACACCCAGAAAAAACGCTTATTTTGCCGTATAGTGCTATGAATACATGTAAGAAAACTAAAACGCGCAGAATGAAAGACGCAGTGGGATTGCGTGAATATTGACAGATACAAAAAAGAGCAAAAGTTCATGAAAAAATGCCAAAAAAAAATAACAGCTGAAAATTTTGACAAACCAGTTTGTTAACTCAGCGACTTACTAACCTAGAAAAGTGGTCAACACTAAACTGCATACACATTCATACATGCAGACTTACACTCAGACGCATGCGCTTTCATACAAAGTGGCTTTCATTTGGCTGATGGCGGCAAATGCGTAAAATTCACCACTGCCACTGATTGATACATTTGCTTTATATGTACATATGTACAAACAATCTGACATGCACACTTACAGATATGTAGATAAGCACTTGTATAATGTGGCTACTTAAATGAAGTTTGGACTACACTTGATATGCGGCACGCCCAAATGCATTATTTATGCAACACACTGTGCTAGCGACTTTTGTTTACTCACTTTTCAATTGGTCAATAGTGGATAGTATTGTGTATGTTGCTGTTGTTGTTGTTATTGCGGCATGCTAGTGACATAATGACAGCAACAACAAGTGTTGCACTACCAGGAAAGTGCTACACACAAATACACAACCATTTTCAATAAATATGTATGTATGTATGTTCGTTTGCTTTTAGGTAGTAAATAAGCTTGAAAAGCGAGAGTAAAAGCAAATAGCATTAACTAACTGATCGAATGGCCGAGACGTAATCGATTACGCGAAAGGGTAAATAAATTATTGAGTAACTTGGGCAGGTTTGTAAAAGCTTGGCGCGGCAGAGGTGTAAGAAGGTAAGATAATCGTATGTACATGTGTATGTATGTATGTTGGAACACATGAAAATTGGATTGTAAATTATATCTGATTTTAGGTGAACGAAGTTAGCGATGAGAAGGTTTTTTTTTTCTTTTTCTGAGAGCTTGATCGTACATAATTACTATAGAGGCTTTTAGATTTAGTTTCTGATTTAGTATTTCCGGATATGGGTACCAGTAGAGCATCGTTTAAAGAAACTGATTAATTAATGAGCTCGATGCTACTATTGAGCTCATCAATCTGGACAGCAACTGATGTTTTACCGATTAGCTTCAAGTAATATTAGCAGATGCTGCGTAAACACCATAAAAATACCTGCGGACCAAAACTTATTAGAGTATGGCACCAACAGTTCCCATTTTTGGCAGATGTCATAAGCGGGCCAGCCGCTATAATGTAGCGAAACAACATTCATTTTTTTTTTGGACTTATTTTGCGTTAAATAAAGAAACCCCGCACAAGCTTCCGATGTGAACTTTCCATCGATTTGATCGAAGCAAATCTAGGGACCCAATATTTACCAACTTTCCAACTTTTAGAATTTAAGTTACACGAATTGAAGCTGGTAGCATTATTCCCCAATATCTGCTCATTTCTAAGAATGACTATTACCGAGGGCGAATGTTTATCCAGAAGGGTGGTCCAAAAATTAATTTGAAAAAGTAAAGTTAGAACTTTTTTGCTCTCATTCCCTAGGACTGTTCTGTTTTTTTATTAATAATTTTTAATTATTAATCATTAAATATTTAGAGGTAGCTCAAAGTTTTGCATGTATTTTATATGGACAAAACCAACTTTTCATAGAAATGGTGTAAATATCTTGAAAATCAATATTTTTCAATTGGATAACTTTGCTTCTCTTCAGGATATTCCCAATAATAATATCCAATTGCTCACTTGATAATTTTTTATAGTAACTATATTTTATACATAGGTCCGCGAAAAACCCCAGAAAATGCAATGGCGGACCATGGACCATTACAAGTTTTAGTTTTAAGAAATGTTTAAATAAACAACTGAGTATTGTTATTGAAAGTCTCGTGTAGAGAAGCAGAGTCTTCCAATAAAAAAATATTGATTTTCAAGAATTCTATACGACTTCTACGAAAAGTTGCTTTTTTCCCATATAAAATACATGGTAAATTTTTAGAGCTTTGAGTGACTTCTAAATATTTTTTGATTCCAAAATAACAGATAGGGATATATTTTTTATATAAGGAACAATGCTAAGGGGCGATATCAGTAAAATTACGACTTAACTTTTTTGGACCACCCTAGCATTCAGTCTATTTCACCTTTCTACGAAAACTTTAAATTAATTTAATGGGTCCTTCAATGACATCTTCCCTGGGGCCCGACCCTACATCCTGTTTTAATGGGTGATGGACTCCAATGAAACTAGAAAATAGACTGCATAATACAACGGACGATATACTCAAGATCGTAAAACTGCCTATGATATAGTGGCCAAAAAGGTTTTTTCTCATGGAAATGTTCGCCACAAGCATCATAGAAGCACCAAGTCCAGCAGGATCAAACCAAGAGTAGACAGGTGTGCATACGTAACTGGCAAAAGTTCGCAAGGAAAGAAAGGAAAGCAAGAATAGTGGAGTAAAGGAATTTACAATGTCGGCTGAAATATAACTTACAGCTTTAACAGTAGATTCCATTTTGAAAATTTGAACTCTACAAGTAGTGGTACCGTGATTGCTCAACTTAATACTAGGCACCCTACAACAAAGTTAATGAAGAATTACATCTATTCATTATTCTGTAAACCCGTGTAACATTCTTACTTTCAGTCGGCTGCATTAGGCGGCCAAAAGTGGTGCTACAATACAAACAAATGCATCTGCAACAATTATTCAAGTTGTCTTTTATCGCAACAAGTCTATGGGTGGCGCCACTGACTAATTTACTTGAGTGCTATAGCAAATGCAAGCATACATACAAATCTACATAAATACATACATATGTATATGTAGTGCATAAAAACTCACACATTCATAGCAACCTGAAATGTATGTGTTTTACTCCTTTTTGCTAAATCTCCTCGTTATTTTGCCTATTGTTGCTTTTGATGTTAGCTCGTATTGTTGTTATTTGTTACTACTTTTACTTACTAAACTACTAACAACATAATGCTATGTTGTTCTACTAAAGCAGTTATGCTATCTTCATTTGTTTCGCATGCTCCAAAAGCTAGCATATGAGTGTTGTTGAGCATACATACGTTCCATTCCGCACATTACAAACAAAATGAATGCAACTCAACGCGCCAGGAAACAACTGCAAGTAAACATGCCACTGTACATACATACATGCATAAATACTTTAGCCGGTAGCTATTGTTGTTATTGTTGGCTTATGTTACTTTGCACTTAGCTTCGAGTATGTATGGTGTCGTTACACATTTTTGTATTTCATGCAACATTAGTGTGCTAGCGTAGTACGCATTACACTAACGCTGCAGCTAGACCACTTCAGTTAACATTGTTTGTATTTTGTATGGTCACACCCACACATATGCATGTATGTACATGAAGGTGCATATATGCATATGAGTGCACGTCTGGCGGGCAACAATATTTATGTTGTTGTTTTTAAACGCATTAAGATCGCCTAACAAGCGACTGCCCACCACCTACCGCAGAACAAACGTACGACGACTGACCATCTAACCAACTCCTCCTGCGCGCATAGCAATAGAAGCTGCGGATGGCTGATGTTATGCCTTGCAGCATACAAGTATGTAATTGAGTAAAGTGTTTGGTGTACTGCAGCAACATTTGTTGGACAAACATGTATACAAATTGAATGCCTCTATAAGGATGTTTGTATGCATGTGTGTTTGGACGTGAGTGGTTTGAGAGAACAGCATTTTTATACGGTAAATAGCTTGAAAGTATGCAACATAACATAGCAACCGCCCGTACATATATGTATATATGTATGTATATTGCTTTGGTACTCGTAATTTTATGACTTTTCCATGTTGTCTTAAACTCGTATTTGTGTTTGTAATAGGTTTTTTTTTTACTACCCATACTGTTGTTGTTATGCTGCAGCATGTTTTTCGTATTTAATTCAATGCACACGTACTCTGTAGTCTGCAAGTATGTACATACATATGTCCTTCACCTGCCCGGTGCAATGCTCGCCAAGTACCAGTACTCGGATATAAATGCTTGCCGTGGACATTGTTAAGGTAGACGCGCCCAACGTCTGTGCAATTTATTTACAAAAAAAAACAGCATTTACTTTTCTTAAAGCAATGTTTTCAGCAGATAGGATTTTCATGCAGTTCAAAGCAGTTTTAAAATATCTTATAATGCCGGATCCACACTGGTCATATTACAAGGAATACTGTACCTCATCACTGGCATAATGAACTCGATAAAAAATTACTATTTTTGACAATATCATCTAGCAAGCCGTATTTCACAGAAGATATTCCTACAAAAAAGAGTATTAGAAGCACATCGATCCTAATAGTCTCTCCCCGTCGACCAAACTCTAGTTGAAATATTGATTCATGCATTAATATGCCGGTACGTTTGAGCTATATGTTTGAATTGCAGATACATGTAGTCTGAGCAACCAGTACAGCGTTTCTATGGCGGGTTAATAAAAAGAGGTTCCGATTTATCAACTCTCATTATTGATTTTTCCTATGATCGGGGAATTAAGTGAAAGAGATATCTATTGGTAGAGGCATCGTTTTGATGCTAATAAAATTAGGCTGTAGAAAAATTAGCGAGAGAGAGAAAGATCAAGTGATACTCCAGTCTCTACACCAGTTTCTACAGTATACAGAGCAATGGAGTTCTCATTAACTATGCCGCCTTTTCTACAGTTTCGTTAATTTTTTTTTTTTAAGTCTACCGTGGGTGTAATAAAATCTCAAGAACACTACCATAGCTAACCATATTGACAATGGTTTTGAAACTAGTTACGGCAGTTGATTTATTTTGGATACCACTGAATGATATACATATCGCCCACCGTCTTCAAAAGAGTCACAACTCAAAATAATACGTTCGTCAGAAAAAGCGAAAAACTATTTCGTAGCACATGCTAATCATATAAGCAAGGGCGACTTTACCTTCATTTTTTACAGCATTTAATTTTTTAAGTAATTAATTAGTAATCAATAAAAAGTTGACATTTAATCATTAAACGATGGCAGAAATAAACTCGGAGGTTTGCTATTTCCTGCCGAGGCGCGATCGCTATTCAAAAAAACTTTTTCGAACCCAGGTTCTACCATTTGGCCATAGCGGCAACAATTATTGCACGCATATAATTAACGAGACGGCCATCCAACCGAGCAGTGGCAACAACGCACCAGCTTACTGTGAGCCAACGAAATGAGCGCGTCAAGAGCAGTAATAGGCGCGAAACAACAGCATCGACAACAACAACAAGCATTAGTAAACCGGCAACCGTATGATTGCTACGGCAATGTTGACCATGTCAACGACGGCAATGACCGCTGTGTCGCCTGTAATCACAGTAGTGCCATGCAGGCTAGCCGGCGGCGTGTTGGTTATTATAGTTTACTTTTGTTTATTATACATACTATGAATGGACTTTTATACGCATTTTTGCGGCCAAGAAGTGTTGTTGGCCATTGTACTGCCGATACTGCCACATTTGCTGTTTATTACACACTCATAAGCATAAAAATGATCAGATACTTTCCATTTAGTTAAATATTAAAATTTTCATGATTTCAATGCATTCAATTCAGTTTTGAGGCATTAGCATTGCTGGAAAAGCTGTCATAACTGTTGTACTAACAATGCATATGAGATATGTTATAAGAAAAGTTTAGACGTCGTTTTTGGTAGAGTTAATGTCAGCAAATAGTTTTAAATAATAACACTTCGTGAAAAAACATATTTTATATTTACATATTTATGTACATACATACATAGGCGGGTATGTATACATACATATGTATGTAAATATAAAAATAGTATCGCATTATTGATTTGCTACCGCAGTAGCTGTTTGCAGTCATCATAATAACTCTACACGGTGAGTCTGTCATTTGAGTACCTTTGAGCGATAATTCGATCGGCAACAAAAAAAAACAGCCCAATCAGCTGTCACCGCCTGCGACTTTATGTTATTTTTTAACTCCTTGGAGTTTATTATTCAATTTTTGCTATAATATGATTTCTATAACCGGCTTTCTATGACGTTTGTGGTTTTTAAAGAAAGTGAAAGTTATACGAAAACAATTACAGTTTTTTTTTTGCATACTTTGAGTGTTATTTACTGCAATAGTTGATACCAGCCGACGAGTATATGACAGAAATAAATCTGTGGCAAATATATTTTCACGGGTTATATAGCTTTTAAGGGACAAAAACTTTCATATAAACATGATGTGGTTATTGTGGGGACGGCGAGAAATTGTGGTAGGAAAAATTGTATTTAATTTGGAATTACATGAAATGTAAATGCAATAAAGAAGTTTTTAGTAACTTTACAGCAGCGTTGGCTAGAGAAGGCAATAGACCCAGTCCCTTACTGATATGTAGGGCTCGGTCTCGAAATATGCACTCAAAATTCAAAAGTGACTCAAAATATGAACACCAAAATTTACATAGACTTGAGGGTCATTGGTAACAATAGCCAAAAGATGTTACAATTACAATGTGATATTCCAAAAAGAAAAACCAAATTAAAATTTTTTAGCAGAAAAAATAAAGTAAAAAGAAATTCGATCGATCAGACTAAAGATAAGTGAGCAAATCGGATTAAAAAAAGTAAATTTTGACCTAAGGACTAATGAGTGTCAACAGTATTTTTCCAGTTAAAGAAGTTAGGGGTGAACAGGAAAGCTTGTCGGCCGTTAGAAATATGCTATGTCAACTGTCTCATGGAAAAAAATGGGAATAAATAAAGTTTAAAAATTTTGAGTTGTGACTGTTTTTGATTTAGGGTGCGATATGCATGTGTGTTTATATATGTATGTGCTTGCGAATGTTTTATGTTTACTAAGCCCATGAGGCGTGTCATTTGTTTCGCGTGTTTGTCGTTGAACTTGTTGCAGATTTGCAAGAAAAATTATACGCACATTTATATCGACAATAGTTGCATACCCTGTGGGGAAAATCTCAAGTTCTGAACTAGGGGCGCTTCTAGTATGTTTAGACCCAGTAGTGGTTCGCGATAAATCTCTTTTGCAAACAACTCGCGAATTTAACATGGCTATGTCCTAGGAAGTATCAATTGCACCCGATGCATCCTTTTTTCGATAGTTCCGAACTAGGTCTAAATTCTAAGTTCTAAAAGCGACAGACGAAAGAAAAAAGTATCATGATTTTTCAATCTTTTTAGTTCTTCCGTGTGTGCGATTTAAATTATTTTAAACGAAATGTGTTTTCAATTTGAAATTAAATTTTGTTTGAATGATTATAAGAAATGTACGTTTACATAGCTTTGGCTGTAGTTGAGTTTGTAGAGGTGCTTGCTGTTAGATTCCAGAAGATCCCAAGATGTTAAAATGTTAACATAAATTTTGCTTTCGTATTACCAAGCTATGAAAAAGCGTCTGTGAAGTGCAGATTAGAAGCGTATTTGAACAAAAAAGCCGCCAAACACTTATCTTTGTAAAGTAAACAAGCCCCTGCTGCATCCTTTTTTCGTTAGTTCTGAACTAGTTCTAAATTGGACACATGATATCTAGTTTGTTCTGTATTCCTTTTGCCATAGTTCTGAATCAGATCTAAAGTCGAACCTTGGATATAGATTTCTAATGGAAAAAGTGAAATAAAATAGTTTTTAAAAGTACGAAATTTCGCTTATTTTGAACTAGTTACTATCGGACTGTTTTGTTTTGACGATCAAATACGGAATTAGAAATTTGATTCACTAGTATAATTTTTAATAAGAGTAAAGTTGTTCAATGTTTACTATGAAAAATGTGTAAAACAGCAAGAGCAGCAACGTCACGCATGCAATTTTATAATTAGAGTAAAATGTTCAACGCTGCTGGGCAATCGGCGAAAGGTGCTGATGAATGGCGGGCGTGCAAGACATGCGTATATGTATGAATGTATGTCTGCAAGTGTTAAATTATATGTACATAAGTATGTATATAAGACAAGTGAATGTAACGGCAACTGCCCGACAAGGTGAACGTCTAAACTAACCTAATTACGATATTTATGCGTGGCAGCCTTTTCTTTTTACACGAAACTTTACGGCCACATTCATTTTTTATTTTTCTGATTATTTGTTAAACTTTTCTACTTTTACTACAAAGTATGGTGTACTTTCATCTAGCGTGTAGCTTTGTCTGTATAATGTTGAGCAATAAACGAAATGAAATGTAATGAAGTGTCGCTTGGCGCTTGTTGTTGGCTTATTTTTACAATGCTTTTATGGTTTTGAAAACAGCTTCTACTAATTTCCTTTCCCTTTTTTTGAATATTCCAAACTTTTCGTTACTGCAACAGCAGCGGCGTCATTTCACATATGTATGTACTTGTTGCCAAATAGCCTTCAAGCATTCGTTTGAATGTATATGTATATGTAAGTATGAAGCTAGGTGCAAGTTGCATGCCAACAACGAGCAAAAATGCTTACTACAATCTTACAAAGGGGCGTTTCACAGAGTAGCTGTTGGTAGCTTGCAGCTTAGTGCAGTTGTTTTTATTTTCGCTTGTCCCATTGTTGCCTTGTCGCGCCATTAGCAAGTCATTAAAGTTAATGTAGTTGCTTGCGCGGTTGTTGCTATCGCTCACACGCCTCTAAAGATGCGCTGCTAGCGATAAGTAGCATTATTTTACTTTCATTTCTTTTTTTTCTTGTTTAAAGAAAATCATGCAACATTTTCATCGTCACACACATTTCTGCTCTTTGTTGAGGGGAATACAACCTGTTGCTGTAATGTACAGCAAAAACTTTAATATGTTGTTTAAAAGAAAATATTTTAGAAGTATTTAGCGCAATCCGTGACCATTTAGGCAGGCTTTGGAATTACTACTTAGTAAATACCATTGCAAAACTCTTCCATCTATAACAGCTCTTCGCTTATTTTTGGTACATCTTAAGCTGCTTCTAATCACAAGCTACTCTTTGCTTTTATTAACTGCTGCTGTGTTGCAACTACACTTGTTGCCACAAATTATTTTGAAGCCATAAAATGAGCAAGCGAAATGTAAGCTAAAAACATGCACATACGAGTACATATAAATGTAGGTAGCATAGAAAATCTTTAAGCATCTTTTCGTGCATCCAACAATCTACAATGCTGGCAGACGACTTTAAAGAGCAACAGCTGCAATTACAAGTGGCAAGCTGCCACAAGGTTGCGACATCAGCAAGGTATAAACATAAAGTTGAGCGTACATAAAAAAAATGGTACATACAACCACATGTACATACATACATATATATGTACATGTACTACATGAATGCCTGTAAAAGGCAACAGGCATGTTTGTGGCAGCAACAAGTCGGTCAAAAGCGGTAACGCCAGCGAAGACAAGCATGCAAAAAAAAAAAGCAAAAATAAATGAAAATCAAGCAAAAAATAAAATAAAATAAAACCCTAAAAGGAACGGGAAACCATTTGCCTGACAATCTTGTCGGTGACTCTTCTTCACCAAACATGCGGCTGCCTGCCTGCTAGCCTGTCCTGTCACTTTACTGCAAATTGCAATTTTGTTGCTTTTGCCTTATTGCTGGGCCACTTTTCGTGTTTTTTTTTTCATGTACTTGCTCATTGCGCCATCGATGGTGTTTGTATGCATATTTTTGCATTTTTACTGACAACCAATTTGCAATGACTGTAAATGCAGCAGCAGCTTTGCCTTTACTTTTTAAATATTGGGGTGTACACACATATACACGTATGTAGTTATTAGGATGGAACGGATTCCGTACGAAAACAAAGTTTGTGATTAGCAAGGAACGGAATTTTAAGGGCATGACAAGGGCAAAATAAAACTGCGAAATGACAGAAAAAGACTCTGAGAATCGCAGAATGGCAAAAAAGTGCACTAAAAAATAAGCAAATAAGAAAATATTTTTTTTTTAACTAAATTAATTTCATTTTTAAACCAAAACTTTAGGGTACTCACAACAGTGCCCCAAGCGTAGTATTGTTGTATGTCGTAAACTTTAAAGGGCTAAAAATATATTGAATCGTGATTTTCATGCAGTATTTCAACATTAAAAATAATCCCAGTTTAAACTTTGATAATTCTTAGAGTTGTTGCTTCTTCCTATTCCCGCAAACATATTCTGAGCGTTCAGCATATATGAGTCTGAAAGGAGTCCTAGGTGGATAAGAAATGTGGGCTTCAAACCAAAAAATATGTGTGACTCCTATATGAATATCTTAGGAGTCATATATGATCCAAGTTATGAGCCAGCCTCTTGTAACAATATAGAATACAAGGATTCGAAAATTATATCTAAACTTCTTTATACAGAAATTTAAAACAATTAGAAAACAAAAAAATTTAAATAATAAAAAAAAATTAGCTGCAGCTGCTGCTAATATTATGTGGGAGTGTATATATGCATGCTAATTTAAAGAAATTTTTGCTGAATGCCTTTGCAAATTGAGTGTGTTCAATTAGACTCAAAGAACAACCTAAACTAGGGGTCTGCATGTAGCCATTTATGAGGCCGATAAGAGCCTCAAAAAAGTCTGAAATGATTCATATATGAGGCCAAAAATTTTATTAAAAGACTTCCAAATGAGCCATATATGAGGCCATTAAGGGTCCAATATGACTCATATTAAAGACTCATTTGATGTACGAATTTAAGCTCATATCTGTCGACCTTCGGAGGAAGGGAAATACCTTCATGTCGAACTCTTAAATGCGCTCTTTATGAGCGTAAATGTTTTCTGGCATTTATCGTTTCCTACATAGGTACTTTTCTTGAAATGACAAACATTTTTGCGCCATCAAAATCCCCTCGAAGTTAGTTAGCGTTCAAAGTAAAGTTTGTTAAAAAAAAAATTCGCTGCCCACCCTAATGTGCATTTATATTTCATTGTATTTACACACACAAACATATGTACATACGCGTATTTTTGTATATTTTATCTCCAGTCGCCGATCATCTTGAAGGACGTGCAATTTTTATTCGTATTCATTTTATATATTTTTTTGTGGAATTTTATTGCATAATAACTGGAGCACCTTGAATGGGTTTAATGTGTCATTATGCAATAATTGAAAACAACTATGTACATAAGTATACTGTATACACGCGCATATGTACATATATTTGGGTTATAAAAATAGCGCTCAAAACAGGTTCGTTGATTAAAGTATGAACGTTGTTCACCTTCTTTTTTATTTTTTTTTTATATCTACATATTTTTCTCTCTCTTTATAGATTATACGACGGCTAGTCTGAAAAATACACACCATTTACTATTAATGTGACTAATTAGCGGTAATTATGGATTAAACACCTTATTACCCAAAGCGGTGATGTTTTGCTGGTGGTTGGGTGCGGTTGTAGATGAAGTAGTTGGCTCGGAGAATTTGTTGCCATTCAATGAGCTATTACTTCATAGTTGTTCTGGCTACATTTTTTTAAATTAAAGTTGATAGTGGATCGGTAACTTGATAGTATTTTTTTATGTACCTGGATCAGGATTATGTTAAGTATATAACCAGTTTGTGTCGAATTTTTAAGTCGCGGTCTGAAATTTAGGTGCGAGAAAGGTCTTTACTTTAAATCGGCACTTAATAGTTCTCAATCGAAATACTATTTTTTTTTTTATAATGCACCTACTCATGTTTGTTAGAAAAGTACTAATATATATACAGTGATACATATGCACTTAAGGCGTTTCACAAAGTTAGCAAATCATTCCTTCGTAATAGTAGTTGGAAAAGATTATTGAAATCGCATATTTGTTTTATAAATACTGTCCTGTCAATTTATAGTGTTATCGCCTTTACTTTTTAAACATTCAAGATTCTTGTAATTTTGGTGCAATCACTGGACTCTTAAATAAAGGTTGTTTTTGTTAGAGGCTCCATTTTATCGTAGCAAATTGCTCAGCTCTGGAAACGCCATGATCAATTGTGCTCAGTTTGGTTTGCAATTTCATCATGACTAGACTAATGTTAGATTATCTCTTCTACCCAAAACATTTGGTGGACGCGTTATTTCTCGAAATGGGCCAGTCGATTAACCACCGGTCCATCTAAGGCCTCTAGATTGCCTTCACTGTGGTTATGTGAAGTCATTGATATATTTATTCAAAAAAGAATGAAATACCTTGAAAATATTAAATTAACTATTTTATTAAAAAAATTGTATTTAACTGAAAAATCAGTATATAACAATTGCTTCTATTTTAAGTCATCCACCATCGAAGAGAGTTTAAAAAGATAATTTTATTAATCACATAAAAATACACTTGAACTGAGTAAAATTTATGTTCAACTACAGCCATTCGAAATGTGAAAGCTTTATAACTGACTTTAATTTATTTTTATTAAAATTGACTACCCACTCTTAGAATATCTAAAGCTGGCTCATTTTGATATTCGAATAGATACAAAAATTAATTTTGCATTGAATAAAAAATTTTAAATTAAAGCATACATAAAGGCGTTGCAAAGAATAGCAACTCCAATGAATGAAGTGCATTGCAAATTGCTTAGTCTGAAATGAATGTGTGCGTAGAATTTGCCACGTATTTACCATCTGTGCACGTGTTGTTACTGTAAATCAATTTTTATTTTGCCTTTTTGGCTCAAAAGGGACTTTGCACCAAAATGTGGCTGCCTGATGAGCGATAATCTAATTGCAAAACCGCAAAAGTGTGGCAGCGCTCATCACGCACACCTCGAACGTGCACGCATACAAAAAACTAGCGTAATTTCGCTCACTAATACAAGCATAGATATCACTTACGAGTATCCTGCAGAAAAAAAAATTCCCAATTGATAAAAGATAACCCATTTGTAGTTAGACTTTTTGCGGTTAACTAGAAAAAGCCAACTTGACACTAGTTGAAAAGTAATGCTTTTTTCTGCACTTCACAAACACTTTTTCCAATTCAGGACTAATAAAATGATGATCGAAATTTTATATTATCATTCTGAAGTTATGGCGGACGAAATTCAAATATGAGCGTAAAGTAAAAAAATACCAAAAATGTTTTTTCTCTTATTGATATTTTATGTCCAAAAGTAGTTAGTTAACATCTGATGCAGGGCTAAACACCCTTTACATCACCATAGCCATATAAATAACTTTCCATAAAGAAACATATAGTTAGATAAATTTCCTGCAGAGATGCATACTATATCCATACATACATACAAACAGAAATTGGCAAATGCTGTTGGCTACAGCTAAAAGCTTAGCCACACGCTAACCAACATTTGACTGATTGCCAACAAAATAAACAGCTAACAAATGAAACATAAACATCAAGGCAAGAACAGGAATGGCAAAAATTACAACAACTAACGCACACACTACATATTAGAAAGAGAGAGCCAAAAAAAAAACGAAAAAAAACTAGTTGCAACCGCAATGTGCAACATAAACAAATGTTGCAAGAGTGCCAACAACAACAATTTGAGCTAAGCTAATAAAAATACACAAATATGTAAATAACGGTATGTGTTGGTAAGTGTTGCAGTGAAAAGAGTGTACGTTTGATTAAATGCTAAAAGCTTAGTTAGTAACCACACAAATGAGCGCTCATACCAACAACAACTACTGCAAAAATTAAGGTAGTTGACAGAAAAAATAAATATAAAACAAAATAAACAAAACCTTAAATAACTAACTACTTAAATTAAAAAAACTATAGCAAATCTAAATGGAAAGTGCGACTAACATTTTCCTTAGACTTCATAAAATCAAACTCAGAATAGAAATGCCATTTTTGAAACTCAAAATTTTACAGTGTACGCTTTGGTTCATTGATGCTCAGCACCAAAGTTTACTAGCTGCCTGGAAGTTAGTTATTTCTGTTGTCTATAGATACTAATGATGCTCACAACAGGATCCTTTAGAGAACCGATCGGTCCGGTTCGCGCAAAAACCGAAAAACGGTTCTAACGGAAACGAAAGTTGATGCAAAAAGAACCGAAAACGGGTTCTGGAAGCACTGAAACTCGATTCTAAAATACCCAAAAAACTATTATAGATGAACCGGAATATGATCTCAGACTAACCGAAACAATTATGCTCCGAACTGAGGAAAAACGGTTCTAACGGAATCGAAAGTCGATTCGAAAAAGGGTTCGGGAAGAATCGGACCTTGGTTCCAAATGAACCGAAAAACGGTTCCGGAAGGACCGAAACTTGATTCCAAAAGGCTCTATTTAGAAGAACCGGAATATGATCGCAGAATAACCGAAAAAAATAAGTAAAAAGAATTGTTAAAACATTCCAAAAGAACCGTAAACAGATTCTTCAGAACCGAAAATCTGCCTCGAAGTGCACATTGCACTATGGGCAAAAAACTGACTGGTTTGGCATAAGGTATACATATAAAGATATCAGCCCGAAATTCGTTTACGATATGTACTATAAAGTTCTGAGTTGGCATACCAAAATTTGTTCGATTCGAGGCACTATATCATATTGCTGCCATACACCCGATCTGGGCGACTTACATCGACTTCGTTGGTTTTGATGCTATCAACTTGAAATTCGTGAGTTCTGAGTTGACCACGGCAAATTACTATAGGCCACTTCATTTTTGTGACAAATTAAAGACGCACATAACCAATTGGAGTATAAGTTCTTAAAGTCCACACAATTTTCGAGATTATGCAAAATTCATTCGACAATGAGATTTTTCATTAACTTCATGATCCGCAAATACAAGTCTCGTTTATGTCAAAACTGGCGACACTTGCTGTAGATAGCTTGATATTTTCATATGGCTTCTGCGTTCTTAACAACTTAAACACATATGTAAAGTTAAACCAAATTAAACTTGTGTTGATACGTTTTTTGAAAAAAATGTAAATTTTGTTTCAATAAATTTAACTAAAGGCTCAAATAAATAACTAGCACGCAGTTTAGTTATCCATTCCCTCCTTTCGCTCTTCCTTACTCTTTTTACTACATTTTCACAACAGCCCTTTATAGGGGGCACTCGATGTGTTACCAATTAAAAATGTTATACTTAATTTTGTCTACCATATTTTACATTTTTTTATTTATTTAAAACCATCAGTTCATCATAAAAATTAGTGAAATTTTATGAAAACTGTATTAAATACTATGCCATGTAGCCACCTTTAGCGCGAATAAAATCATCGGGTTTGTCCGGGTGTGCTGATATCTGGTATTGAACATAGCGTAAAGGTAAATAAACAAATCTAGCGTAAAAAGATTTTAAACGATGCTATATTACCTCGGACATAAAAGTTATTCGGTAGAAATAATTGGACGTTTCTGAAATCCAACTTTTTTTATAAAAAAAAACTTGCCAGCTTCAGCTTAAGCCCAACGGATTTCTACAAGTGCTCCATTCCCAAGGCCAAAGTATCAAGTAAAAAATATGAGACACTTAACACCACTGGGAGAAATTACCAACAGACCATATTCGTGAAACCTGTGAAGCATTCTCTGATAGGCTCCGCGCTAAAGGTGGCTACATTCAATAGTAAAACGCTTTTCTTCAAATGTGACTAACTATTATGATGAACTGATGCTTTTTAAGTAAAAAAACAAATTGACAAAATTATAGCATTTCTGATTGGTAACTCTGCGAGTGCCTATCCCTGTATTTACTTGCACATGACTGCCAAAGGAAAATTTTGTTAATTATTATTTGTAGTAGCTTGTCGAAGTTTGTATTGTTACCGACCATTAAATACCTGCCAAAGTGATTTTATTTTACACTTAATTTCATATCGTCATTCACTAGCAACAACAGTGGTAAAGTTTAACAGCAGTGACTGCTTGGTATAGTCCAGCAAACCACCAACCCAGCAACCTATCATTTATATTTACCAACCAACAGCGGTTACGGCGGTATTTTCTGATTTTCAGTTACTATTTATTTACACTCCCACTCTAAATTATTTTATTTCTTCTTTATTTTGGTATTGTTGTTTCGCGGTTTTTGTTTATGTTGGCTAGCTGACAAGCGGCCACAAAAGAGTGCCACTAAAATACATGCCACACAACCCATTATAGACGGCGACACGGGCGTATTGCATGCACTGGACAGCAGGCGATGCCACTAAGCGACTGCAAAGCGACTGCGTATATGTACGTATATATGTATGTGTGTGTGTGGATTCTTGTTTTTACTACAAGCGATGCCCCTCTCCTCCTGCCACCGTCAAAGTCAATAACTTTGCCAAACATTTTGTAGCTGCTCGTATTGAACACTCTTTGACGCTGTTAATACAATTTATTTATTTATTTTTGTTTGTTCATTGTTGTTGCTTTCTGGCGGAATTTTAATTAAATATTTTCAGTGGTAGCAATTAGATTGTTAGGAAAATCACAGTGTGGACGCTGTTGAATTTACCATAAAGCGGTATTAAGTTTGAATAAAAGTGAAAAAAATTTCAAATACCTAATACTCGTGAAGTAGAGTATGCTGCCCACACGTCATGTGCAACATTGCGGAAGTAGTGTGTGCTTATGATAATTTTTTTCCAATTTAATTTTCCTAAATGCCATGAATTGAAATGGATTTAGGATAAATTGTGATGTGAGTTGGAGGGCAATAAAATTTATAAATAACCAAAAAATAAAAAATCCATTAAAATAAAAATAAATAATAAATAAAAAAGTGAAGTAAAATAACTTAAAAAAGTAAAAAATCTAACAAAATAAATTAAAGTAAAATGTTATACAAATAAAACAAAAGCAAATTAGGAGACACAAAAAATTAAAAATTTTAAATATTTATATGTTTGTGGAAGCACTTTTGTTTTAAAAAAATTTTGCTAAATAATAAATAATACGACCTAAATTTTTTTCATTGCAATTTATTTCCGTGGCATTCAAAAACTTTCTAAAACAAAAACAGAAATCGCGTCATGCTGCCAGTAGAAGTAGTACAATATTTTCAAAATGTATAACCAACATTTTTCGCAAAAAAAAAATCAAAAAAATTGCTTAGAACACTATCACTGGCACACACGAATGTATGTATGTATGTATGTATGTATGTATTAAGCGCACCTAGGCAACTAGCGGCATTATGCTGCCACAAAAGTATGCCATTCTACCGCTTTATACTCCGCAACGCGCCAAGCGCTTGCATTCAATCAGCTAACGGAAATTTCCACATTCACCAATTCGCAGATGCGCGCACCAGCATACAATTTCATGTTTGTTGTTTGTATCTCAGCACAACAACGTCATTAAAAGCTATTACACATTTATTAGGTACCTGTGCGGATGTGCTTGTGTATTTGTGTGTGCTCTTGCGCTGGTGTGCAACGAAATTCAATTGAAAGTGTTGCATGTTGCAAGCTGCCAGCTGCCGGTATTTACCAAATGTACTGTCAGCAATACTCTGCGGGTACGCCTCCATATAAATATGCTAATAGCCAACGGGCTTGCCAACTTTACGGGGCAGTTTATTGATGCAACAAAACAGCAATATCGCATAGGTACATACTTACTTAGTAAAAAAATTGTAGTGCAACGCAACTGATAAATAACCAGCATTTGATTTCAACCACATTTCACTTCGTAGAAATTTCTGATGAATAAATTTATTCAAGCATTATGAAAGTTTGTTGTATGTATGTATCTGAAAATTGGAAATTTTCAAATAGCAGTGCAATACATAGATAAGTATACTATATGTATATGCATGGGTGTTTTGAATACGCATACAATGTTGGTTTACAGATGTTGCCTTATGGTCTAATTATGCATACTTCGCAAAACTTCGCATCAATTTCAAACTGTCAGGTGAAAATCTGTTGAATTCATTTTGTATGTATTCCATTACGCAGAAATTAGCAGAACTTGTAAAAAATTAGCGATCTGTTGAGTTTAGATTTTGCCTCACCTTTTCATAAGTGACATTTAAATTGCAGTAGTACCAATAGCATTATTTTTTTTACAGAGATGTATGGAAAACATATTAGGGGGATTCACGGCTCCATCTATGTAATTGTGCGAACAAGTTAAGAATAGGGCCCGTTGAGCTAAACTAAGAAAAAGTGAGCATGGCCCGCCGCTTTTCTCTGATTTTAATGGAATAAATTCCATTTTGGTGCAAATTCAATATTTTCAAAAGCTTATATTTTGAAAAGTTTTGAACCAATTTTCATAGGGTTGGAAAGGTAATTAAAAGTCCTTTGATTTCATAAATGTATATAACATATATGTATATATGGATTATGGCAATTTTTTTAACACATATTTTTATTTTTTTTTAACGATATTAAAAGATATGCATAAGATAAGGAAGAGCAGCACAAAAACACCTTAAATGAAATATATGATTCATAATAAAAAAATCTTTGGTAATATCACTGAATACTAAAATGTGAATTTATATGTTAAAAGAAAAAAAGCTCTGCAGGCGAACATTTCGAAGAAAATATCGCGCTATTTTTTTATTCAAAATTTTCATTATATACTAAAATATTATTTTATATGAAATAAATTTATAAACTATAATATTGTCCTTAAAGCTAACTATGTAAAATTATATATCAAATGAAAGGTAAATGCTCTTTCTAGTAAATATTTGATTTAATATAGATATGTAGTTGATTACGTTTTTTTTTAAATGAATTTTTCTGTAAACAAATCCTCTTACCTTAAAAACCCAACAATCAGATGCTTTTGTTCGTACACCGTGAATGACCCTATTGCGTCGATGCATAAGGTTGGTAGTAATGATAAATTTGGTTGCATGCGAAGCATATAATCAGCCTTAAGTTTTGTAAAGTTGTGTTACGTTTAAGAAGTTGTGCTAATTTATGCGAAATATGCATAATCAGACCTTCAGTTCCGCTTTTTCTGCTCGAATAGGATCTAATTTTTTAATTTCTATTAATTTTATGCTGATTAAAATGTACTAACTTTATTTTCCTTTCCCTCTTACAGCCGTTGCCCAAGATAGCTTCAAGTGTCCCGATGATTTCGGTTTCTACCCACACGATCTGTCATGCGACAAGTACTGGAAGTGTGACAATAATGTTGCGGAATTGAAAACCTGCGGTAATGGTCTCGCCTTCGATTCCTCAGACCCGAAATTCCTGACGGAGAATTGTGATTACCTACATAATGTGGATTGTGGTGACCGCACGCAATTGGGTGAGTGAGATGGTATATGTAAAATATTATTTCTGTTTGAGTGAATAAGAATATTCTAAAAACTTCCTGTAGCTGATTTTTGTTCGAAATTTTATTGGTTGCAGAAAAAGCATTAATTAACTAAAAATATGTTTATTTCTAGAAGTGTTTCTTTGCCTAAAATTCATAATAACCTGCCGAAAAAACCGTACGACAAAAACAAAGAAAGATTTCAAGCCCATTGAAACAATCACGAAACCAAATTTGAGTTTCTAGTTTTGCACTCTGACGTCAGGATATTTTTTTACATACAAAACTATATGTTAGATATAATTATTTTAAAAATTCAGTGCAATGTGAAATAGAAGTATGGGTGCCCAATGAAAGGAAAATTATGAATACGCGGGGGCCCAAAAAAGTAATGTCGGAATTTGAATGCTCTCACCCCCAACGATTATTCTATATAGAATAAAATATAAACCCCTGTTTTTTTATTTTGAAATAAAAAAATGTTAAGAGGTCGTTCAAGGCTTTCAAATTTTCCATGTATTTTAAATGAAAAAAAAACTACTTTTCGTAGAAATTTTATAGAATTCTGGTTTCCTCAGAAGACTTCAAATAACATTACCCAATTGTTTATTTAACCATTTTTAATACTAAAGATTTTTTGGTCACCCTATTGCACTTTCTAGGGTTCTTGGCGGACCTATAAAACATAGTTACTACGAAAAAAATGGTTAAATAAGCAATTGGATACTATTATAAAATACATTGAGATGTAAATATTTTTCTATTGCAAAATAAAAAACAAGGGTATATTTTTTCAGTACAGAACAATCCTAGGGGGTGAGAGCATAAGAATTCCGACTTTACTTTTTCACATGCTTTTTTGGACCACCTTATTGAAAATGTGTTTTTAATTAATTTTATTTTTTGAGCTAATAAAGTTTAGAAGTCGAAATTCGGGGATATTATCGTGTGTATATTAGTCCTTAACATATATTTTTTTCGAAAATTAATATGGCATTTTTCGTCCTTATGCACCAACAAATTTTTTTTAATTATACAGAATTTTATCTTTGAAATAATGTTTCAGCCTAGTATTTTGGGGTATTTTTAAATTAAAATTATAATTGAAACTAATTTAACGATTATTATGCAAGAGAAAAAAATATCTAGGAATATTTGAAGTCTAAATTTATCAGACAATATCGAGTTTTAAAAATTTTTCCACAAATTTGTCGGGTTCCAAAATTGTATGCCTGGTAAATGATTTTTCTTAATTTTGTTACGAAAACATATTTTTTCTTAAATTATTAAAAAATTTTCAAGCTAACCAGACGCCTAGCTAACCAAAACTTAATAAAAGCTCCTCACATTTTCATTTTAATAAATAAATATTTATCTTGCTCTTTCACAGAACCTCCAATTTCCACACCGCACTGCTCTCGTCTGTACGGTATCTTCCCCGATGAGAATAAATGCGATGTCTTCTGGAACTGTTGGAACGGTGAACCATCCAGATACCAGTGCTCGCCCGGTCTTGCCTACGATCGTGATGCTCGTGTGTGCATGTGGGCCGATCAAGTGCCAGAGTGCAAAAACGAAGGTACAGTAAATTCGCAAAATCTCTTTTCATTCGCACCAAAACTAATTCGTTCGAATTGTATTTACAGAAGTCGCCAACGGTTTCAGTTGTCCAGCCGCCGGTGAACTTGCCAATGCCGGTTCATTCTCGAGACATGCTCACCCTGAAGATTGCCGCAAATACTATATTTGCTTGGAAGGTGTTGCTCGTGAATATGGTTGCCCGATCGGCACTGTCTTCAAGATTGGCGATTCTGATGGTACAGGCAACTGCGAAGATCCAGAAGATGTTCCCGGATGGTGAGTAGAAACATTAGAATTTAACTTTTCACTATGAATCATTCGCTAGCACTTTAAATCGCATGCACTTCCACGAAAATAAATAGCATAAGTTAGTATGGTTGTTTTATTTGCGGTGTTGGCATATTTTTGTTCAATTTATTTATTTTTTTTAATACTAAATACTTTGAGATTTTATAATGTATTTAAGTTTAAAAAAGCTTGAAATAAATCTTTCATTCGCTTATGATTGTTCCTGTTCATACTGCAATGCATTTAATTGCTTCATTTATCAGACCCTTTCTCTATCTCTCTCCCTATAAAAGCACTTTATCAAACTGCACAAATTTCTTTAAGCCCTTGCATTCCGCTGCTCTTAAGACTTGTAAAAAACCAGCTTCCCCACACAAAACATATTTGCTTAAGATTTCTTAGCGAGATATCCTCTAACCCTTTTTACCTTATCTACCATCTCCACATTATACAATTACAGTGAAGACTACTATGGCGATTTGGACTTGAAGAGCATCCGCAAAAGTGAACTCTTAGCTGGATTGAATAGTGAAGGTCGCACTAAGAACGCATCAAAAGCCAAAGCAGCCGCCGCCTCTTCCTCATAAACTCTAAAATGAATCTCTTACACGCACACGCATACCTTCACAAAAGTTCTGTGAACCTCTGACTTTATCACACCCTCTCTTCTTCTCTCTCTCTCTCTCTCTCTCTCTGCCCTTACTATAAACGCTCAGTTTACACTTCACAAATCGATCCTTTTACAAATTTAATCACAAGTCAATTGTTCTTTCGATTAAGAAGCTCCTAACTAAAACGTTCTTCGTAATCAAAATATTGTTCTCCTCTCCATAAACGGCATTTCTCTTTAAAAGAGAAATCATTACAATTCTGGTAGCGCAGCTGACTTGATACCAGAGACGTCTACCCCTTAAATGTGTTAAAATATTAATGTTATTTATATGGTGGTTCTATATTCGACTAGACTTTGGAACTTTTCAAATATATTACTCATCATTTCAAAAAAGTTATCTAAATTAGAAACCATAAGCGAAAGAGAACAAGATAAATTTGAGATTAGATTCACTCTAATATTGAGAATGAACTAAGCTAAAGAGAACATATTGTGGAGAAAAAATTCGTATATACACAGCAAAGGGAGATCCTGCGTAATTTTAATGAAAATACATTGCGCAGCACAAATACTTACGACGAAAGAATGAATGTAAAACAGATGGAATGAAAATTGAAATAAGGAGAAGTTGAAGTTGTGTAAAATCTGAAGTTGTCGCGTAAATTTTAGAGATTTTGTACGTTTAAGTGATTATTGATTGTAAGTTTATAATTTTATTTTATAAAGAGAAAATGAAAAAGAATGGAAAATACAAAAAACTAAAAAAAAAATATTAAAAATAAAAGTTTAAAGTTTTTGTTTTTTTCTAAATGTATGAAGCTTATAAAAAAAGGGTAAGAAGACAAGGAATTTGCTTAAAAGATTCTAAGGAAGCCTTTGATTCCTAAATGAGATTATTTAAACTTTATTTCAGTCTGTAAATAATTTGCAAATTTGTAAAAAAGCATGAATTAAAAAATAGGCCCATAAGCTTCTTCAAAATTTACCTACACCAACATTTTCAATTGTCTTTAAAAACATTTCTCATTCACATTATTGGTTGCACCCTCCCTCCTTTACACAGGAAGTTACACTCCTTTCGTTCAGTAAAAAAAAAATCCAGTATGATACAGATTATTCAATTAAAAGAAATATTCCCCTTCCAAGTTCAATACATGTACATACAAACGTGCCTACTCTCGACTACTCTTCCCACTGATTAGATATTGATTTGATAATTCCCATTTTTAATTCCACTTCATTTGTAATTATTTCATAGAATCTACATACAGTACATACATACATATTCCTGAAGATCTATTAATTCAGGGACCGAACATAACAGTTATTGATGAAAATTTTCATTGAAAAGTTCATTACGAAGGAAACGTTCTACAACTAAGTGATATATACCGATCGATTTCTTCTTTCACCAATAATAAAATTTGAAAATAAATTTTTATTAATCACTTTTATGCAAAATTAAAACAAAAAAAATAACAATCATTTTTTACTTTTATTTTACAAATCTAAAATAGCAATTGTTTTTGATTTGTATCTAAATAATCTGTAAATAACAGTTATTTTTGATTTTTATATTATATGTCCGAGATAACAGTTATTGAAAACTTTTATTTATAAAAGTCATTAATAAAAGTCTGTCACCGACTTTAATTTTTTAAATCATACTTATAAAAGTCATAATTTTTTGCAGTTATGAAAGTATTGGAGAACCAAAGTTTACTACGACTTATACAAATGACTTTTATAAGTATGATTTTAAAAATAAAAGTCAGCGACTGAATTATATTGATGACTTTTATAAATAAATGTCTGCAAACCAAGCTTGATAAGGGATGACGAAAATTCGTTCCAAAATAAATCATCTTCCGTAACTGTAATCTTAGATATATAATTTAAAAATTAAAAATAACTGTTATTTGCAAATAATTCAGATAAAAATCTAAAATAATTGTTATCTTTGATTTATAAAACAAAAGTCAGAAACCCTCATTACTTAAGGAGAAAATTCAAAAACTAATTGTTAAAGAGTGATTTTGTTTAAATCCCGGTCCCTGATTAATTTATTAGTACATGCACATGTACATAGTTAAACATACACTTGTGTGGCCCCCTCTTAACGCTTGACTTTTAAGTCCACTCTCAGGTACAGGGTTTTATATCACCTCGTTACTTCTAAGGAAATAAAGTAACTAATCAATCTTAATCAATGTAAATTTGTGTGCCTGCCTTTCTGTGTGTGTAAGATTTTTAACTATTTATTTCAATATTGACTAACAATCTAACTTTAAATTAGAAACTTGTAAGGAAAGTTGTGTATGTAACTAACATTTGCCAAAAAAAAAACAATTTTTTAACTCATTTCGCTACCGAAATGTCCCGAGAGAAGCTGCGTTAAATGAAAACTTCAAATCTCCATGAGAACTTTGCAGCCATTTCTTATGTCCGTCTGTCTGGTCGATTTGTGTTTAGATTAGATTTGTAATCTTGTTTCGTCGTAGACCAACATTTCCCAGCTCATAAAATGGTCTCGAATGACGATATTTTACATACTCATACATAAATACATAGCATCGATACATTACCAATAGAAAAGAAGCGGAATGGAGTGAAGAAAACAAGGAACCAAACATGCTTTCAAATACACTCCGCAAGTGGTTGCGCTGTCACCGCTCCTAAAATAATTATATATTTTTCAACCGTAAAGAAGGATTTCCTTTGAAAATTCCTTTCAACTTTTTTTTTCATAAACATTTTCTCTAAAATCAGCTGCATAAAATTTCTGGCCAGAAAATTTAGTTGTATCTTAAATGTTTGTCCAAAGACACCAAGTACTTTTTAACAGCTAATGAAAAGCTGATGGGATACTAAAAATTTAATTTGAATTTTGCAACAATACAAAATGGAAACCATCCGTTTATGATGGGATACAAGTAACAATTTCGGGGATAAAGAACAACACAGCTGCTGGAGTTGACGGCTTCCAATGATGCTGGAGTTGGTTGATGCAAACGTAGTTTTAGCCCGGGACTACGTCATGTCATGTGATTGTTTAAATATATTAAATTTAGAAAAAGAACACACAATAAGTTGGGTTAGTCCCTACACAAAAAAAAGTTGCAATTAATCACCATTCCACTCTAGTTTGAAGGTATGCCTTTAGAGGAGTTTGAGATTATAAAAATTGTCGTAACTCTAAAAATTGCCAAAAACGGAATTTCTTTTCACCTTTTCTTGTGTAAAAAACCGGCTTCATTAATCCTTACCAAACTCGGTACCAGCCGTGTTTAGGATCGAGCTAACGCCCATATAACGGTAATTTATATAAACACGAAAACTGCGATAAATCAGTAACTACTGAAGCTCATTGACTCAGAATCGATAATTGCAATTACCACTGAGCAGAAAATTAGATTATTATAATGTTTTGGATTTTGGGCGTGGCGCCGCCCACTTTTGACCACAAACATGTATCTCGATAAGCGAGTTATCAATTTCCACCAAACTTGGTGCATTTAGTAACTTTGGTATGGAAAAGCAATTTGTAAAAATTATTCAAATCGGACCAAAACTACACCCGCTTCCCATATAATGGCGAATTCCGATATTTCAATAACTGAGGACGCTCAATGACTCTAAGTTAATACTTACAACAATCTCTTAACAATACATAAGACTGCTATAGACCTTTAGGTAGTTGAGAGAAAGTTGATTTGACATCTGCGCTGGGTAAAAATGTAAAATTCGGTTTCGCCCGAACTTATACTTCTTTACTTGTTTTAATTAGAATCTTAATAAAAGATATGTTTCATTAAAATTGTTTTTCTTTAAATTTTTTTCAATTTTCGAAAATTTAATCTTCACTTGCCAGATTTAATTTTTTAATTGTGGTATGGGTTAGTCTCTCAGAGCAAAAGTATTCAAAACTAAAAAAACGTATTTCGCAAAAATGTAAATTTTGTCGTCCGTTTTTCTACGCTGCTTAAAACCAACTACAAACGTAAGTATATGCCTATACAAAAGAAAAATAAAAAGCTTGTATTCGCAAAGCCGCAGGTTAGTTTGCAGATCAGCAAAATAATTGCCATTACCCTGCATTAGCTAAATAAATATTTGTTTGTCGTTCTAGTCCAAAAGAAAAACTTGAAAAAAATACATACAAAGCTACACTAAAATCTGATTGCACTTTTACTTGCTGCTTAAGTTAATAGAAAGTTAATGTTGACGCAATAAAAAGTCATGAGGCATGAAAACCACAGGCGACGACAACATGCACAGCGCATAGGACTGTAAAATATAATAAACAACAACACAAAGAAAAACAATAGCTCCAAAAACAAATAGAAGTGTTTGTGTATGTACATATGTATGTCTGTGCGTGTAACAACATAGTATGTACGAGCGTGGTAGAAACGAAAAACGCATTGCACCAAGCATAAAGCTTAAAAGCAAAGCGAAATACAAACAACACAAATATCAACGCACACACGCATCACACAAACAGCGGGAGCATAGAGTAGTCAGTGTGGCAAAGGACTGCGAATGAGGTTAAAAAGTGTTTATGTTTAGTCACAATTAAAAGTTAAATTCGCTTTGTGTGTTCGCACGCAAATAACTAAATAGTATAAATGAGTAGATGTAAGGCAAAGGTGGCTAGAGGAGAGGGGGGGGGGGGGTGCTTTTGGCGACAGAAAAGCAGCAAAGTGTAACCACATTCTGCTATTTGCTATGCATTTGTTGTTGGTCTGTTGTTGGTTGCCATCGACTGTTGGGTTGGTGGTTTGCCAGTTGGTTGGTTGACTGGTTGGTCTGCTGGTTGCTTGGTTACTTTGGCAACACTGGAGATTGCGTTGTGTCGGCAGGATTATTAGTAGATTTGCATGCGCAAAAAAGGCAAACACATGCTTGCCATTGCAAACATACTGGTATTTTTAACATTGCGATGTCCTACGAGATTTCTATTTTCAGGCTACTAGTGGAAATACTAGTGACATTATACCTCGCAAAAAGCATATTTAAGTATGCCATTTTGCTCGCGGCGCTCTATTAGTCGCAATGGCCGACAGAGCAGAGCACTGGTGTGGTAGTGTTGAGGTCCACGGCTCAAAGCGGTGGCAGGCCCATTAAAAAAATAAAAGCTTATCTGGAGACCATATTATTTCACTTGATACCTCATTTTTTAGTCCAATGAACATTGAAAATCTTATTGTGTTTAGAAAGGTGGCAACCCTATTCAAAAAATAATAGATTACTGAACACCTGGAGGCCAAGCCTTTCCTTTTCACATCTCACTTTTTTATTCGTACCATGTTCGAATGAAAAAGCAATTTTTAAATAGGTGGCAACCCAAGTCAAAAAGTAATACATTATTGAACATCTAAGAGCCGAGCAATTTTATCTGACTCCTCATTTCTGGACTCAAGATGATATTCCTATGGATACAGATTATACTTAAAAAATTTCGTCTAAATACGTTCAGTGGCGTACCCAAAATATCTCAACTTTCCTTTTCTACTATGTGTAGAAGATAGTAAGTTTAAATAGGTGGCAACCCTACTTAGAAAATAATAAAATTTTTGTACACGCTAAAGCCATGCACTTTCATTTCGTATCTCATTTTGTAATTCAACGAACGGCGAAAATCTTTTAACTTTTTAATGGGTGGCAACCCTACTCAGAAAAATAATACGTCACTGCGCATGTAGAGGCTAAGTCTTTTCATTTGACAGTGCCAGTACAGAACTGATGTCTACTCGTATTATGATTGAATATAGTAATATTATTAAGAGGCGGCAACCCTATTCAAAAAAAAATATTAGTGCTTTTCTAGAGGCCAATCCTTTTCATTTGACACCTAATTTTTTGTAATGCAACGAACGGTGCGGATCTTATAGTTTTTTAGACAGGCGGCAACTCTATTAAAATTCGAAGTGAAAAAAGATCCTTCTCCTGTCGATACAGAGTTTACTAGAGAAAATCTCGTCAAAATCCGTTCAGTAGTTTTCGAGATTACCGCGTACAAAGAATCTTGACTTTATAGATATTTAAATTGAAATAATTAAATATATTGACTTACATTGAATATTTTTAAAAATCCTACCCACCTCCAAGCGGGTCGATAGTCTTCACGCGACGACGCCGCAGCCGGCATTTGTAGAAAAGCAATTAATTGTCTGGTTTGGCAATTTTAAAGGCAGATGTCGCTCAACGCTTAAGATCTTCTTAATTGTCAACTGGTAGGCCATCGCTTTAGCACAGACTAGTTAATGAACTGGTATTTTTACAGAGTAGTTTGGCTTTTCACTGCAGGGTATGTTTGAGTTTGAATGTGTGTGCTTGTAGTGCGCACACAAAGCATCAGCGAAAAACTGCTGTGTGCAATAAACAAAGAAGAATGTTGCGTGAATAAACGCAGACAAAGTGTAATTATACGCAATTTCTTTTGCACTTATATAATTTACCAAAGAGTAGTGCTTTTTTATACTTCTATAAAAGCAGCAGCCACACAAATACGATGAAAATGTGCGAAAATGTAAAAGGAAATGAGAAGCGCAAAATAATTACAGAAGTGTCGAAAAAACATATGCTAATGCTAAATTAGTGCAAAAATCTAAAATAACCGCAAAATATAAAATCCACTGGCCACATTTGACTTCAATTATTTTTAACGATGCCAACATAGTCAACTAAATTGCATTGAGAATGTTAAGTATGTAATATTAAATGAGATGAAAAAAAGATTACGAGAAAATCATCTTTTTGAAAAGCTCAGTAATAAATGATCCAAAAGCTCAGCTCTGCGTTTGAGCCGGTAACAGAACAGTTCAATTTTATTGGCGCATGAACAGGAAGATTTGTTGAATAACTACGTTCAAACGTTAGGTTAGGTTAAGTTGAGCGGGCGGCAGAGCAGGACAAGGCGTCCAAGGATCCCTTCTATGAGCGCTTGGGGCGCACGTATGAGCGTTGCCCGCGACACGATGTTAAACTCGTAAGATGGTAATATGTGGTAATAGGTTCCAGCATAAGAAGATGCACCAGACTACATGGCTGTCTCCAGATCGGAAAACGACAAACCAAATTGATCACATTGTGATAGACGGATGTCACGATTCCAAAGTTTTGGACCTACGTACACTCCGAGGCCCAAATATCGACACGAACCGCAATTTTGGATTTCAGACGTATTTGCCGCAATAAGAAGAGAGAGGCCGAAATATGTGAATGCGAAGAGCTTGAGATGCTGGCTCACAGGAAAAACGCCCTAAAATTTTATCAGAGTGTTAGGCGTCTTACGGAAATTTTCAAGATAAGTGCGAACTCGTGTAAAAACAACCATGGCGACCTAGAGATGGATGAAGCACGGAAAGTTGTGTAGAAGAAGAAATCGAGACCGCAGTCGATAGTGCTGGAGTCGATGTCCCACCGTCTGACTATGACAGGGTACGAATTAGCGATTACGCGGCTGAAAAACAACAAGGTTGCTGGAGGTGACGGCCTGCCAGCCGAGCTATTCAAGTACGGCGGTGAGGAGCTGATGAGGTGCATCAGCTCTTACAGAATTTGGTCAGATGAACACATGCCCAACGACTGGAATTTAAGTGTGCTCTGCCCGATCCGCAAGAAAGGTGAACTCGCCATTCGCGCCAACTACCGCGGGATCAGCCTTCTAAGCATAGGTTATAAGGTCTTATCGAGTGGATTGTGTAAAACACTAAAGCCCACTGTCAACGAACTGATTGAACCTTATCAGTGTGGCTTTAGGCTCGACGAATCTACCATACGCCAAATATTGGAAAAGAGCGGCGAGAATAGGATCGACACACATCATCTATTTGTCGATTTCAAAGCCGCTTTCGACAGCGCGAATAGAAGTTGTCTTTATGCCGCGAAGCCAAAATTTGGTATCTCTTCGAAACTAATACGGCTGTGCAAAATGACTCTGAGTAATACCATCAGCTCTGTCAAAGTTGGGAATGACCTCTCCGAGCTGTTTGATACCAAACAAGGTTTTAGACAAGGTGACTCCCTTTAATGTGATTTTTTAATCAGATTTGGAGATGATAATAAGAGTCGCAGAACTGAACCGCTCTGGCACAATACTTTACAAGAGCGTACAATTGCCGCCGTATGCCGACGACATCGATATCGACATTATCGGTAAGAACATAGGCTACGTCTGTTCTGCCTTCTCGGGATTGGATAGAGAAGCAAAGCGAATGGGTCTGGTGGTGAACGAGGGCAAAACGATGTATCTCTTCTTACCACGCAAACACTCAGAGCATGCGCGAATTTTCACACACATATCTTATGGCATGCACGAAGAGATATGAGTAGGAGTTCGGGTGCTCGCCTCTGCCCAAACATTCACAGTATCATGTCTGCGTTTGTAAATTAGGGAAGAGAAATAATACTGTCGGTGAGGAGTATGAAGTGGCTAGTAGACAGCATTATAAGGTAGTATAATCTACATTTCTTACAACTACTTCTTGGTCAGCTATCAGAATATGAAACAATTTATTGAAGCTGTCTTACTTATTATATCACGAATGATGGATTGGAGTGGAACTGTTGGTGGCCAGAAAACCCTAAAACAATTTTTTCCAAGCACTCAGGCCCTATTACTCATTGTATTTAAGGCCAAGAGACGAGATGCGGTTGGAATTCAATTCTCCTCCGCAAACTTCCGGCAAAGGAAATGTTCCGTAGCATCCTTGTCCTCCAAACACGATGTACACAGTGAATCGTCGTCGTTGATGTAGATCACAGTTCGCAGTTCGCCAATTCATCAGCCAGTTCATTGTTTTGAACACCGTAGTGCTATGGCACACACAAGTTCAAGCTCATTCCATCTTGTAACGGAGTTCAGCCTTAACTTACATACCTGGATTATCTGTGAAGAGGTGCGACTTTTTTTACACGGAAAACCAATTCCATGTTGTTACAAATTTTTTTGGATTTAGAAAATCGGCTAAATATTACTTTAATGAATTAAGAAATTATATTAAATATTAAAATAAAAAATATTAAAAGAAAAAGTGGATCGTGATGTTATATTCGAACTACTGAACTCTTGTTCACTAAGCGAATGATGTATCTACTACTAAGTATGCCAACGTAACTTGTGAAGGTTTGTTGCCGAAATACACACAAATCGTTGCTTGTAAATTTTATTAAAATTCAATTAAATAAAAAATTCTAGACACATTTTCTTGTGGTACGATCCATTTTTCGTTATTTTAGTTTACTAGTAAAGAGCTACCTGCTATGTCTTTTATTGAATTTAATTAAAAAGATGATTTTTTTTGCAAATTTTAATGCGTATAATGTAAATGCTTGCACACTTTACCGTGAACGTACGTAACAATGTACTCACATATATGTACGTGTAAAATCTAAGTTTCAGACTATTTCTTTTCCTTTCCATGAATCCTCAAGAAGTATTCAAAGGCACACAAAGAACAGAAACACACGTTTACAATAGAAATGTCAAAATCAGAGAAAAATATCGAGCTAATTCCGCAAAGCTCACTACAAATCAGCACTAAACTCTCACAACAACAACTACCACAAAAGTGGTTGCCTTGAAGGGATATTCTTTGCGCGCCATTAAGGCTCCGTTGCGTCCACTATGACAGCTAAAATCTTCAACGCTAACTTATACAGCTGTCATGTAGCTTTCGTGGTATAAACTTTACATCTAAGTACACATGTATGTATATCGAAAACATGCCCTTGAAGGACTTCGCATGGCGTCTGTGGAGTTACACACATATCCCCATACATACATGCGACTGAGAGCATCAGTTAGCAAATTGTTGCTGGACATCTTTTCAGTGAATTCACTTTGTTGATTCGTTTACAGTTGGGTTTTTTGTTGATTTGTTATTAATATTGTTGGTATTGTTTAGTTTTGTAGCATACGCTTTCTTTTCTCTATGCCACCAACAAGATGTTCCCGCTTTGGTCAATTTAATTTAATTGAATTTTATTTAATATCTTTTGTGCTTGACAATGTTTGCTTTTGTGATTTATAGATACCCTGCAGGAATATCTCGACGCACGTATATGCATGCTTTAATGCATGCCCTAGTGTTACGTTCTCCAGATTGGAAGATACTTTTTTAGGAATAATTAGATTGAATTAAATTCTAAATGCGAGAGTACTAAAAGGTTGTAGCAGCTCGTTGCTCCGAATAGGCATGGCAAAGGTGATCTGGGGGCGTAAGCGTATGGAGATCGGTTTCACTATGTCATAGTGATACATATCAGATACCGACTTGTGGCGTTCGCCTTGACGTTGTCACACGAAGGGGAGGGACCTACAGTTTTTCGCCGATTCGGAGGGGCGATTGTGTTTTTAGTTTAAAACTACGCAATTTTCCTACAGACCATTCGCTTGTAAGCGCTGAGTTTGATGCTTTACGAAAGTACGCGTATACATACATACATATGTACGTATGTACTAGTATAAACCTTGACGCAAGGAACACTCGTCTTTATTGCCATGGCGGAATAACTAGATTTTTTTTCTTAATTTTTATTCCCTTTTGTTTTTGTGTTCTTACTTTTTTCTCTTTCTTGCTGTCCTTTGCGGTTTCTATTGCGTCCAGCACAAAGATTTTTATTTCTATTTTCGCGGCTCTTTATATTGCTTGGCCTCAAGTCTCAGCTGCTTTGTGTCCTTCATCGCGTAGACTTAAAAAAATGCAGCCAAACATATGCGCCACGTGTCCGACGGCGATATTTTATATATATATATGTGAATACATATGTACATACATATGTACAACAAGACAAACAAACAAAATAAATAAAAATAATTTTTGATGCGATTTACTGTCACAGTGATTTTGTTTGACTTCCATCGCAACGGGTCTTGCCGCTTTTGCCTTGCCCTGCGGCTACGTTACTCGCATTTCGCTTTCACATTATGTACCACATTTTCGTATCTTCAGTTTTTTAAGTCCGTCATACTTGTCCTACTTGTATTGTACATTGCCGCTCGCCCTTGTAGGGCTACCACGTTCAACCCCAATTATCCTGTTGCATAGCACTACGGGGCTTTTTGTTGCTGCTCGCTCTTGTGGTTTTTGCTTTCTTTAGTTTCCTGGCTCAAACTGTTTCTTTCAATTTGTTGAAATTTCATAGCTCGTCTTTTGTCTTTCGCCGTTTGTCTGTCTACTAGTTGACTGTTTGTCAATTCAACTTCCAGTTTTTGATAAGAATTTTCCCGCATTCACTTCACTTTCCTAAACAAAACAAATTGTTAATTCTTCACTCAATAATGCCACATCGTTCTCTGTTGACCATCTCCAGAGTATGAATGCAAAACCAGCTGCAATTCTGCTCAGCTTTTGGTTCTTTCACATAGTAAAAAAAAGATATTTGGCGAAAAATTAATTCTGATTGTCATTTTGACATTTTAACTTTGTGGCAACTGTTAAGGGATAAGTTGGTTAGTAAGACATGCGGTTGCATGGTATTGTTATTTTACCCATTACTTGTCGGTTTGGCTATGGTTTGTAGAACAAAACTTGTCTCTTTATTTTACTCGCTGTGGTCAATCTCACTATTGTAAATACACGGCAATACAGCAAGATGCTTAGTGCACATAACCACTGCGAACGGAACGGAAGGCGAGGCTTTATTTGGGATTTCCAATTCGCACCATTTGGCACAAAGTTAAAATACTAATGTGCTTTATTGGACTCGGCCATAGGCGCTTGTATGGTAAGAACGCTAAACAAAATCAAGAGAGAGTACTTTACTGTATGTTCATATTTATATGTCAATGTCTTCGTAAAACCCTTTGGCATATCGTTCCATTTCCTGAGATTCTTCCGTGAAACTGCACCATATATGTATAGGAATGATTAATTCACACAGTATTGATTTGCGATGGGATTCCGAGTAAGAAAAGTCTGTAACAGAAGAACTTCGGAGCAAGTTGAATTCCTTGAGAGCTCTTATAGACAAAAGTAAAGCAGAGAATCTTGAATATTTGTATATACGTCTTCGGCATAGGTTTTACGAGAGTTATGCGATAAAAAACGGAATGGAAATTTCTATAAAATATATTACAGAGGTTACTCTAAATTTCACGTTCCCTTGTTCCAGAAATATATAGATTAGAGTGGTTCATTTTCTTCTGACTTCAGATTCCTAATTAGCAACCCTAGAAACCCCCTGGTAACAAATTCCAACCCATGACAATGCGTAAATCGTTCAGTATCAACGTTTTAATTTTACTAGTATCTTTTCGAGAGCATATTTTCGGGAACTAGACCCATTCGAATTGTCCAAGATAGGTGTGTAATTAAGGGAAAGTTCCCCAATAATACCAGAGTAATTATATGTAAAAACCACATTTTTAGCTGCATTTTAACATGTCAAGAAAATAAAAAAATGGAGAACATCAGCGTTTTTATAAAAAACCGACCAGCGCGACCTCTAAGAAAACTTTTTTTCAAAATAAAAAAACACATGTCTCACTTTTTATCACAAATAACAATATTCTGATGTAGAGTTTATGAATTTCCAAAAAGAGTGTTTTTATGAACCACTCTAATATACATATGTACCCAACCAGAATTTCGAGAGGACACATTCGCTTGTAACTGACGTCGCCACAATGCAAATCGTAATAAATGTTCTTTGAAGAGTGAACTAACTGGATGTTACGAATTACAAAAAATTCCAATAATGTTGTAACCAAAACTATTGCAGTAAAAACTGTAGCGATGAGAGAGTTTGTGACGGCAATACTGTCGAGATACGGTTGCCGTACTTTTCAACCATAAGCGTTACGCTTGCTTCACTCAAATTCACATTTGCATCTTCTGAGAATAGCATCGTATTACTATACTGGCAAATAAATGGGATTTAATGTAAACGGCATGTGATATCTCTCATGCAAATTAAATTTCTTTTTTATGTATATCTCTGAAAGCGTACAATTTCACTCTAACGGTACTAAATTACTGTTGGAAGCATCACATAGCGGGCACGAAACCATTCTTGTAAAGTTACACCTAAAAATCTGATTTCATAAAAGGTTAGTATTTAGCTGTAATAGGGATAAATTTCACTAACTCACGTTTCTCCCATGCATAGTGTTGTTCCGATACCGCCATGTACTTGATTGCTGTACTCTTTAAAAATATCGAAGAAAAGTATCGATGCATTGATCGGATACTTACTCGTATCGAACTTATTATAGCATTCCGTAAAACTAATGTAATAAAATCAAAGGGTCTGTACATGTTTACAAATAGGTCTTTGTATATATTTATTATGGGAAGAAAAAAAGAAACAATTCGAGTACTTTCCGACCAAAACTTACCATAAAGGTATCCACACACCTACGCGATTCTGTCGCAATGAATACGCACCATGTTTGATGCTACAGACGTTACTACTTCGACAAAAAAAATATATACTTTTCAACAAAACTAAAATTCTTAACTTTTCCACATCAAACATGTTTTGTTTTCTTATGTGCAATTTTGTTTTAATATTGTGAAATCCTTCTATTGACCTTTTTCGTTCTCAAAACGCGGCAGTCAGCGATTTCGGCACGACGAAAAGAAGAACTGTGCATGTTCGAATAAATCGCTGCAGAAAAATTGTATAAGTGTAAGTTTTGTCAGAACAGCTGCGCACCGACAGAATCGCATAGGTGTGTGCATACCTTAAGAGTAGCCAAAAGTTTGATCGAGGACCTTCGGCCGAAACCAAGGAAACAGTCGCAGTAAATCATGCAAAACTTGAAAATTTGACTTGCACGGAAACGCGGCATTGAGAGTTTCTTCATTTCTTTAGCCAACTTCACTTTTTAACGCACTGTCGAAGTCCGTTTCTCTAACTGCTCAGCTTGCCACTGGGCTAATTTATTTGCATCCTATAATTTTAGGTAGAATACAACTTAAGGTATATATACATGTTGCCAAAATCACTAAATCATGATTCATATATTATTACAACCAAACTTCTAAATAGGTAAAAAACATGTAAATAATTTAACCGCATACTCGATATCCACCTAAGTACTTGCGGAAAGGTTTCGAGTACAAAAATTCTCAGTACTTAAAAAAAGTATCGAGCATTTACTCGAAGTTAGTTGTATCGGAGCAGCACTGCTTTTTCTAAAGACATATCACCAAAAAATACTAAAAATTCACTTCAGATAATATGTATGCTCTTTAAAACACATTCATGCAAGTATGCTGTACATAGAAATAAATAAATAAACTTTTTAAAGCTTCATAAATTGCACTTTAATTACATAAAATTAACAAAGAACACAAAAATGTTTAACCGATCAAAAAAGGGGGAGGTTATCAATTCCTCGGAATATTTTTTTCTATTCTTATGTATGCTATCACATAACTTTGGACTACGGATTTCAATATATATATATTTTTTTTTAACGGAAAGATGGTACCTGTTGTGGTTGTGTTTTTTTGCTTAAAAATTACTTGTTTAATAAAAAGTTCTATAAACTACACACAAGATGCGCTCAACTTTCAAAAGTAATAAAAATTTAAAAAGGGAGTTTTAATGTTAATGTTCCTCGGTTACTAGTTTTCGATGGAGATGCTAATTTTTCACGACAGCCTACTTTTTTTTTAATATTTCGAATACCGAAAAAGATTGCTGAACTTGTATTTTGATTATGTAGCTCATTTTGGTGGAACGAATACGAAGTTGGCAAATTAAATCTTCGAATACTTGTTAAGTGCATAAGTATGCATTGCATGTTTTCATTCGCAGTTAAACTCACAGCTCTCATGAAAAACGAAAAATTCGTATAAAATGACGCACAAGAAATGGAAAAGAAATTTTCTTCTATCAAAATTTTCTAAATCATTTTGCAGCTCTCAAGAAAAAAAACGCTGGTATATATAATTTATTAAAGAAAATTTACAGCAAGAGCAAAGTGCTTTTTCAAGGCTAAGTTAAGTTAGAATGGTGGCGAAAAACTATTATGCCCAAGTAGCAGCTAAGTGCCATTTTGATACCATTATACCTCGAATGAATATGTTAGAACCAACCGGCGTAGTTGATGAATTTGAGTATGTTATGGAGACTTATATCAGATAGCTCTCGTAACGATGTGAACTCATATGGTCCTAGTATGGTATTTCTGCTCCTCATTAGAGCTGGATAGCTTCTACAGAAGTCGTTGGGGGCGATTCCCATCCTTCTCGCGTGGGTACCAATCGGCCAATGCCCAGCAAGAGTCCCAACAAATGCAGAAACGTCAGGTCTGGGTTTCCTTAGTAGGTTGTTTGTTCTCTTAGGGTTGTGCACAGGCCTCAAGAGTTTGGATAAATGGCGCCTTCGACGGTGCGCCATCTTTGATCCGATTTCCGGAGATTGTGGAGCAATATATCTTTATATAAGATTACAATTTGGGGGTGAGATCCGGTTCTCGATCGACACCAATTTGGAACCCTCTCTGGCTAACTCGTCTGCCGCCTCGTTTCCTGGAATGTTACCATGACCAGGGACCCAAACTTAATCTAAATCCAGTTAACTACGTAGTGTATTTAACAGCGTCCTACACTCCTTGATTAGTTTCGACCTTGTTGTAAAAGACGCTAAGGCCTTAATGGCCGCCTGGCTATCTGAGCAAATGGCTACGCGCTCGCCGTGACGTAATCCACTACGTTTTAAGAGACGGCAGCCTTCGACTATAGCAAATACCTCTGCCTGTAAGACGCTCGCAAAATAGGGCAGATGAATTGATCTTTTTACTTCCGGGGACTCAGAGTACATATGATGTATCCAGGTAGAGAAATCAAGTTTCCCTCCCAGTCGGCTCTCTTCGGAAGAATTCAAAAAAAGGCTTTGATGTTGGTGGATTCTTTCGACCAGGGAAGAAGACAATAGCATTTATGGTTTATATTTTGATTTCATTTATATATGTATACTTTGGGTTTGCATGCGAAATCATTAACACTAATAATAATAATTTGCTTTTAATTTAAAAACTAATTAATAAATATTACTTTTTCATATTGCACTTACACTTATAATTACGTTTATCGTATATAAGTATGTACTTACACAGTAACTGAAATAGTAACATTTGCACAAAATATAAGGGGAATTCGCTCTTATGTGCATTCGTTGTATGTTGTGTAATCGTAACTGCATGAGCGTGGGAGTTGTTGTTGCTAGCGGTACATCAAATACACATGCAACAACAACCACACGCACGTCCAGTTACACTCACGCAGGATACAGCGAATACACAGAAGCGCGAATACCACTATGGTATAAGCCAGTGAAGAATATATTTTAATTGTAAAAAAAATATTATATAACCGAGAAACTCTTTCAAACCACTAAAGATAATTGTAATTAAACTCAGACTAAATGGAATTACTAAAAAATTCTACGACAGCGAAAAAAGTGAAATTAAACTAATTAAAGTGAAACAACAAAGAAATGATTAAAAGAAAAATGCAAGCCACTAAAACACAAAACCAAAAAAAAAAAAAATAAAATAAAAATAAAAATGTAAAACCTTTTTCATTCTGTTTATTCACTGTTTTCTTTCCACATTTTTATAGCGAGGATTACTATGGTGATGTAGATCTTAAGGCACTAAAAAAATTGGGCTATTAAAAGAGCTCAAATGAAAATAGCTGAAGAGAAGGAGTGTTTTTAGGAAAAGGCAATAGACACAAAAAAAAGGACCAAACGTATACATTTTCCCCGGAACGTGGCAGTGCAAGCAAAGTGAAGGAAGTGGTGTTGAAAAACAGAAAATTCTGTTTGTGAATGCAGCGCAAATTAACAAATACTAACACAATTGTGAATACACATAAACACACACAAATCCACGAAAAATCGCTCGTTTTTTAAGACTGGGTTAGTAAGAACAGCGGAAAAAAGAAAACAAATAAATCTGTACTAGGAAAAATTAAACAAACATCAGCAATTGCGGCACTTCAATTTTGCTCAAGGTCATCTTAATCAATGTGTCGTAGAAGAGAAATTTCAAAATGGAAATCACTAACTGAATAAGCTAAAATTTGTCAACAACACAGAAGTGCACAATCATAGAGCGCAACATACTTGCATAAATTAAAATGTAATTTTTTTTTGCTTTTAATCTGTAAATTTATCAAAAATTATTACTTATGTTTGTAAATACTACATATATATAGCTTGTATATGTACATCTATTTTTGGTTAAGATAATATGAATTTTAAAATAATCGTTCGCACTTAATTTGATTTTACTCACGCGCAGCTTTTCAATATTTATTACACTTGCTTTGATATCAGCATGTTAATGAATTAATTAAAACCACAACCTTTCTGTTAATACTCACGCACGAACACGCACAAAAATTCTTAACCACACACACACACACACACATGAGTGTGAGCTAATGTACACACTTACCTGCTAAATACACAATTATTATATTCTTATTATACATATATATATATATATATATAGTTATATACTATAAGCGTGTATAAATGTAGATTGTAAATATGTCTGTAGAACCAAGCGTGATTGTTTATAATTGGCAGTATCACTGCAACAGAGTCAATGTAATTTAGTTTGTAGTATTTAAGATCTGAAAATTATAAAAATCTTTAATAAAAATTATATGAAAATCTTAGATCATAATAAGCTATAATATGACTGATCGAAAGATAAAAAAAAAACGGTAAGATAAAAAATTTTTGGAAAGCTTTATATTGACTAAGCTTTAACAAGCACTTTAAACCAGCGGTTGACAGAGAGAGCTTTTACTCTGCACGCGGCTATAGAAAATGCTTAAAAGAGTTTTTCCATTTGTTTGTTATTTTTTCTTGACTGTTTTTCAGAGTAAAAGGAACGGGGATATTGTGATTGATATTACTCTGTTCCTATTTGTGTCCGGTAAACATGCTTTGCATAATTTACACGTACGTCACCTCACATAAAGGACCTCATCATGCCATCCGTGATGACTATCTACTCGGAACCGGACTCAGAATTGAATTTCTAATACTCGATGTTTTATTCGATTATGGCGTAATTCGGGCCAAGATTTATTGACGTCCCTTATCCTGTAAATCCAATACACTCTGTGCAAATCCGACACATATTTTTATGTGTTTATATACATATATTTAACAATGGAGGGGAAATTGTTGTATCTGACTACTGTGGTCATACAAAATTCTAAAATAGAGATGGGTGAAACGCATCTTCACGACAAGCCAGCGCTAAGGGATTATAGTGATCCTAGAGTGGTATTGCCCGTTATGGACTTCCTGAATTCTGCTTTTATTAACGCATGGAAACTTGACTGCTTCATTCGACTGAAGGCGCTGATAAAAACGTAGTTGCGAATATTCAAGGACAAGCAAGATTATCAAAGGATCTTCATCCAATAAATCTTCGGGCCAAAGGAATGCTGCAAGAGTAAGATAAGCCCGCCTAACTAGAGCAACCGTCTTTTTTCCTTACTTTAATATATTTTCGCTTCAGATTCCTTTTTCAAAATTCGACTTTTCTCTTTTGCCTATCTTAGTAATAACTTTTACATATTTTTTAATCAAATATGTCCTTAAAAAATAGAAAGTTCTTTGACGAAGCAGCAACGAGATGCATATGTAAAATAAATAAAATAAATAAAATAAAAATGGGACCAGACCCTGTGTTCGATTAATCGAACATCTTATATTTGGAAAACTAATAATCGCAATTTCTATTGAACACAAATTCGAATTTAATTACCCAATTTTACCCTAATATAAGAATTGCATCAATATATGATGCATATCGGTTAAACACATATGGTGCAGACGACACCACAGTTAAAAAAATGAATTACATAAATTTTATTTAAATATGTGAAACCAGTAAAGCAGCTAAAACAATTTTTTTAGAAAAAGATTTTTGTCGATTTATTTTTCATCACTTTCTCTATTTTTTACAAGATTGTATTTAACTTGTTGTTGTTATAAACGCAACCGAATTAAACTATCTCTGTGTATTAAAGGTGATAGCGCAAAAAAATAATTTTTCAAAATAAAGTACAATTCGTGGACTTTAAAACGGTGGTAGGTTATTACAAAAACACAGTTATGGTGAGAAGTTATAAGCCTTCAACGAAATGATTATTGGATTTCCAATCCGGCACTTTGAAATACGTATATTTTTTAACGTAATATACATATACTTAAGCTCCACATTTTTATCGATTTTGTTATCGAAATTTGTATCGATATTGTTACCGATTTTTCTGTCGATATTTTCGATATAATAATCGATATATTCGCCGACTTTGTTATCGATATTTTTTATAAATGTTGTTATTTGTTTTGTTATCGATATTGTTATTGATATTTTTATCGAATTTGTTATCGATATTTTTACCGACTTTCTAGTCGATTTTTGTTATCGATTATTTATCGATTTTATTATCGATTCTGTTATCCATTTCGTTATCGATGCTTTGAACGATTTTGTTATCGATATTTTTATCGATGTTGTTATCGATGTTTTTATCGATTTCGTTATCGATATTTTTATCGATTTTCTAATCTACTTTGCTACCAGTATTATTATCGATTTTGTTACCGAAATTTTTATCGACTTTTTTTGCTGTCGATATTTTGTTGGATGTTACTATCGATTTTGTTATCGATAGAGTATAGATAAAAATGAAGATAAAGGAAAATAGAATAACATAAATGTAATTAGAACGAACAGGGGTAAGGGTAGGGATCTACACAGAAAAAAGACAACAACAAAATAAACCTTGAAGTGCTTTCAAAAACATTACTTCAAACTAAAAAAATATTTTTTTGTTTTGTTTTTTGACACTATTTCAAACTAAATCAAATTTGTATGTGGTTGTGCGATACAACTTTTAAAAAGTTTCTATTTCTTCCAATAGATAAAATGGGATATAAATTATGTCCGCGATATACATATATATTAAAA
>NW_023458558.1:41549256-41607113 GCF_013731165.1 Rhagoletis pomonella | reverse complement strand
AAAAAAAACGAATAGAGGCTAAGAATGGATATAGAATTTTATAATTTTGAGCATTCTTGGCTTCCAATATGACGTTGTAAGATGGTAAATAGCAAAGTTTGCAACCAACTCCAGTAAAGATGAATTTTTTAATCAAAGGGTCTTATAAAAAATGCAAATATGCTTAAAATTGTTTTGTCTTTTTTAAGCCTTTATTATGAAAAGATAAAAGATCTTTCGAAAATCAAGTAATCAAGTGCACTTTTTTTTGTGATAGCTTCCAAAAAAAAATATCACAAAAATTTGCAAAAGACTTGTACGATATATCGTATTAACGCCGTCAAAGGGTTAAGTCAATATTCCCTAACGCATCCGATCAGATCTAACAGTTCCACCTTGGCTACATCGCTCAAACTATTGAAGAAGCTTGAATCCAAGTGCTTGAGTCACTTCGTCTGTAGACCTGGACATCAACACCGATAGTGGTCAATTGACTCTTTCTCATCCTCATTATGGCAGACTCTGCAGAGAATATCTACTTGTTGGTATTCGCCATCGTTGAATCATGAGTGTTTTTTCCTAGTATATAAGTCAAATAGAACTAAAAACACATATTTTTATAAAAACGTTCAGAAAAGTCTTCCTCTTTCATAAAAAAAAATCATGCTGCATCATACAAATACATATGTATGTACATATGTACATGCCGTCACTTCTATGAATGCATGTGTAAATATATCTTCTACACAGCCTTTGATAAATGTCACTCATACGCACCCGCATACAAAATTTATTCAGCGATAAAATTTTATAACAACATTGTAGCGTATGCAAACAAAAGAACTTAACTGTACACAATTAAGCTTAATAGTGCATAAATGATAATAAATGTATGAGAAACTAAAACGCCTACAATATATGTTGTTTACATAAGCGCTCGCACAATTTGAAAGTCATCAATTATTTTATATAGTGGCACCTGTGCATAGCAAATAAAAGTTCTGTTCCGACAGAAATTGTGAAAGGATAATTACGCTTCCACATAAAAACGTAGAAATTTCTACATAACTATTGCACAAAATATGAAGGAAAATTATCTCAACGAACCGACTATTGTTGCAATCTTTCGCCAGCATGCAGTGCACAACATAAAATAAATAAAGAGAAAGGCAATTACTAGAACTCGATTGCATGAAAACTTCAACACAATTACAGCATGTATCGACAAGCAGTTGGTATTTAGTATGTAATGTACTGAAATCATAAGCAATAAAGTACTGGGACAAAAGGCGATAGAAACTGACTTTGTGCAATTGGCAATAGTTGAGCGAGCGGGTGGCTGCGTTGCTTTATACTAATTGAAATCAATAAACACTTGATGCATTCAAATCACACACTTGTATGTGTACGAGTATAGGCAAGTGTTGCATTCTTTGTAGTTGGTGTACTATTTGTGTGGTTGTGTGCCAAATCAGTGGTTGCATGTATGTATGTAATATTGTTTCTGCGGCCATGACAATGGCATCGGGCTCTGTCATTAATGATGCATAAATGATAACACTGTAAAAAATACCCGTAGATATCTATATTTTGTACGCGCTCTAACTGAAACGGTTTTTACAAGATTTTATTCTTTTGTAAATGAAAAATAAAGAATATTTGAAAATACATAAATATAATCTTGCAACTACGAAGGTGGTCTTAAGTCATGTTAGCCGATTGGACAGTGGTCCATAGAAGTCATTTTAAGGAAGCGCATTGTTTTTCTTTCTGAATTCTAAGCGATGGTCTGGGGGTCTTATAGCATGAAGGAGTTTTCTAGCTTTAGTTGTTAGTTGAGTTAGGTGATATTTTACATGTTTAACATCAATGTTTACGGGAACACATTTTATTTAATATTTTTTAATGCTGTGTTATCTTCTTCGGCGTAAAGTAAAAGCATTGTCCATTTTCGAGAGTTATGTTTAAAATATTGCCAACTGTAGGGCTTTAAGCTAAACTCCGAAACACTGCTGATATATCTGGGCCTATGGTTTCCTTGAACCTTGAGCCTTAATTTCACAGTCACAGCATCCAATCGAGCAATGGTCCTTCAAAGCTAGCTTCTCCCATTCTTTGTGTGGGATTGGTCAAATGAAAATGCGCAAGGAAATATGAGCAGAAAAGAGTGTTACTCATACGCCACGTATACCTGAGTAGATAGAGAGTTTGCATCTAAAGCAAAAGGTGTCAGAAATGATTAATTAATTTATCCGAAACTATCAGGGCTATGGAAGAGTGATGTATATACAGTTTGTGGAGAATTTTATTTACTTTCTTTAGCAATGATTCAATTTACAGAAGAGAAACGACTGGCGTGCTTTGTTGAACTCGGCCAAAATCCGTTAGGTGATTACAGTGCCAAATAAGAAGAAAAAAGGCGAGGCCTTTAACATATACCTTATCTTGAGAAATATCTGCGGCAAGAGGTTCGACATACAGTATCTATTTGACGATTTAAAAGCTGATTTGTTATTCCAAGCGCCGTCGAGGGAGGGATTCCGCGGAGATCTTATGCTATGACGACACCGGATACCACGGAAGCTGGGATTTGGAGCTATATGAGCTTTATAAGGCATAGAAAAATCTTCTTCTTCTTTTTGTTTGGCGCTGTAACCGCCCAAGTAATTTAGGCCGAGTTCAACAAAGCACACCAGTCGTTTCTTTTCTGTGCCAATTGGTGCCACATGGAAATGCCAAGTGCTTCTCCACCTGGTCTTTCTATCTCGCTTTGAATTAAAATGCGGCAGGTCCACTAGATTGGTCATGTAATGTAATGTAAAAAAATGATTCAGCTCTAAAAATGATTCAACGCGGATCCTGCTAGTGATAGTAGAGTGTTCTTCTTTAGAGATGTTCTTCATTTTATGACAATATTAATATGTGATTAGTTTCGACACCTTTGTGAATCACCTTTGAGACTAACTATAGTTTAACTATGTTTCGCGATTTCAAGTCAGTTTCTTCTGTTAAATTAATTGTTTCGTTATAGCTTCTTAGACCTTACCAAAATGGCGATTTTTTGAAAATTTTCCCACTCTTTCCTCGAAATCTGGAGCTGAGCAATAACAAATTTTTCAAAACCAGCCTTATCATCTGTCCCCCCAAAATTTTTTCCCATTTTTTTCTCCCTGTATAATTTATTAGATTTTTATTTTAAGGTAGCTTTGAAGTATCGCAACGAAATAATATACTAGTTAAATATTACACCCACTTTTTTAACGAAATTTTCTTGGTGAAGAACTGAAAAATCATTGGCACATCATATCTTACTAAGTAATACTAAGATTCACCTGTGAGGCGTAATGAATTCGGTTTTTTTCATGATATCACAAACGCTTATAAGGATCAAAGAGAGCTTCAGCGGCAACTCAGTAACAGCTCCTGGGAATACACATATCACACAGTGCTCTTCCGCCACTGAATTACTGACGTTTGTGACAAAAAAGTAGCAGTTTTTCTTTTCGTATACAAGACGGTTCTTTTGGATTAGACTTAACACAAGTCCCCCACCCCCATCCAATTTTTCAACAAATTCCGTTCTGTTAACATTGCGAAATGATTTCAGCAAAAAATTAAGGAGATAAGGAATTAATAAAATATTAAAAAATGAACTCATGCAAAGAAATTAGTCATGAAAGGCACTTTTTAGTAAAAATTCGAGTGAGGTGGCTGAGCTCATGTCATTACAATTATTATATGACACTTAAGCTTAAAGGTAAAACTATTGAAAAGTAGGCGGGTTTATTGGTAGAAAATATTGGCAACTCGAATTTCGCGCACTGCAAATATGTTACGGATTTCAAATCCATAAGAATAGTACATACTGAGATAGATAAATAAGAATGGGAAATAAGTAGCTCAGGGAATTTAAGTCTACTGGAAATCAGGAAATTTTCTCAGTCATTCTACATATAAATTACCACTCACTTAGCCATTTGCCAAACATGAATGATGGAAAGTTCTTGCTTTTGCTTTCTTTTGTTCAGGAGGAAGTCATATTTATACTGAAAATAGATAAGAACAACTGGATATACCCGACAGAGCACTTATTAGCTTGTCATCATCACTAGAGGTAGGACCACGTATACAGTTCAGTTCAGTTCAGTTCAGTTCAGTTCAGTTCAGTTCAGTTCAAAAAACATACTTTAGTAACCGCTCGGATTTTACTGGTGCCCGCAACTACGTCCGGACTGAAGAAATTCAGAAAAATAAGGGCGGAGTAGAGTAAGAACAGGTTAACAAAAAAACAAAAACTGCATGAAATACCTTAGGGCAAATAAGGACAAAAAGCTATCGTGAGTTCTTGAGTTGAGTTACCCCTTCATAGTTTTCAATTGCATTTTCCAAATAGAACACATTGACGTTTATACAGCCCTTCAGCTCAGTCTTTTGTGGCTACAGGACAGCCACACACAGATTTCAGATTCTTTTTCAGGGCACCAAAACAAGTACGTAAAACTTTCTTTTGTCCAATGACCGACAGTAACTCAGCTCTTTAAACATTATGTTATTTTGCTCGATATTTATTAAAAGTATTTTTTTAACGTGTCCCTAAGCAACTGCGTCGACAACAGTCTCGGCCTCATTGGCATTCATGCAGTGCATTTGATCGGCCTTATCATTGTTATTGGCATGGCTATTTCTATTATCATTGCAATTTTAGTTGCACTCATTGTTGTGTCATTGATGTTGGCAATGCTGATAAAATGGCTACAGTCGTTTGCGGAGTTATTCGTGTTGGTATTTGCTGTCGTCGTTAGGCTACTCTTACCCGCACTTACATACTGTTTCAATTTGCCTTTACTTGATGTTTCGGTGTAAGCTTAAAACCGCATTGTGCCATGTTGACGGCATAAAAATAGTACAACAACAGTGTAGGAAGCAATGTACAAAAATCCAAAAAAAAAACAAGACAAAAGAAAAAAGCAATGAACATGTACGCAAAGTGCGATGGATATAAGGGTAGATATACTCCACATGTGCAATCTGTACATTCTGGATATCTACATACATACATACATGTGTGGGCTTACAAGTAAAACTATATGCATGTGTGTGCTAATGCATCCAAAGATAGTAACAACAACAACAACAACAATACGTGTACGATACTTTAACAATGGCGGCAAATAATGCCAATAACTAGTAGTCGCAGCAAAGCATGCAGCCAAGCAAACAACCATTTCCCCAACAATAACAACAACAATTGTAGTACATGCTAAAGAGAAAATTATACTCGCAACAACATTTACATGTGTGAATCGAAATTTATTTGCCAATTTCTTTGGCGCAAATGTTGTTGATGCCATCTTTGCTCCACTCTTCGCCGCTACCGTTACTTTTTCCATGAGCTGGACAGCAGATTTATTTTTGCATGTGAACGAATCGTAACAGCTATCAGGCGCCTGTATGTACATATGCAAAATTTTGCGTTCTTTTTCACACACACGCACGCATCCATAGATATGCTGGTGGCTTAGTTGACATTCCCCCCGGTTCTTCACGTTTGTGTTTGTGGCGCTCGCTATTAGTAAGCAGCGGTCTGGCTAATGTACGACAACATTCAATGCTTACAAAATATGTTTTCACAAATACACACAAACACATGCTTTCGATATTTTATAGTTGAGTATGCATTTCTCTGTTGTTTTTGTCGTCGCCGTTGCAACCACAACCGAATGCCATATGCCACATTTTCTGTGTAAATGCAAGGCCAACTGATTGGTAGCACCGATGTTACACAAAAACCGCAACAACATCGTATGGCCAATACCATTTGCATGGTTGTTGTTTGTGTTGAGTACAAAAGTGAAGAATGAGAAGTCGATATTGGCTGGTATCGATGATGTTACTAATGTAGGTGTTGATGTTGTTGGCGAGAAAATTTTTGTATGTTGTTAGACTGGTTGTTGACGTTAATCCTGATTGAAGATACTGTAATAAAGAGTGTGTACGGATGTTTTTGGGGTCACTCATAATGAATCTAAAGTTAGAATTGCGAAGCTCACCATGGCGGGATATTTTTTCAAAAATCCCCCGATTTTTACTAAAATTGGTATACGGGTATTTTTAATGTATATCAAATGTAATAAAAATTTGTTGATTTTCGAAAAATCTTTTGCCATTTTGGATCCGCCGTCTGGAAGTTCGCAAACATCACTACAGATTCATTATCGGCGACCTCAAAGCCATCTGTGTACCAAGTTTAGAAAGGAACGTTTGATTTGTGAAATTTTATAAAATTAAAACCAATTCCAAAAAATATTTATTTTTGATCATTTTTTTAACGTGTTGGGAAAAAGACATGATGGGCTAACTATGTATGTACAGGAAGTCTGATACAAGATTCGTATTTAACAGGTAAAAATACAACGGTAGCCATGTATACAATTTGAAATAAGGCTCACAATTTTTTAAATTTTTATTTAAATTTTTTTCTGAAAAAGCTCAGAACTTTAAGACGCCCAAATTGTGGTAGCCCCTTTTATTTTTTGAACCACGTATTAAAATTTTTTGAAAAATGCAATTAGAAAGCATTTGAGAAGTGGTGGCGTATGAGCAACTTTTATACTTCATATCAGTGATGGAAAAATAGGCACAATAGTGCCATTTTTGGCACTTTTATTCTCAGAGGCACTTTTGGCACAATTCATCCAGTTTTGGCACAATCATAACATATAGAAATTTAGAATTTAATACATAACAAACAATCACATGCCACATTATAGATTAAAAAATTACAAAAAGTGGAAATTAAATGCACTAAAATATTAAAGTAGGGGCCTTGGGAAATATTTACAAACCGCTGAATTCTATTGTGAATACGCAGTATGAAAAGTAAGCTTTCGCAACAACAACCCTTAAATTCAGAACTTTTACACAGATTCTAAGTTTGCAGTTTTATAGTCCATTAAATGAAAGTGCGAGGTTCTGCAATATCCCGATGATTTTTTTTTTCTGACGGTGCCATACATTTTCATCCATTCAAAAAAATTTCGAACTCACTTAACATGTTGCGAAAACCTGCCGAATTTTTATAATTTTTATACAAAGCTAGAAATGCCCATTTGTGTTTATTAAATTATGAATTAGATTTTTATATAAAGTCAATCAAAAAATAAACAATGAAAAGAATAGGCGAAACTGGTCAGAATGTCTCAGTGCCATTATTTGTTACATAGGTACATACATATGTGTGTAAAGATGTCAGAGTCGATGTTCTGTGCAATTTTACTATGAATTTATGTATATATATGTCTAATTAATCCTTCATAAAAGTGATTTATTGTAACAATTTAGTTAATCTAATAATTGTTATATCAGTTTATTTAAAAAAAATATTATTTCTAATAATATATTGCTTTTAAAACGCCTTAAAGAAATTTAATTTTGTGGCCCTTTCATCTTCTTTTCGGCATTATTTTAGAAGACCATTAGGCACATTTTGAAAGTTTGAAAATCCAACCCTGCTTTATATGGAAGATTCAAACTCAACCGAATAATGGCGTTTTTTATCCGTTAAGTTAAAGTAAAGATCTTTAAATTTTCTTCTGGAAGGTAATACAACACTTTTTATTAAAACTGCCGGCATGGGATACGTTCAAATTGACTAGTTAAACATGTTAAATGGGCTTGAACCAATTGTTATTGGAAAATTGAATCAGTTAAATCATTTAACTCTTTTGATAACCAGTTCAGCGCAGAGTTGTATCAGAAAACTTTCTGCTTCAGCCAAACAGAAAAAACTAAAAGCAACGCTTGAAAAATTTATACATTTTATGAGAAAATATTAAAAACCAAAAATTATAAATAAGAACCAAATGCTGTTATATAATTTTTTTTCCTGGTACATTTGGCGATGTTTGCCCCATGTATCACTAAACAAATTTAAAGTTTTTCAAAATTTACTAATATATGTAAATATATGTCTATATAATATGATATGTGGCCCCACTTAAAAGTTTTCGCATTTTGGAACGCACTTCATTGTCGGCAGTTCTAATTTCGAAGCTGAGGTGGTCTCTGCCTTACGGTTACGATTATCATATCATAATTTTACGGTTATATTTAATCAAAAAAATAAAAACCAAGAAATAACGCTTCTGTTAAAAGATCGTTTAACTGGGCCGGCAGCCATGGGTTCACAACGAAAGGAACGGTCCAACGAACATAATGCGAGGACCAAGTGCAAAGGACTTGTCCGCACTCAAAATAAGCAAAGAAAATGTGATTCAGATGGGCTGCACGTACTAAGTTTTCGAACCACATAAAAAGCGGTTCCCACGTAAGTGAGCTGTCTAGTCGAAAGTATCGTGCTGGAGCGGAAATATTTTTCCATATATATGGACGAAACATTGAACATTGTGGCCAACTTCTCCGTACATCGTTAAATTACTTTGTTCTCTGATATATTAGTGATGCCGTATCTCCAATTTTGCGAAAGCCTGACAAAAGTAAATGGTATATTTTGTCGTATTACACACGTTATTCCCTATGAAGTTTTACTTTCGAATTAGATATTTCTTTAATCCTATATACATATTTTTAGTATTGAAGCACCTTGATAAAAACGTTGAACAGCATCGCTCGTACTAAATATAAGGTGTATAGTATTATTTTCCAAACTAAGGCACTATTTTGAATGTCTGTACATACATATGTACATATGTATATCTTGGCTACTTGCATTTACATGTACATACTTGTTTGCTTCACTGTACGTTGCCTTAAAACTAGTGAAAAATTCACATAAATATGCAACGGCCGTGGTGACAACTTGATAGAGCTAAATGGGTGATAAATGTGCGTTGTTTTGTTGTTGGAACCAAGGCGGAAAACTGCCTGCAAATACCAGTAAAGGCATATCCACAGGCATGCATATGCCTGTATGTACTTTAGTTTATGATTACTGTTTTTCGAGCAAACGTGTATGGGTGGTGGTATAAGGGCAGAAATGCTCTACCGTATCTACAATGAACATGCGGGTGCACGTTTGTGCATATATATGAAGGAAAAAAAATAATAATATGTGCGCCTAAAAGCTCATTATCATAGCGTATGCAAGTATGTGCAGATTGTCAACATGGCGTATGAGTAACATTTTTGGAATTCTGGCAATGCTTGAAAGTAGCTACGCAAAGCTATACATATTTATAAATATACATACATATGTACATATGTGCGTACGTGTTTATATACAGCCACGGTTGCCACTGTAGGTTGTTTCGAACCAAAGTTGGTTGTTTTTCCTTTATTTTTTAGCCGACTTCACAAAAGGGGGAAGGTTATCAGTTCGTCGGAATATTTTTATTTTTATTTTTTTTATGTATGTTATTGCATAATTTTGTATACATCCAATAATTGGATCGTGTAGAAATGATCAATAATCTTAAATTTCTATATGAGAATTGAAGTCGGTTTTGTTTTTTGCTTAAAAATTACTTGTTTCTATTTGGTTTTTTAGAAATTTTTCTGTTTTTTTTAATTAGAAATGAGGAACTTTTTTCTTTACAAAAAATATTATTGCATATTGAATGCCAAAAATTTCAAATTCCTATTTTTTGTTTTTTGTTTTCCGAAATAGCAGCTACAACTACTACTACTAAAATGGCCTCAAGCTCACTAAAATTGTCCCTTAATCGTTGTCGTCAAGCTCTTCTAGCGGTAGACTCAGGAGCGTGCAGCCTCGATAGCCGGTTGGACTATTGTGGTCCGAGTCTCCCGAGGCAGACGTAGTTCTGTCTCGTCCATGTCTGGTGGGTTTTTTGTAATAAGTTTTGGTTTTTGTAATAGATAAGTAGTTAAAAAAATATGGTTGTTTATTTTTCAATTTGGTTTCTTCAGATTTTGGTTGCTAATTTTTTTAACAATCGGCAACCGTGCATAGGTACGTGTGGTGTGTGAATGCTATTGCGAATGATATGTAACTGTAAATGCTACACAAATTCAATAGCGACACACTTATTTACTTTTGTCTTGCCAACTGGTATTCGGAGAATGACCTGAGCGCTTTGGATGAATAACAAACTAAGTAAGTGAATATTAAGGACATCCCAATGCTAGTACATGGCTTTGTACGCGATTTATGAACATATATGTATACCCATACAAATTTTGTCAAATGCGGGCATGTACGTACATATGCGTAAGTAATTGTTCTTTTGGCGCTGAATTCATTCCCATACAAATGACTGTGGCGGAAGTTCCTTACAAATATTTTTTTTTTCAGCGCTGTTTGTTGGTATGAAGTTAGAAAATGAGGAGAAAACAATAACGGAAAACCAAAAAAGGAAAACAGAAAATAATAGCGCTCACCACTGTCAATGTCATTTTGTAGCTAGATTATTAACTTGGCTACACTGTTACAATGCTTATCTATGAATTCGCCAAACAGCACAACTAAAAGCCAATAGAGTTGGCGCTGCCAATTGGAACTCAAAGCAAAACCATCTTCACTGTTCCACTACTTTCTTCTTGCTATTGCCATTGTTTGTTGGCTCCATTGTGTCACATTTATAATACTTTATGATGTTTGCCATTGAACTTTGTGCGTTATAAGCATAAACTATGCAATGCGAAGATTTCATTTCTATCGCTTGGCATTCGAATGGCTTCTATCTTCATCAGCATCCGGGGGACAAATAGCGAAGAAGTGAACAAACAAAAAAAAAAAAGAAAAACAATTTCAACGCATTCAGTATATGAAGTTGGCAAGGAATGTTAGTGCATACTTGTGCACACTCTACTTCACCGCTCGCATACTTGGCACGCACTGCATTTACTTGTACGCACAGTCGAGCGCTTTGAATGGCCAAAAGCTATTCAGCTCAGCAGCTTCACCTTCACCAAATTCACTTTAACCAATGTCACAACCTACTACAGCAAAATTCAGAGACTCAATTGTGTTACAGCAGGAATTCTGCGCAAATTCGCTGGCGATTCTTCATGCTTCTGCTGTTACTACATACAAACTGGCAAGCAGTTTACCCCAGCGCTAGCGCGTTCATTGTTGTTACGTAATTGCATTCCGCTATCGCTGATATTTATAGCTCCCCATGCGGTCAAGTACTTATTCTTTGGCAACACATTGCGAGTAGCAGATGATATTTTTTCCATTTGCTAAATGTTTTTGTTGTTCATCTATTTTTTCTCTCCATGCAGCATACAATGAAGTCAACCACAAAATGAACAATTGTGGCCCGGTTGTGATGGTTGTGGTTCTGCATGAGTAAAAACCTACCTTCGCGTACAAATATGTAAGTTCATATAGCCACTTGAAATACAAAAAGGCGTAACTAGCATAATTTTTTTTACATAAAACGATGCGAGGACTCGCAATTCGATGAAATGCATCATAATCATTTAAAAGGAAATTTTGAATTTTTGGTTAGTTACGCCCTTATGCATTCCAGGTGGAGACAAATACAAACATATCTTTCTTTGAATTTTTTTAATTAATTTTTTATGAAGTACTCAAAACTGCGGTATACCTAAGTTTGGTATACTAACCATATTGTTCTAATGCTGACTCCAAACGAAGCAACCGTGGAAGCAACCAGGGCATTGTTACTCATAGAAATTCGGGTTGTGTTCGTTCGTTGTGTATTGAGTTTGTTGGCTCAGTTCATGAGAACAGTTGAGCTGAAAAGATGTATTGATGGAAAACGAAATTTTCGTCCGTATATTCACTTTCAAACAGAGTACTCACTACTGAGGTTGCCGCGATGGTTGCCTCTACGGTTGTCTTTTGTATATTGAACAAGAAAAACCGGTTGCCTCAACACGTTGCCTCGTGTGTAGTCATCATTAGAGTATTGTAAGATTTCTTAAATTTAACAACTTCCCTGTCCAATGAGTCATACGTGACTCACGAGAGCGTGTTGAAATAAGTTCATGAGTCACATGTGACTAATTTTTGTGTACAATTTCGGAAAAATTTTTTGGTGTGAACGGTACGCGATATTTTTTTAAATGATACGTGGACGTACGTCAAAAAACCTAACGTAAAAATATATAAAAGAAAATTTCGAGATTTTTTTCGTGAAAGTTCTATTTTAAAAAATAACACACAATAAATATAAGTTAGGTTGGGTTAGGTAAGCGTGCTGCCTCCGCATATGGAGGCACACTTCGACTCGACTGAGCTGTCCGCTGTGATGCCCTCAGAAGGGGGACGGAAAAAGGGACGCAGGGAGGGGAAAGAGGGAGGAAGCTATGGGAGAAGGACGACACCTATGGCTTTTTGCCGGAGAAACACTCCGTGCTCACAACGAAGCTCTTCAGTCCACTGATGCCCACTCCCGAGAGCTCATCGGGAGTGTGAAAAAGTGCGACCCAAGGTGCTTAAACTTTAGGCTCGCAAGGGCGGGGCACCAGAGCAGCAGATGTTGAGATGATTCCACCTCATTATCCTCCATGCAGCTGGTGCAGTAAGGGTTATCCGCAACATTCAGCCTTACAGCATGGTTACCAATCACACAGTAAGCACTCCCACCAATAGTGAGAGATGCAGCTTGCTTAGTCTCAAGAGCTCCCCAGACCGCCCCCGGTCCACCCGTGGGTACAAAGACTTTGCCACCTTGCACTCCAATACCAAGTAGATATCAAAACAATGATTCGAGTAAAAAAAGTAGTTTTTATCGAAACAATAGTATCGAGTACATACTCGTATTTACTTGTATCGGAACAGCCCTAAATGTAACTCACAAACAACTTTGCTCGATGTGTTCACATGTGACTCATTGAACGTGGCAAAGAAACTGTTTCGTCCTACGTCCATGGGTCACATATGAGTCACAAAATATATAAAAATTATATATTATGGTATATATGAACGGTCTTTAGCATATTAGAGCAAAAAACCTGTGGACGTGGGGCATTAACAAAATGCATTGTATGAGGACAGGGAAGTCGTTAAGTAAAATTTAAAAAAATATAAAAATGGATTTATAACCTTTATACCTGCAAACACGTGAATGCATATAGGCATACCTTTGTCGGCTTGCGAGTATGGGCACTTTGATTGTATGTGGCCCAACTTGAAGAGCTGCTGATGGAGTATCCTTTTTTGCAGCTATTTGTGGTTTGGAAGAAATTAACAAAAAAGAAAAGCCAAAATATGAAACTAGTAAAATTTGGGTGATAGAAAAATGTGGTCACTTTTACGGTATATCAATATAATAGTAAAAATGTGAAGCTAAATCGAAAACTATGGTAATAGCAATTTTCAAGCGACATGAAGTCACAAAAAGTGCTGCTGTAAAAATATTAAAGCATCCCAGTGGAGTTACTAAATTATACCTGTTGAGCATGTATTGTTAGAAATCTTGGCATTCGTATTTGAATAATTCCAATAAAGTAATGTAAAAGATGTCTTCACTAACATAACATAAAATAAGACAAAGCTTTTGTTGAGGTTACTAAAAGAGAAATGTAAGTGTATAGATTTTCATTCCAGGTACCCACCTGACCGAGAATCTATCCGTTGTAGAAATTTTGGTAATACTTTCGCGTACAAAACTATTGAGAATGTGTTCCGAAAAATTATCGTAAAAGTATTACCTGTCGCTCAGTTTGTGGCTGGAGAACTCTCGTTCTCGACAAACATTTTCAAAAGTTTTTGCACAGTGGTTTCGATAGGGAAACCGTTTATCAGGCGGAAGTTAATTCGGTCCTTTTTGTTATCGAGAAATAAACGAAAATGGCAATGTTTTTGATTATTATCGGGAAAGTAACGAAAAAGTTAAGAGGTTGTTTCATTTGTTTTTCGTTTTACCCATCGATAATGCATCGAGATTACTAGTTTACGATAATCAACTGACTTCACAAAAAGGAGAAGTTTATCAATTCTTTGGAATATTTTTTATTTTTTTATAATGAATTTTACCACATAACTTTGGACTATGTTAAGCGATTTCAGTAATTATTTTTTAAGAGAAATGTGTTACCTCATTACCTTACAGTTAGTCTCATACTAATTTAGTTTAAATCCGATCACTGGATCATGAAGAAATTAACGATAATCTTACATTTTTATATAAGAATTGAAGTCGGTTTTGTTTTTTGCTTAAAAATTACTTGTTATTAAGAGCTGTTCCATTATAGTTTATTCCTGTATAAAAAGGGTGCTTTCAAAATTTTAAGAAATATTTTGTATTTAAAATAGTAAAAAATACCAGCAGTTAATGCGCTTTGTTTTAAAACAAATTATTAATTTTATATATTTTTATTAAGTGCACTTTAGGTAAATGTTTTATCAATTAAAATTATAAATATATATTAGTAAAAAAATTTAATATGAATAGATGCAACTAAAGCTTATTATTTCATCATTTTCCATCCTTTGTTTTGGTTTTTGTTGGAGTCCCATTTTCAAAAATTTTTTTAACAAAAGTTCTGTTAAAGTACCGAAATCCGGCAATGTGTGGACATCGTTTTCTTTTATGCGTATTTTAAGAACATATCAACTTTTAATCATCAACCCCAAATTTGATTAAGTAGGTTTCGTGGCTGATTAATTTATGCTGGAGTTTTCCTGTGCACACAAGGACAATTAATCGGGTCGGCCGGTTTCCCTCATAAATTTTGACGCTATTCGGTATGCATTTTGATTGAGATCTGTTACCAACACACATTATGCAACTAGGTTAAAACTTATTAACATATCCCCCTGCTCATGTGTGATGGATTGTTATAATTCCCAGTTTATATCCCTGTGGGAAAATCTCTAGTTCTGAACTGGTGCGATTTTAAATTATTTTGAAAGAAATGTGTTTCCAATTTGAAATTAAATTTGTTTGAATGATTGTAAGAAATGTACGTTTACATACCTTTGGATGTAGCTGAGTTTGCAGAGGTGCTCGCTGTTATTGGTTAGATTCCAGACGGTCCCAAAATGTTAAAATGTAAAAACAAATTTTGGGTTTGCATTACCAAGCTATGAAAAATGCGTCTGTGAAGTGCAGATTAGAAGCATATTTGAACAAAAAAGCAGACAAACACATATATATGTAAAGTAGACAAGCCCCCGCTGTATCCTATTTTAGATAGTTCCGGGCTAGTTCTAAATTCGCCACTTTAGATATAGATTTCTAGTGAAAAAAGTAAAGAAATCGTTTTTTAGAAGTACAACTTTTCGCCGATTTTGGACTGGTAGGATCTTACACTTGGACCTCGTTTTTCTCAAAATCTGGAGCCGATGTTCAATACCACTGTTAAATGAGAAGTGGGCATGGTGGAATTCCAATTTCAGCCCCTTTCAATACCATATCTTCTTCTTATTTATTGGCGCTGTAACTTACCAAGCGATTTTGGCCGAGCCTGTCCATTTGAACAACATGGACAAGCCAGCGGAGCCGCTAAATCATAATTCGCTGAACTATGTCGATATCGTTGTAGAGCTCATACAGCTCATCGTTAAATCGTCTGCGGTATTCACCATTGCCAACGCGCAAAAGCCTGTAAATTTTTCGCAGAATCTTTCCCTCGAAAACTCCAAGAGTCGCTTCATCAGATGTTTTAATTTTCCGTGCTTCCGCGCCATACACCAGCGCAGGCATGATAGTGACTTATAGAGTGTGATTTTTATATGAAATAAAAATAACGATTTTTGTAAAATTTTGTTTATATGTAGGTGTATTGCATTTTTTCAAATTTGAAGTATTATTGACTTTACACCTTCATGGAAAATTGTGTGACACTATTTTCCTTGCATAACATACTTAAGTGAACTTAAAACATCGGTAAAATTCGATTTTATTTGAGCAAATAAAAGGAGAAATACCGCTATGCACTGGACACTTTTTTATATGCGAAAGAAGTCAAGTAAATTTTCTGGTGTTCCAGGCCACGGGGAGTCGAATGCCACCATAGGTTTTTGAATCTCAAAAAAAGTCAAAATCTAATGTATATTTCTTTAAGTTTAGTTATTTTTTGTCATACATACTAAAACGTACATAATAATTTACTAAACGTTTACAAAATAGCTAACAATTTTAAACTAAGTCTTTAATTTAATTGTTTAACTACTTTTCACCCTTAATCGATAATAAATTTTTCTAAAGGTTTACGCACAAACATGCATATGTACATAACCATTTATGCCTTCTAGGTAAACTGAAAATTTTAAAATTCAATACAGTAATTAACACATGAAATTACATACACATGTACTTACATAAATATTTACATATGTGTGTGTGTGCATATTTCACATTCCTTAGCACAAGTTACATAAACGCAAGAGTTGTTAAGAAGCTTGGTTTACCATAAAAGCAAACACAAATATTTATGAAAAAATACTGATGGAAATAACCATAATAATTTAATAAAGTAATAATAGGAGTTAAATTATCGCAAATAAATGTTTTACAAATAGCAAATAGAGAAAATTGATATATAATTTATTAGAATCGATGAGCACTGAAATGTAATAAAACCAATTAAAAACTTTAACTAAGTAAAGTGACTATGTAAAACAAAAAAAAAATTAACAGTTTGTGCGTGTTTTTAAGTAATATATACATCACAAAACACGCCAACAATTTTTAATTTTTTAAATTGTAAAAATTTGCGTAAAGAAGGCAACGTGTGGTAAGTTAAGTAAACAATCAAAAAATAGGTTTAACCCTTTCTAGGCCTACAGTGCAAACAAACGCATACTTACTTTTTTCTTGGAATGTCGTGCGCTTTATAGGAGCGCACGCGGCGCGCTGAAGAAAAGAATCAAAGAAAGTAAGTAGAGCTTTGCGACTCTGCTTAGCGTAATCCTTGGGGCTCGGCAAACAAAATTCTTAAACAAAAGTTGAAAGACAGCACAGAAACGATTCCAGAAAACTCTGCATACTTAAAGTCCGTTGTGGAGACACTATTTTCAGTACAAAGCCCGTTAGTTTCTACTATGGGTCGAGATCGCTTGCATCTATTTGGCCCTATAACGGAGGAAGAAATCACACTCGCAGCAGCTAAAGTAAAGCGAGCTTGTTGTCCCAATGGCGTGCCTAACAAAGTTCTTAAACTTGCAGTTCAGCAGTGGGCTTTCGCATTCCTAAAACTGTTTAATGGATGTTTCACGATTGTAACTTGCCCTCAATTTTGAAAGAGGCAAAGCTGGTTTAGATACCTAAGACGGAAAAACCTTTGAAAAATCCCTAAAGTTTTCAGCTTATCTACCTGCTAGACTCAGCAGGTAAAATTTTTAAACATATATTAGTGAAGCATCTCGACAGGAAAGTCCAAGAGAAAGGGGGAATATCGGCAAAACAATTCGGAGTTAGGGAAGGGAAATCCACTGTGGATGCGATGACAGAAGTTATCAAGTTAGCACGGTCTGCAACAAGCGATACACGGTGGCTGGGATGAGCAAAATAATACTGTGTGATTGTAACCTTAAAAATCAAGAACGCGTTCAACGCTGCTAACTGGCCTAAAATACTCGATAGACTGGAAAGTATTGGAATTTCATACTACCTTCAAAGACTAATTGGAAGTTATTTCTTTCGTGCGAGTGCTGTGGTACGAAATGGAGGTAGGGATGGATGGAGTTCTCCGCAACAAATTACCAGAGGGTTCATTTATAATGAGCTTTGCAGACGACATTGCGGTGGTTGTGTCTGCGAAACAGCTCGACGTCATATGTGAATAATAGTTCCGGGCTTAGGATAGCCGAGCAAAAAACAGAAGCAATATTAATTTCCAGTCGTCAGAAGTCAGAGGACGTAGGATTCGTGCTAGACAAGTGTCTTACTTTCAGCGTCCACTTGAGCTATGTACATATGTGAGGGAGGAAGCGGGGCTATTGCAAATAATGCTGAACGCGCGGACACCGAAACAGCACAGGCGTCTGCACTTAGCGAGTGTGGTAAAAAGCCGAAGACTAGGAGGTTATTCCAGGCAGCCTGACCGCGCCTAATTATCGCCTTAACGACCTTCACCTACACCCTCAGTATTTTCATCGCTTTACTTCGTACTTAGTTGGCATCTTCAGCAGCTGGTACGTCCGCGTTAACCGTGAAGCTCACGTCGGTCAACAAATTTTTATCGTCATAAATTTTTAATTTGGCTGTTCTTACCCCCGAAGAACAGCTTATTGTCTGCTTTCCGTTGTAACTCGATGCATTCTTCGTTTAGTATTAGAAGGTACGAAGAGCTCTGAGTACCCTCCAGCGGCTTCCCAATCGTGTATGGGCATCTACGGTTTTTCCGCAGTAAATGGTACATCAGCTTGTAGCTGTCTACCTTCTTCTTGGGAAACCAAATTGCGGTCCAGGGTTTTCGACATACCATCATTTCCAAGTTTATTTTGGTCTTCAAACTCTCCCAGAAGCTGCTCAGATATGCACTTGCCTGAGGATTCCCTCAGGCACTCATTAGAGTCGAATTCCGGAAGGGGTTGTCCGCATTTACAAACAGGTCGCCACCCACCTGTTCAGAGAGCTTTGATTAAAACTCGACCCTCCTCTCCTTAATGAGATTTCCGCTGCCTGTGGCTTCATCGACTAGCACAACCAGAATTTGATTTCTGGTGACTTCCAATTACCGACGGTTCCTCAACAGTTCTTTCAACAGGGGTATTTTTTTTTTGTTCACTCTTTCCCAGCTCATCCATATTTATACTTTTTTTAACAGCTTCGAGTTTCGAGCTGGTATCAAGGTATCTCTTGTACTCGTACACCACCTCTTTGCACTCGCGGCTGTTTTACGCATCCCACTGGGGTCGGTTTTGTATTTAGTCGGCGGCCAAAAATACTTCCAGTAGAGATTTCAAAGTAAAACTTTGGTAGAATGGTCATGCTTAATCAGTTTCAAAACACCTCCACCTCCACCTCCCGCCCCTCCCGCTACCCACTTTCACACTGGCTAACGAAAAAAAGTCGGAACAAATTAAAGCACTTTTATTTTTAATTTAGGAAAAGTTTTCATCTGAGGCAAAGTAATACTTATAAAACAATAATAACAAATTAATGAACACCAATATTTATTGTACAAAATAATGAAAAAAGGTAAACTAATGTTGACAGATTTCAATAAAATGGCCTTCCTCTTGGTCGTTAATTTTCGCTGCCTTGTTAAAAAGGATCAGAGCTCAGAAACAAACCATTGAGAAAATCCGTATTTGTTGAAACACGTGAAATCTTAGGTCGCGGCCACGCAATAAGCGGCAAAGCGGCTGACCGGTGCCATACAGGAATGCCGCTCATCCGCTCAGAAATACCGCTCAGTGCGTGGCCACTTCAATAGTGTTGCATATGTTTTAATTTTCAGCTGCTCGCCGCTTTGCCGCTCATTGCGTGATCTCGTCTTTACGCGTATGATGGAGTTAATACATTTTAATGTCTTTATTTCTAGACTCAGCAGCTTCTTCAGATAGCTCTCTAATCGATACTAAAGCATGTTTAATAACACCATGAGCGTGTTGGTGGAAGATAATACCATGAATACTTCGTTGTCAGATCCTTAGCAGTATCTAGCGCGAAATTCCTAAATTTCTCAGTATTTATTGTGTACCCTGAAGACAAGACTTGAAGTAATATTGCACAGCTTGAACTTTGAATTTTTTATCTTGGCCTATGGAATCGATCACTGTGCATCCTGAGGATTCACAGTACCGGCCGCTGTATTCTTGGAAGTCTTTTCAGATATTTAGTACCGGCTCGGATTATCTCTTGGCGGCTTTGACCAGAGGTAACAGATCACAAGCACAGACGATCGCATTGTTGTCACTAACCAAATCCCATTCTTTCTCCCTGCCTCTATAACTCTGCTTATATACTACTACCTACTATTCTCCTTCACGTTCCAATCCAAAGCACTTCAAGCCAGTGGTGTTGAGGTACCCATGCCGATATAATTATGGTCAACAAGTGGTCCCCTGTGATGCCCGGGCAGGGTCGTTTGTACCATAAGTACCTTACCACGGTATGTCGGCTCTGTCTGGCCGCACCCACCCTTCTGTGCATACAACGAAAAAAAAAAAAACGAATGAACGTAGAAATGTTTCACAAGGCATCAACGCTTCTGGCTCCCACTCACGACCCCGTACACTCTGCGACAGTACGATCCGTGGACGATAAGCCTATCGATCCGGACAACATCCCCAAAAATCCGACCTTCGGATGAGCAATCGTCTATTTCCGTCCTATACCCAGTATCCCGCTTGGTTCAAATCTAACGCAAGGAGACCGATACGATGAGGATGCATATCATTCGTCTTCATATTTGCCTTCGTTGTCGCCTTCGTCGTCGTGTTCGTTTTGCGTTCGTAATCGTATACCTTTTCCATATTCCCGTTCGATTTCGCCAAAGGAAGATTATCACAATTTTTGTTGGTCCATTTCCCTTACGCTTGATCCTCTGAAAAGGGTCTGGAGAATTGCAGTATATGTAGGTATGTATTTGAGAATCTAAAATGGTCAGGAATGAATTATTTGAAAAAGCCAAATATTTGCTACATATACCTACAATACCTATACCTACCTACATATACCTACCATATAATGTATCCTAAAGTAAGAAAATTGCCACAAATTCAATGCGAAAACAATACATTGCAGGTAAATGGAGAACAAAAAAAAAACGCCAAAAGCAAGCAACCGAAATATGCGTCCAACCAATTGGGTTTATGTTCCATAGCGAAAGTAAATTATTGTGCACTCAAGCGGCGATAATCAAGTTGATTTCTGGAAATACATAGCTACGACCCCACTTCAATCAGCATAAATGTTTTACTTATGGATATTTGACTGTGTGACTCCGAGTTTCCTAGCAAAAAACGACTCATTTTTTTTTTTAGGTGAAATCGTTAGAATTTCGTATTGAAGCGTGTGCATAAATGGCGATTTACAGAATTGCTGCTTTATACCCACTTAACCCCCGGCCGCCGTAGTTAGCAGTCTAGTGAACAGAATCATACCATGTTAGACAAACAAACGCAATCAGCTTTGGAATGCACAAGCACATATACTAAGGAGGAGTTGGAGGGCAGGGCTCATATGCACATATTCGCAAATTCACAAATTCGCAAATTCGTTAACTTGTTTGCGAACAGCAAAAGGCAAAAACAGAAAATGCTGCAGTAGAGGGAAGGAAGTATTGAATAAGAAATTCTGTTTATTTACATGTGTGGAACAAACAAAGCGCACGTAGTAATACAAATGGACATGTATATACATACATACAGTGACGAGCAAAACTGTAACATGATGTAACACTTTTTATTTCAGCCACCGCTATCTTTCATAGTTCTAACGACTTTCACACTTTTGTTCTATATTCTTATTGGTACATCCCTACTCCCGCTCTCATAACGATTTGAGGTCAATCCAACAACAATAAAAAAACCTGGAGACAAAAATGAAAGTTAAGGCAAATGTTACAGTTTTGCACTCATTCTCAGTTTTGCATTTTACAGTTATCTTTTGCTTAGTTGGAAGTCAGATGACTTTTTTCTCTATTGTAATTTATTCAAGAAGTGATCACCAATAAATAATATGGTTAATCAGGAAACATAAATGTAAATAATAGATTTACTGCGACAAGGCGGGACCGTAGGGAAAGTGGCAAAAAAATGTGGAGTTTGCCACATGAAAATGTTAAGACTGAGAAAAAATATAGCCTAAAGTGTTACTAAGGACAAAGGAAGTCTGTCAAAATATATTACAGTCCGATATCTTGTGAACTTAGTAGCAAGTAACGCTGCAGGCACTACTACAGAAGCGCTTAAGGTATTAAAATTGAATGCAAATCAGTAGATAGTGAGGCGAAAAGTTGCCAAATTGAGCAAAATGGATCATAAAAGAAGAAAAAAGCAAATTTGATCAAAATACATGTGCGAGTGGGGCAGCGTTTTGCTGCATCGCGCGAAAACCGGACCGTTGCCTATTGGGATATGTTAGGCCTTACATAACGCAATAAAAAACACATTTTTAAGATTTAATTGAGGCTTATGTGGTCTGACAAGACTAAATTAATAGCTTTTAAGCAGATGGCCGGGCATGGTATTGGAACAAAGGCCCAAATTAAGCCTAAGCGCATCATGTAAGGCAAACTGTGAATCACAGTGGTCGGTCAATATTAGTTTGGGGTTGTATTTCAAAAATGTTGTTGATCCGTTTGTACGTATTATGCGTAAGGAACAGTATCTGTTCATATTTCAACAAAATTTGCAAGATGTAGTCGAAAAAATTAGAGTTTCTGCTGAAAAAGCAACCAAAACACACTGCACATGTTCGCAAAGACTGGAACAAAAGCAGAAATTTGCTAATTTGAAATGACCTCCACAATCCGAGGACATGAATCTCATCGAGAATTTGCGAAATCAACTAAAAGCGCATCTTACTAAGTATCCAAGTCCGTCCAATGGAGTACGTGAGCTGTGAAAGCAAACCAAGGATATATGGGAGGCTATACCTCCAGAATTTTTACAGACATGCACATTATGTATGCCAAATTGCAATCAGAAACTAAATAAAGCAAAACCATACCGAACATTGTGTTAATAATTCTTTTTTTTTGTGAAAATTGTCAAAAAGTTATTAAAAATACATGAGTGCAAAACTGTAACATATGCCTTAATTTACATTTTTGTCTGCTGGTTTCTTTAATGTTGTTGAATTGACTTCAAATCGTTATGACAGAGGAAGCAAAGATGTACCAATAAAAATACAGAACAACAGTATGAATGTCGTTAGAACTTGGAAAGATAGCGACAGCTGAAAGAAAAGGTGTTACTCCATGTTACAGTTTTGCTCGTCACTGTACATATTTACTAAACAAGCGCCTTAGCATATGTTAGGATTTTTTTATTTATTTTTTCTTCACTTTTCCTTATGTAGAGCAATTTTTGTGAACTCATTCGTAAATAATAATGATCAGCAAACAAATAATAAGCAATAAAGAAGGAATTAATAACAGGAAAAGAAAATATATATTACACAAAATGCTATGCTTTATTTGTATGTCAAAAATAACTGTACTTGCCTTTGGCGTTTATGCATTTATTCTTTTATTTCTTAGTATTCTTTCATCAAACAGCTATAGTTTGAACGTAAGAAGACATTTAAGATATAATCTGTTAAAAATTAAATGGAGTAATTTCTTAGATATGTTTGTCATTTCTTCGTTTTCTATATACTATACTAGCTATGCTTTTATAATAAGGATCTTCGCATTTGAAAATGACTTAGGACTAAGTTTTTTAATACCACTCTAGGAAGTGCGAGGTCGATATCTTTAACATTACTGCGTTCTTTCAAGGTTCGCGCAACGGGTGCAATTATAGCTTAATTTGATTTGATGAAACATTTCAAAATGGCGGAGTTTCCTAACAGGTATATTAAGAAGTACCCAATCTTCTTAAGACTTCAGTACCATCTATTTCACCCGATAGCACATTAAATAAAAAGGTACACGACAAAAGTGTTATTCTACTATGTCGTGAGGTTAAACTTAGAAGCTGATAACGGGAATCATATGAGGACAAGGGCTCCGAAAATTTCAATGGTCACAACGCCGTAGATATCTACCTCGCATGAGTTCTTCAACAAGTATCTAGCAAAATCTAGCGCGGTTACGATACTCATTTCAACCGTTTCCATACCAAATACATTGGGCGTCAAGAGAAAAGCTTGAATAACTTTCGTCTCGATGCATTGCGGCAATTTTTTTGCAAATAATTACTAATTGAACGTACAATAATGTCTTAAAACGCGATTTTAAAGCCATTGAGATGTCAGTGATTTAAAAAAAAAAAATATTAATAACTATAATAACAAAATTTATGGCCAATAAAAACTAAAAATGGGAAGAAAACACCATCATTCTCAACTGTTTTAAATATGAGCAGAATCGGTATTACCAATGGCGAGAGAACAATTAAAATCTAAATTTTATAAACCCTGAGCACAAATGAGCTTGTTTTTTTTCATTTGTTGCAGCAGGGGGAATCCTACATAAGATACTGCCCAGTGGTTGGTTTACTGGTAACAGCATGTACGATTCATACCGTTCGCTAAGAATACACCTCACTCGGGATCACGCACGGGCTGTAATATCATACTATGCTGTACTTGCGAGACGATACTTCTACGTACTAAACCCTTAACTCCCTCACCTATAGCTTGTAATTGCGGTACTGTCGTTAGGCATTTCATCGCAAAGCTCAGCTTGCCGATTGGCCCTTCTTCACATCATTAGGCTTGTTCTTCGGTCATTCTCTTTTCGCTATTGCGCTGTCTTTCTTTCGCTCTTAGCTCCTGGAGCACTATTGCGGACCACGCCTTAATTCTACTCTACACCGGTTTTGAGTTTAGCATGTGCCCCACGATATTGTCAGGCGTCAAACTCTCCTTTATCAGCTGCTCTATGTCTGTTCGATCCACCTCGTATTTTCGGCAGAGGAAAAATACGTGCAGTACGTTTGCGTCGCTGCTACCACAGAATGAGCTCTCAGTCCCGTCATCATGCCCATATTTGAACAGGTATTCTCGAAAGAAGTCATGCCCCGTCAAGTGTGTGATGTAGAAATCGGTCTCTCCATGTTTCCTCTCCACCCACGCTTTCATGTTACCGATCAACATTTGTGTCCACCTCCCTTTTGTCGTCGCATCCCAGTGTCTTTGCCATTTATTTAGACTTGCCTCCCTCTCATTTTCCGCTTTTCGATTGTCAACGCCTGCCTAAGTTTTGGGACTTATCAAAGACTCTTTTTAGCTCCATGGCCATTATATATGAGGGCATGATGCCCGCTAAGGCTCCGACCGCCTCGTGTGACACAGTACGGAAGGCGCTAGTCACCCTGATGCTATTTAGTCGGTACGCCGAGTTTGCCGCCTTCGCATAAGTCTTGCGCTGCAACGCGGGCCCCCTGGTGGGTGCTGCATACATAAGTATGGACATACATAACATACATATGTATGCTAGAAGCGCTCGTCTGTTTTGGCTCGGTCCGCCGATGTTAGCCATTAGTCTTATTAGAGCCGTAGTCACTTTTGCCGCTTTCTCATAGGCTTTACCAATGTGCACCTTGTAGCTAAATCTCGAGTCTATCATGACAACCAGGTATTTAAGCGACTGCTGTGTCCGTCGATGTTGAGCGTAGCGTCCTCCATCTTTTTCCGCCTTGTGATCACCACCGCTTCAGAAATGAGCTTGTGTATAAAACGAGATATGTCAGATGAGAAAAACGAAGAACTTTCCAGTTTCTAATAACTCGACTGCGGAGGTGGCATTTTTGTTCTTGTTATTATGTTAATTCTTCCAAAAAATCAATTTTTGCTGTTATCACCAGAAATGCTTAATTTTAATCCGTCCATATTTCAAAGTGAAATTAAATCCTTTCAACCAATTACTTTTCCTAAGCACTCTGTCAGGAAACTAATTGAGCAAAAGCCCAATGCAATTTATCACAGAAAATGCAACAATTGCTATTGCAAAGCCACTGACTTATTGCAATCATTTTGGCACTTTCTAGTTTTTTTTTTTTGTTCTTTGCAAAATTCATGTCCTTACTATTTGTACTTATATAATCAGCAAATGGTCAGCATTGACTACTTTTGCTTGAATGCAATTCATCTTGCATTCATAAGTCTGCCGCCTCGGGATTTATGTGAACGAATGAATGTATATTGCGGTGCAACCGAAGAAAATTCATAAGTTTCATATTTGACATTTTAGCATTACACATGCACTTGCATGTGTACTAAGCACGCATGGGAAGCACATCAAAGTCATTGATATGCAATGATGAATTGACAGACGGACACGTATGTAGATATGTACTTATATACATTAGACTGCGTCACCAAAAAAAGTTGCGGTTTTTCCGCCGTGATTCCAAAATTTATTATATTTTAAGACGTCCACCAAAATATTTGGGAAAAATATTAAGAGTTAAGCGAGCTGGATCGATTTGAAAATACCTCCAAAAATGAAGTTTTTTATGAATAAAAATAGTTTCTTAAAGAACTTTTTGAAAAAAGTCCCCTCAGATGACAAATTAGATTAAGCTTAAAAAATCTGCATAAAAATATTTGAAAATCTTTTCAACGGAATCGTAAGAATGAGAGTCTTGATGCTGTTTTTTTTACTTTTTTTAAATATTGGTTTACGAAAAACTTGAATAACTGGACCAAAAATGTTCTGATTTAGAATTATGGGATCTCAGTGGAAAGGTATTTTCACACTATTTTTATTTCTGGCCAAAAAAAACCTCATGCGTGTCCCATCTTGTTTTTTTCGAATACGAACACATCTTGATTCAACTTTGAATGACGTTCGTTCATCCTACCTTTCTCTTCCATACTTTGAATGAGTTTGATAGCAAAGAAAAAAGGCAGAGAAAATACCTTTCCAATGATACCTCACAAGTCTAAATCGGAGTAGTTTAGGTTCAGTAATTCAAGTTTATCTTACACCAGTCTTTGAAAAAAGTTAAAAAACAGCATCAAAAATCTCATCATTACGATTCCGTTCAAATTTAAAAAAAATTTTTTTTTTTAATATTCTTATGCAAATATTTTAAGCTTGAACCGTTTTGTCATTTGAGGAGATTCTTTAAAAAAAAAATCTTTAAGAAACTATTTTTATTCATAAAAAACTCCATTTTTGGAGGTATTTTCAAATCGGTCCAGCTCACTTAAATCATAATATTTTTCCGAAATATTTTGGTGGACGTCTTAAAATATAATAGATTTTATAATTCCAATGGAAAAATGGTACCGATTTTTTTTTGTATGGGGAGTGATGCAGTCTAATATACATATATACATATGTACCAATGTTCAAGTAAACATATAACCGTGTGCACATGCCTGTGTGCAGGACAATATAGTAGGTATGTACATACAATAGCGACTGTTGCTTTCATATGTTGTATATGTACATACATAAATTTGTTGCCGAAAGCGCACAAAGCGCAATTGCATGACTGCATTGCTGCACTGCTGCCTCATCATTCCTCGTCACTTGGGCGTCATTGTGGCCGACCAGTCACTTGTCCTGTATTCCTGTAGAAAATTTGATAAGTAGTCGCAGTGGTGTGAGCACTTTGTCATGTTGCAGCTGGAAGTGTTGCATGCAACTGCATAATTTCAGTAGTGAATTTTATTGCTGTTTTTTAAATTCTCGATTTTACCATTGCTTATTACCATTTTGTTGTTGATTTTGATATTTTCGTTGGTCGGTTGCATTGCTGGTTGGATTTGCTGTGTCGGCTCCCATAGCGTGTTGGTCTGTTTTCTCTCCTGCTCCTGTTGCTGTTGTGCCTACTTGGCCAAAGAAAATTTCCCTCATGCATATTCAATGCATCATTGACCACAGCACCGCCAGTCAATCTAGCAGTCGATCAGGAAGGTCTGCAATCAGTTCATGCGACAGTTTTGTTCACTGTCATTCAGCCGTCCTAAAAGACGGGCCTTAAAACTAGCAGTCCATCCTTGTATGCTGCTACCTGACAATCACTTAAATCTGCTCAACTCTCATTGACTCTACGCCCAGCTGTGAAAAACAATTCCATACCTTCATTTTCAGTGCTAAGTAGGCGAAGCCCTCCAGTAGTATCTATCTGTATATGTAGTTTTATGAGTATGTATGTATATATGTATACCTATTTAAAACATTTCAGCTGTTTCAACATAACTATGCGCTGATATGTCGTTAATGAATTTCCATTTGATTTTGTTGGCAGCGAAGGCAAAGGTGAAGGCGGCGGCGGCCGACGTCCACGTCAACCTGGACGCCTACGATGACGAATGAAATATGTATGTACATATTTTCCGATTTCATGGTGATTGAAATGCACACACTGTTCCATTGAAATCCATATATACGCCGCCTGTTACATCTTCCGCCGCTGCAGTGGTGATGGTTGCATTTTCAGTGAGTACAATGAATAATTGACGGACGATTGCATATGAAATTACAATATCTGCACAAATCATCGCTTCAACGTTTCACTTTCGCATTTTACTGTGTGTACCTTATAAGTTTTCACTGCATCAGATATTCGTACTTTTGCTGTAAGCAGATTACAGCAACCATTGGTTACGTTTGTAATTTTAAGAAAATTGAAAGAGGTCATGAAGAAGCCTGGATTTAAGGATTTAGTCTTTTATTTATTTTTCATTTGCTGGGAGTTTAAGATAAGTTAAGTAAGTTTAACCAAATATTGCTATGTATCAGTACAGTTGCTGAACGGCTGAAAGGAGAAATTGTTCTTTCAAGGTATAAATTTCCATACGGAAAAGGTTAAAGATTGGGAGAAAATGCATTAATGTACAAACAAATATGAGTTTTAACTTTAAAGAAGAGTACAAAAGATGCTTAGGTTAGGTAGAAGGATTGAATAGATTTTGGTAGGCTCAATCAATGGGATATGACCCTTATTATGAGTATACAGTTGAACACCATAGCTGCGTTTCCGTTCGTGCACTTTGAGCAACGTGAGCAACCTATGTATGTGTGAGAGCCGGCAATCAACCCGTGTGGAGAATTGGCTGACGACGGAAAGAGAAGGAGCTCCGGTGGGTCTACTCCAACTTAATCGGTTCAATATCTGGGCACAAGCGGGTCGCTATATGTTGTATTCACATCTTCAAAACCCTTCCGAAAAAAGAATGGGCTTCAAACCCACCACGCAATAATAACAATCACTCCAACTTATTCAGTTTAAGTCAAATGTTAACCGACTTCAAAATTTCTTTCTGCCCTCTTCTTCCAAGGCAAATTTTCATCACTGGGCCATTTTAAGTTTTAGAATTTTTGTACTTTCGGCCCACCCTAGTGCATATATATCATCATGTTCTTCATTCTTCATATTCAAGTAACCGGAGTTATTCTATCGTTCACAATCTCTTCAGATAGGAAATGCTCCTCGAAACTATTTTCCTCTTCTAAATCTTCTAACTTTTGACGAATGTATTCTTGTTGCTCCAGAAGGGCTAGTGCACTTTTTTACTTTTATACTATCTGCTTTATCCTGAGTTTCGCCCGAAAGAAAATTCACCCGAAAATTTTTCATCCGCCCATAGTAAATATATGTAAACCAAAAATGAAATTCATGATATGGCTGCATATCTCTTCAGTCTCCAAGTTCGCACTATATGGATTCAAATAAATATCAGAGCTTAAGTACTTTCTTGCCTTTGGGTTCTTCAGGTTGGTTCAAGCGTTGAACTACCTAATGCAATAAAAAAGTGTGTTCCAAGAAACTCTTCATTTATACAGTGAAATAACATATTTCTCAAACATACTTTCAGTGTTGTCGTTTTGATACAATTGTATCATTTTTGATACTTTTTTTCTAAATTGTACGATTTGATACTTTGATACTTTTTTGTTCATAAATGCCCTATTTTGATACTTTCGGCTGGCAGAAATGAATTTTTTGAAAACTATGAATAATATTACTAGTTTAAAGGAAAATATTTTTTTCTTGTTATTTAAAGTCTGCAAATTAATATGTATATCGTCGTTTAAAGTACAAAACCGCGTATTGTCATTCTGCAAAACCGCGTAACTGACATTGGCTGCCAAATAATGGATTTGCTCACACAAGCACTTGGCTCAATCCTTATCCATTCGTCCTGAAATATACTAGCCCGAAATGCAATTGCTTTATAAAAAAGAGAACCATTTTGAAATATGAGTGTTTTTAAGCTCTCGAAAATAATTTCTACAACTTCACATACGCGGTTTTGCATTTTGCTGATACGCGGTTTTGCATTTTGTCGATACGCGGTTTTGCACTTTAAACGACGATTTATAAGTTTGATTTGGTAACTCTTATCAGGGAAACACAACCCGGAATTTCTTTGCACACGCCGCTGTTATAGGGCCCCTAAACCACACAAAAGCATTACGCAATATCGGTCTTGCTTCGGTCGTTTGTGTGTGAATAGGATTGTTTGTACTAAATTGCACAGTTACTGTGCTAAAATCAAAATTGTTTTGATATTTTGCTTATGCTTGTGTTATTGTACAATAATTTGTGCTGCCTATGGTGACAACTGCGAAATTTTTAGTACAGTTTTGACTTCGGTGTCCATATCGTGCTGTAAAATATGGATAAGAGTAAAGAAAAAAATTAAAAGTTTTTTAATATTCTTTTTTTTTGCGTTTCAAAGCTGAAGCCATCAAAATATATAAGCCACATTCATATTTCTTGCTCATTTTACTTGAGCAACGTTTCTCCAAAAGAAGGTTTGTTTGCGCAATTTTATTCTGTAGTAATTTCCACAAAATTGACTTGTACAAGTGTCGGGTTGCGCAATCCTTTTGTGTGGTTTAGGGGCCCTATAAGTTTGTTTTTCGTTAAGCAAATAAGCATACATAATCTCTTTTTTTGTTAAAGTAATATACAATTTTTTTCATAACTATGGATTTAATTATAAATTATTATTTATTATTTGTATTTTAAATAAAAGTTTAGCAAATAACAGTTTTGATTGCTTTTGATACTTTTTCTGCTTGACAACTGATACTTTTGTTTTCAACCTCGCGGCAACGCTGCCTACTTTATACAAACTTTGTTTTTCAGAAAATAAAATAATAAAGTGTGTTGAACTTTCACATTTTCATCACAACACAATGCCGTTTCCCACACAAAATATATTTGCATACCCGGGTACGCTGCTGGTAAAATTTGTCTGCCGTTGAGATAACCGATATACCAAAAATATCGAAAGTTTAGTTCAACTGTAATAATCGACCATGTAAATTATCTTTCCTATGAGCTTATCTTGAAACACAAATTAATTAATTTATATATATATATGTATATATTAATTTATATATATTAATTTATATATATATATATATATATATATAATATATTCACATCCAAATATATTTATGAATAAAGCCATGCCAAGTGATCCGAAAATTTTGCTAAGTCACGAATTTTTGAAAAATATTTTGTATCATTCCAATCGCGTTCGCATAATACTACGAATTTAATAATATTGTGAACTTAATGTAAGTAAAAGTGGTATATTTGTTTTCTGAACCCCTTACTCAATATAGTCATCAAAACAAGTAAAAAACAAATTCTCTGTAGTATTGAATAACTAGTGGTACAATATAATAGAAGCAGCTTGCTGACTTAAGTAACCAGACGCAGAGTTCAACTATGTTTCTTTATAAAGGACCCAAACCTACAAAGAAAAAAAACATCTTTAAACAGCAAACGTGAATTGGTGTAATCAATTTTATTACAACAAAGGAAATTTAAAGAGAGAATAACCCCATATTGCTTATAAACTCTTATACTTTCCTCAGTGCTGCAATGAGCAGCAAAATGTTTCTCACTTTCCATTCAGCAAAAATTTAAATCCGAAAGACGGAGATTATAGAGGGAAATTTTTGTAATACATACAAGCAATAGCCAAGCGAATGGGAAAATCAAATAACTGACCTAGATGTTGTCGTAACAAGTGAGCACCGTTAGGCCGGACGAACGTCAAAGTATGTTGAACACATTAGTTGTAATACGGTGCATGCCTATAGCTGTGAAGTATGTAAAAGAAGATAATAAGAGAAGCTGACATTCAAGAGAGTATATCCTAAAATATTTTAAGAGTTAACAGAGTGTGTGCTTAAAAAAGGATATAATAGTAAAGGGTGTTGAGACAGACACATGTACTTGTTTTTTAAGAATTAATATAAAAACGTGCATGCATGCATTTGTAATGGGGACCAGCGGAAAATTGCTAAAATAATTGTTATTTTTAAGTTGTTCGTATAAAAGTTATAGGCTTTTGCTTGGAGTGAGATTTCTCTTCTTGTATTTAATATGTTTATTCATACGAGATAGTAAGGTATTGCAATGGTGATACTTCTAGTATCCATCCATCAATCGTATCTATTATTACGTAAAGTCGAAGTACACTTATTTTCTCTTGCAAAACCTTTAATGGCTCTAGCACATTTAGTCATAGATATCTTACTTAAAAAAGGTCAGCAAAATGGCTATATGTAAATGCAGAGGTTCGTGAAAATTTAAGTATCATCCTTTACTTTTTGTAAATTTCTTATTTTGCATGCATATATTAAGTTGAACAAATTTTATACGAAATTTAAAATAAAACATTTCAATCTTAATCTACAAAACTTGTCAAACATATTTTTCACGTTTTATAAATATTATAACTAGTGAACCCGCATGGCGTTAAAATGCACAAAACTTAATTTCAAAAACTTAAAAAATATTCCCAATTTTAGCCAGAGTTATATGAGATCCGAGGGCCAGTGAAGAGCAGTCTGGCATAGGAATGTTTTTAATTTCATCAAATTTCCAATCACCCTTTACCGATTTAAAAGGTTCTTAATTAAAAAAATAAAAATTAAAACTTTACGACACATCTACGGGTAAGGTCTTTAATTTGACCTCTCATATTTGAAATTCCTTTTCAAAGGTTTTCCCAAATCTTCTTAAATCCCTTTCGTCTGACATTGGGATACACATGTATTTCAATAAGCTGATGAAATAATTTACATTTGATTGTTCGAACAAATGGCAACCCTTAACATTAACATGGTCAAACTCTTAACATTATTTTGTTTGAATACGGTATTTTTATATCTCATACACTTTTTGTATTAGTTAGTTGAGTTAGACCTTTAAAACAGGTGGCAGCCCTCTTCAAAAGTATTTTCAAGCTTAATCCTTGTTAAATCTCCTTCGCCTGATATTTCGATAAATATTTTAATTAACTGATGAATTAGTGGTACTAAATTTTTTAAACATATGGCAACCCCGCTAAGTACAGTTCAGAAATAAAAGTTTTTCAAACGCCCTTCGACTTATACACATAATTTAATATTTCATTTAACTTATTAATTTATTTGAATTTAACTTTTTAAACGGGTGACAACCCTCTATCAACACCTCAAAAATATTCTCAGCATTCAAACTAAATATTTCTTAACACTCTTTCGTTGGATATCCATATTTTGATATTTCATATAACTTGTGTATAAGTAAACGAAATTCGACATTTCAAGCCGGTGGCAACCCTCTTCAAAATATTTTCAAACTACTACTTTCTAAAACCCCTTTCATTTGGTACCCATATTGTGACACATATTTTTCTTACCTAATATGATTTTTTGAACAGGTGGCAACCCTCCTATAGTTCAGCTCGGAAACAAAGCTTTTCAAACCCATTTCGATTGATACTCATTTGTAATAATTGATTTACTTTTTTATTAACTTGAAAATTAAGTTTTAAAAAGTGGCAACTCTTTTCAAAAAAGTAAAACTTTATTCCACGTATGGTCCGAGCCTTCAGTTTTACACCTCATTTCGGAAAATCGAGCGAACGGTGTAGATCCTTTGTCCTAAGTAAACAATCCCTTTGCGTGTTATATATATAGATATGTATGTATAGATAATAGTTGGACTTTTAAATTTATCACCAATTTGATTTCTTCGTCTTACTATTTGTGTGCACTGTGCTCCGCATAGTTTTGACTCAGCCGTGAATGTAACTTGTGTCGTAGATGGTATCTTATAATACGTTGGGGGGCTATTGCAATGTTATATATTTTATTTTTTTTTGCAGAAAGAAAATCGAAAAAAAAAATTATAATAAGATGGGCTCAATGTCAGGAAGCGGTATCAATGTACATTAGACTTCAGGATGAAATCTTCGAAGCTCCTGAAGAGATGACTGTATGGAAATACGACAAACTTTATCTTTAGGTTATCATCTTTAGGTTATTTTTTTCATAAACAAATCTTTTTTTGAAAACTGCCGTATTGTTTTCACCAAAAGTGATTAAACTTCGAAACATTCAAAGAATTTTATGATTCTTTTGAAAGTTTTTTCCATTATTCCGAAAATTTATAATCCCACGTAAATTCGCTATTTCTGTTATTTTTATTGTTATGAAGTAGTTGGCTTCGTTTACTAGATACTCTACATACATATGTACAAGTTTTTACTGATATTCACCAGTCACTGGCTAAACTCAAAACTTCCAGTTTGGACCAAATATTTTCTGAATATTAACCAACACACAAATAGGCTACAGGAAACTATTTAATTCTCTCTGTGAAAAGGGCTTCTTTCAAGGAGAACTGCAGTGGTATCCAAACTTTGGATCAGACGGCTAAGTTGGAGAAAGTTCTTAAAAAGGACAAAACTGGGTGCGTTCAAGAGGCGTGGTAGTTCCTTCACGGAGCTTTCTGTAATTCTGGAGTAACACTTCCCTGGAAATCAGGTAATGCTACCACATTACTCAGCTTCGATAGGAGATGTAGAAACCCTGAGAAGAACTGTTTCTAGATATAACTGATGCCATAAAATATGCTCGTCAAAGGACATCTTCAAATCGTCTAGTCCGAATGGTATGTAGGGATGAGACGACACGACTTAGAAGTAGTATCGTAAGAAAGTATCGATAACTGAAAACAATCGGATCTAAAGTATAGATACCTACTAGCAAAGGCACATTAAACAGGTAGTATCAGTAGAGCAAAAACAACATTTGCGTGTATTTTGTTGTTGCTTCTGGTATCGAAAGTGTCAACAACTGTTCTGAATTTTTTCTTCTAAATCAAAGGGTGCCATGTGAAATACAAAAATAACAAAAAAATTAAATTGGAAAAAATAAAAATTGTTGCAACTTTCTTTCCTAGTAAATTTGTTTGCTTCTCGAAGCATTGATCCATCCTTTACAAGGGCTAGTAATCAGCGGTTGTGCTGCTGAGTTGGGCGAACGTTCCAAAAGCTGCTATTCAATCGCTTGTTTTGTATGGAAAAAGGTTTCACATGCAAATGGATTTTAACAATTCAGAATTTTTGTGAGAAAAAATTAAAAATATTTGACATTTTCGAGACCAAATAATTTCAAAATAAATCAAATCAGCTGCTCTACTGATACTACCTGTTCAATGTACCTTGCTACTAGCATAGGTTCTTTTGGCTCTGAAGGTATTACGAATGAAGTGAGCTAAAATCTACATTTTTAAATAACAAGCTGATCATCCTCTGGAAATCCTCAGAATAATAAAAGATAATAATGTAGGAACTAAAAATAAACAATAAAGCATTAGAAAGAAAAACTATATATCGATGGCTGAGTGGAAGATCGACCTATCTCGGCTGTCAGTTCGAAAACGCTCTATCTCAAAAAACTTTTCAAGAACGCCCTATTTCAGAATTTTATTGAAAAACACCCTATCTCAAAATTCGGTTCAAAAGCGCCCTATCTCACTTCAAAATGTATTGAAAATATGCTGATATAGGGCGTTTTTGAATCGGCAGCTGAGATAGGGCATTTTTGAAACGAGTTCTGAAATAGGGCGTTCTTGAAAAGTTTTTTGAGATAGAATGTTTTCGAACTGGCTGCCGAGATAGGTCGATCTTCCACTCAGCCATCGATATTTAAAGAGAGAAGGTATTTAACCCTTTCCGTGCATTTGTGCAGTATATTGTACATTTAATTTTTTGTAATATTGGAAGCGTGCTACTAAAAATCTTATTAATATTTTTGAAAACAAATTGAACTTTATGCAGTTTTGGACTGTCCCGAATAGTTTACGTAAATTTCAAAAACGAAAACTTTGCAAAAATTATTTTAAGAATTCAATTTAAAAATAGAATAACATTCCAGTGACACGCAAGTGGTGATAATTTACTATACAAAAAATACACGAAAGTCAAGTAAAATCCCTAAGAAAAGCACATAGCATGGAAAAATAAAAAGGATTTCATCATATAAAAATGCAAAAATTAATACATATTTTAAATTTACACTGAAAGGATGTAAGTGTCTTGTACAATATATTGTACAAGCGTCCGCAAAGGTTGCAGTTGAAAAGGCAATTAGGGTGGATTTTGCCGTGGTTTTTCAAGAGTTTGTGTGCTGTTGTTGCAGTAAAGGGTAGGTTTTTGATTTCTTGACCTACTGAAGACAGAAAAACCGGGAAGGTTTATTCAGACGGGTCATTTGTATTTTATATTGTAATTGTATCTGAAATTTTACAAAACTTCTTTATATCATTCTCATCTCATGAAGAAAATTTAAATTTTTTTAATGCGAATCTTAACTAAAATACTTAAAAAGATATAAAATTTTCATTTCAACATATCTGAAGTAAAATCAATTATTTTGTACATACATAAGTTCATTTTCAAAGATATACAAATTTTATTCCGTCAAACTTAATGAAATATTTTCTGAGTTTTCTTGAGTGCTTTTACTCTTTTGCGGACCTTTGTATGAGGCTTTATGAACCTTAATTAAGAGGAACCTTAATTAAGAGGAACAATTTTTATATTATTCGTCTGGGACGGATTTGTTCAGAAAGGGTTAAGAGTCCTCCTCTGTCAGTAAAACTACCCCTACCTTGCATGTAACGGTAATTTTCAGAAAGCTGGAAAAGGATCAGTCCAGCGCCATCGTATTGACCTGAAGGCTGTGTCGGAGCCACAACCGCTAAACTTAAACGTAGAATACGCGATATTATTAAGATCACATTCAAGTTAAAACCCGTTTAGGAAATGTTCGTTGATATTGTACTGAATTGAATTTAATAAATCAATATGAATTGCAAAAAAGTAATAACACTGGTCTACAAATTTCAACTTTTTTTCTGCGAATAAGACGGGACCTGGTGTTTCTGAACGGATTTTTCGTGCTGAACACGAATCCGGGGTCAAAAATGTCCCATCACGTCACGTTTTCGAGATGAAAGATGAAATTCTTTCTGCGATCAATTTTCCCTGGACTCCTAGACACAAATACACCCCCTGATCTAAGGGTGCATGCGATTAATTCGGCATAGGGCTCATTCGAAAGGGCATGATTTAGCCTTTAATTTCTGACATATACAAAGTTTGTAGCACGTCAGGGTTCAGCTCTACAATTTTTCGAAAATGTCCAAAAACGCTGTTTTTAGGGGTTTCAACCCCTTTTTTCTCGAAAACGTGACGTGATGGGAAGTTTTGGACCCCAGATTCGTGTTCAGCACGAAAAATCCGTTCGGAAACACCAGGTCCCGTCTTATTCGCAAAACCCTTGTAGACCAGTGTAATTAGCAATAGAGAAGCAGATCCTCATTAACTTCAATCATATATACCATCAGCTTATAAATAAATACTAGATTGCCAGTTACTGTCGAAATTCGACAGTTTTTCTAGTTTTAGAAGCCTTGGAGAGGTTTTCTAACTTAACACGTAGCGATACTTATACGGTACAAATTAACTAACCGGAAAATCTTCTGCTAAAACGTAACTAATTTTTTTTTATCTGAGAAGGTCTTTGGAGGACTTCGGAAGGACTTGGAATTGACCCGATACATTCAAGTTTATCGATAAATTTCGATGATTTGATACATATCGATAGTTCGATGAATTTCAAGAACACTAAAATTCGATAACTCAACAAAATTCGTTAACTCGACCAATTTCGATAACTGTGAAATTCGATGGCTCGATAAATTTCGATAACTCAAAAATGTAAAAACTATGGATACCTTTATAAATTTTTACTTTTGACATCTCCACATTTTTCGAAAACTATCTAAACATTTTGATAACTCGTTACACTCTGTTAAGACGATTAAATTAAGCTTAACTTAAGCTTATAAGCTTACATAACCTTGAAATTTCGATAAATCGATATATTTTGAAAATTCCATAAACTTGCTTTGTTGAACCAACCAATTTCAGTAGATCAATAATTATCGATAACTCTGTAAGTTGAAAGAACTCCATGCATTACGACACCTCGATATATTTCGTTAAGTCTATAAATAATGACAATTCAATAAATATCGATAACTTGACAAATTTCGTTAATCCTACACGTTTTTATAGCTCGATAACTATCCGTAAATTTGGACAACTAAGTTTCTGTGTCTATAAATTTCGACAACTCAGTAAACATTGATCAGTTTGAATAATTCGATACGTTGCGATAACTTAATAAGCATGGATAAATTTCGATAATTATAAACTTCGCTGATTCGATAAATTTCAGTAACCTTTATGGCTGATTTTATTTCGATTCCTATCTTTTAACCTAATTCTTATGTATTTCTCATTGTCTCTATTTTCGCCTTTATCTCAATTTTCGTCTTTATCTTCACTTTTTCCTTTTTTTGTATTCATCGCTATCACTTGTTTCTTCATCTTCATATTTATCTTTATTTCAAAGTTTAATTTCAAATACGAAGTAAAACAAAATGCGAAACAGCTTAAATTGAACAGGTTGCAAAAACAACCATACACAAATAAGGAAATTTTTAGAAGACGATTTTCAACCAATTTCGAAACTATAAAAACTCTCCTCACCTACAGAAAATTACCTTTCCAACGGTGTTTTTGGTTTTGAAATCGGTAACTTTATCTTGGTCTTCATCCTTGCTTTTATCTTTCACATCTTTGCTTATATCCTTTTCTTTTTCTATTCACGTAGATGAGATGAGGTGCGATGACGTGATAAGATGTGGCGTGATTTTATGTGATATGATAGGATGTCATGTCATGTGTTGTCATATCCTCTGATGTCATACCATATGATGTCATATCATGTGATGCCACGTCATGTAATGCCATGTCATGTCATACGATATAATGTGATGTAATATCATATAATGTCATGTCACGTGATATCGTGTGATGTGATATCATATTATGTGATGTAATATCATGTGATGTGTTGCCATGTAATGTGATCACATTCCATATTCCGATTAGTATATCGATAACCCTGTTGATAACTGTGTCGATAAAAATACCGATAACAATATCCATTAAGATAGAAAAATACAACGATTGTAAAATCGATGAATTCATCGATAAATACAACAATCTTCAGTATCGATTATTGTACATATCGTAAACAATATAAATGACTAAATCGATAACAAAATCAATTATTTAATCGATTATTATGCCGATAACAATATCCATTATTGTATCGATAACAATATCGATTATTATATTGATTATTATATCGATAACAATAGCGGTTATTTAATCAATAACAGTATCGATAACAATATCGATTATTTTATCGATAGCAATATCGATTATTATATCGATAAAAATATCGAGTTTTATATCGATAACAATATCGACCTTCATCCTCATCCTTTTCTTCATATTTATCTTTATTTTTGCATATTCCTCTTCACCTTTACCTTAAAGTGTTTAAATTTACTTTGATCTTCGTTTTTGCCTGTACCTCTAGGCATCTTTGTTTTTGTTTTTATTCTCAAACCGCTAAACCGCTGAGAACTATTTCCATGTGCATTATTCCCCTTGAATTTGAAAATTTACTCCCAACAAACTAACTGCCGCTAAAGAAGTTTCACTTCATAAATTCAAGAAATGTTCTTACCCTTTTAGTTACCCTAATTCTTATGTATCTGTCATTGTCTCCATTTTCGTCTTTATCTTCTTTTTTTTTTTGACTTCATCGTTATCATTTATTTCTTCATCATCATATTTATCATTATTTCAAAGCTTAATTTCAAATGTGTAGTGAAACAACAGGCGAAACATGTAAAATTGAACATGTTGCAGCAACATGTATACACAATTCGAAAATGTTTAAACGACGGTTTTGGCCGTAATTTGCAACCAATTGTGAAACCATAAAAACTCTGCTCATCTACGGAAAAATGCCTTTCCAACGGTGTTCTTGGTTTTGAAATCGGTTCGGTAGAATCGCCAAACGAACGGAGACAAAATTTATGTTAGCTTATTAATATATAGATAGATATGCCATGATGGGTATAACTATTGATTCATTTTTATTTCCTTTCATACTGCAGAAATTAGTATTACTTTTTATATTAGCCTAGGTCCACGTATTAGAATTCCTCTTCCTGTTCGTGCTCGTCTTCTCATTATCCTCGTCTTCGAATTTGTGCATAAGTTAGCTAAGACTTCTGAAACAGCTGGAAACTCTCCTAGATATAGTTAAGAAATAAAAAACTCTCGTGCGTCTGATATTGTGATGCCTACAAATTTCATTTAATTAAGTTAAATTTGCTTTTTTAAATATGTGACAACGCTCCTAAACACAGTTCAGATATAAAGCCTTTTTAAGCCCATTTCGTTTGATACCCATATTTATAATAATTGCTTTAACTTATTAAATAATTTGAGTTTACCTTTTTAAACAGGTGGCAACCCTCTTTAAAATTCTAAATATTCAAACTGAGGATATCTTACCACCTTCGCTTCACGTCACATTTTAATATTTCATTAAACTTATGCATACTATTAATTAAATTCCAATTTTAAAACAGGTGGCAACAATATTCATAATGTTTTAAAACCAAAACCTAGTTAAACCTTTTGCAACATATTGCGATAAATATTTAAATTCTGTATCTAATTTCTTTAATTTAAGTTGAAGGTAATTTCTAAAACATATGGCAACCCTCTTAAGTGAAGTTCAGAAGTACAAATATTTAACCCATGTAAAATTCATTTGACTTATTAAATAATTGGTGTTTAACTTGTTACCCTCCCTCTTAATAATGTTATAAATGCTCAAACTAAAATTTCTTAATACTCCTTCGTTTGACGTCAATATTTCATATAATTTAATTTAATTCTCCTGTTGACAATCCTGTTCAAATTATTTTCAAACTAGAACCACGTTAAACCATTTTCGTCTGACACTTGTATTGTGGTACATATTTAAATTATCTAATTCTCTTAATCAAATTGAAATTAATTATAACATCAGGTGGCAACCCTCTTATATGCAGTTTGGGAGTAAAATCTCTTCAAAGCAATTTTCATTTAAATTTTCTGCCTTTATTTAAGTGGAAGTTGCTTTTTGAAATAGGTGGCAACCCTACTACAAATAATTAAGAAATAAAGCCTTTTCAAAACTATTTCCATCGATCTTCATTGTGTAATAATTGAGTTAACTTAAAAATAATTTGAATCTCATTTTTTTATCAGGTGGCAACTCTTTTGGAATAACTAATGTTTAAAAAAAAATTTGCCTTCTCAGCGCCCTCTACGCACAAATACCAAGGAGAGGGCAATGAGAAGGCAACATTTTTTGTAGACAAGAAACCGCCATAAGAAGTTATTGCACATCCACAGGCCAAGCCCTTTAATTTGATACCTCATTTTGTAAAATCGAACTAACGGTAAAGATTTGATATGACGAAAAAGTTTTCGCATATTTTGCATTCATATGTAGTACATACACACATACTAAGATTACTAAAAGAAAAACAGATCCACAATAACTGCAATCATCATATCTACATATGTATGTAGGTATGTCCACACTTTTCTTTGAAATCGCTTCATTAGTTCTCGTGCAATAAGCGTTTTCGTGAAGCTCTAAAAATTACAACTACAACATTTGAGCATAGCCTCCATATCGAAACGTAATACGTATTGTAAATCTACAGATACAAAGAAAAATCTCCTACGGCCAGCACCATCAGAAATCTCTTTGTGCATGGCTCAAATGAAATATATATGTGCATATGTTAAATGCCCCTAAGGTGAACTGATATCAGAAATTTCGAAAAATTGGTTATTGCACTAAAAAAAGATGAGAGAGAGTGTGCAAGTAAAGTTTCCACAGTTACATACATACATATGTATGTACGTCTAACCTTTTTTGAATTGAATGTGTGGTAACACAAAATGCATAACGGTTGAAGGAAATTCTCATCAATTAAGGTAGACCTAAATGTAGGAGTAGATACAATTGAATTCACTAACAACAAAGATTCGTTTAGAGAACGACAATTTAGATCAAACGCAAACTACTTTTAATGGTTTGTAGTTTTGAGCAGATGCTATGATGAATTCGGGAAAAAAATCTTATGATACTCGTATTCATAGAGAAGGACTCGCAACCGCACATACAAATGTGAATGCATAACTACAAAACACAGATAGAAGTTGTCATTTGAATGGTACACGAATTTATGCTCCAATACGCTTAGAAGAAGTAAACGCCAGTATTTGACTAACAGCCTACATTTGTAGAATGAATGCCGGACAATTGAATGCATCCAGTCCTATGTTCATACATACTATGTATGTATATAAAGTCTATAAAATTGTGTGAGTTCTATATGGAAAAGAGCGGTGTATTGGAAGAAATTGCCGTAGAAAATTACAAAAACCAATTAGAAAGTTTGCGGCGGCATCCAGGCACACGCAACACACACACACACAAAAACTGTAAATGAATATCCCCATGCAGTGAAAAGCCAAAGTACTCAATAAAGATTCTAGTAAATTAACTGGTATAAGCTGATGCGAAGTCTAACTAGTATGCCAACCAATAAGGATAGTGCTTTCTTCGGCTATGCGTAAGGCTTCATACCTTTCATGAATACATATATGAAAATTTAATTTTAACCCTTCTAATTTTTTCTTTCTATTTGGTACTAAAACCGTTTGTCTGTTTTGACGGGACCAAAACACTTCGCCAATTGGCTTTCTTCTTTGCGTACTTGGGCCAGTTGTTCATCCCGTGTGCAGACAGGTCCTTCTATACTTGGTCCTTCTTCCTTTAAATGTGTTTTTTTCTAAAAAATGTATATAAAAAGTTTACAAATATGTATATCACAACAAAGGGGATTAAATCACCTTTTCAACGATGTGAATTTTTTAAAAATCTGTTGGAAATTTTCTAAGATATAAAGTTTTTAATTTTTCGAAGAACTGACTTTGACTCGTTATAGCACCTGTTATATAAGATTTCGCAAAAAAAATTGTACACAATATAAATAAGAGAAAAAGGCCGACCACCTCTGTATTTTTACTTTTTTTGCTTTTTACATGCAATAATTAAAAATAATTGTTTACCAAAGGTCCAATTTCGAACTTCGATGGCCCATATCTCCATTTCAGAGGCTAACTTAGAAAGAACGGAGAATTTACTTTTTTTACTTATGGCTCAATCTCTTAAAATAAGTTGGTTTGGTCCAATACCCCACCCGAGTGCTGTATAGTGTTTTGACTTAAAAGTGGCAAAAAGCTGTTTTTAAACATTTTTCAAACACCTAAAATGGAATATTGGGGTCTGGTGTAATCCTTTGAATAAGATGTACCTCTTTCAAGTTGTAACCTCCTTTTACCAATAGGCGTAAACTGCAGATAGGAAGGACTTGGTAGAAATAAACTATAAGTTACAAAGTTTAAACAGTTAAAAAAATATACACAACGAGTAGCTATAACATGAAATTTTCTCATTTTAATATTTTTAAAATACTTGTTTATTTAATACTTGCGCCGGGTATTTAATGTTCGGCTCCGCCCGAAATTAGACTTTCTTACTTGTTTAGTATACTTTTTAATGGCTATATCTTTTCTTTTACTGGTACTTTCTAATATCGGGCCAAAGTTATGGTATTTACCATTTCATGTTGATTGGAGGTCTACGAATGGGTAATGAACAAATTGAACCGCACAGCAAGCACTCAGAGCTAGTGGTTTTCACTATAAGGTCATCATAAAATAGAAGATTTAATGCACAGATAGATTTACAATCAAAAATGTATGTGTGCGTGTTCTTTGCGCAATGTAGATGACGGCTGTAACGTTTGATATGTTTAGTACAGTTGGATAAAGTATATGTGAGTATGTGTGTATGAGCCCTCTTCGCTAGGTTACATGTAATTAATACAATTTCTTTTTGAAAAGAAAGCAGCAAAATTTGCATACTGTTGAGGCAACGCCAAAGGCGGAAATAAAAAAAATTAAGCATCTGCATTCAGGCAGGTGTATTCGTACAGTACCTATAGCCCAGTCAATTGACCCCCACTTGAATGATTTTCTCACTTGCTTTACCGAATAGGTCGGTTAAAGAACAATTTTTTTTTATTGCGTTAATCACTGTGAATAGATTTCCCCGGACAATTAAATAATAAATTATAAAATTTTTCATATCCCTTTTTTATTTTCCGTAATTGCAGGTGACAAAGAAAAGTTATCGCGTTAATTCACACCTTTTCAAATGTAGCAACATACCGCAATTTCGCGGGTAATACCTCAATTACTACTTTTATATGTTTGCTTGTACTGTAAATATATATAAAAGATTTCTGTATAAATAGTATGCTATTTTTTTGTCCCCCTTTTTAAATTATTTTATGGAGGTAAACACAAAAAATACAAAACAGCTTAATACGATCCAAATAATGAGCCACCAAAATACAAGTTTTATTTTTTTTTGCATGCCGTTTGGTTTTCTTTTGCGAACGGTATTTCTTTGACATATGGATTATATATACTCCATATTAAAATATTTGTCCCCGCTCAGGTTACTCGATAATCAACATGAAAAAAAAATTTAACATAGAAATAATGAACGTAACTGTTTGTGAATGAGAACCTTAACCTTCATTGGTTTAAGGAGTTTTAATGATTTCCCTGCTTTTATATTTTCGTGAAATAATACCCTTAGAGAAATAACCAAAAAAATTTCAAACATTTCCAGAATGTCACTTTTAGGTGAAAAAAAAAATTTAATTTCAATAACTCATTTCTCCGAAAGTGTGCAAATGGTTTTTATTGGGCATTGTTGCCGAAGAACGATTAAACGAAAGAGCTGCCTCCCACGAAAAACCGCATGTTAACGTTATGAACAGAGCCAAAAAGTTTAAGCTTTTGCTTGAAATTGATTATTGAAATTAGTATGGGACCACCTGTGAGGTAACATCTTTCCTAAAAAAAAAATTATAGACATCGGTTAACGTGGTCCAAAGTTTTGCGGTAACATACATTAAAATAAATATATATTCCGACGAATTGATAATCTTCTTCTTTTTGTGAAGTCGGGTAAAACTTTAAACGACCACCGCAGATCTTCAGTATTTGGGAATATCAGGCAACACTTCCCAGCAAAAAATCGGTAATCGCTTTTAGTGGTAACGTGTTCTAGAAGGCATAGCGTTATAATGCCTTCGAATTTTTTCGCTTCTTTTAGGCATTGCCAGTAATGCAAAGTAGAATGTGCTACAATATTTTATTTACCTCGCTTCTTCGCTTCATTTCGGGGAATGCAAAGTAGAATGTCCTATAATATTTATTTTTTAATTCGTTTCTTTGCTTAATTTCCGGGAATGTAAAGTAGAATGTCCTACAATATTTTATTTGTTTCGCTTCTTTGCGTCATTTCAGGTAATGCAAAGTAGAATGTCCTACAATATTTTATTAGTTTCGCTTCTTTGCTTCATTTCGGGGAATGCAAAGTAGAATGTCCTACAATATTTTATTTGTTTCGCTTCTATGCTTCATTTCGGGGAACGCAAAGTAGAATGCTGCATCGTAGTCAGCTGAAAAATGGAATGAATATCCAAAAATTCTTTTTCTACCGCTACTTTCTGTGGAAATTTGTCTTGCATAGAAATCATGTTTTGCTTTGTTCAATTTGCAGCGAAGTTGAAGTCAGTCAATGAAGTGACGTACAAGAGTGAGGAAGGACAATTTTAAGCTTAATTAAATACGCATGTATGTACATACCGATTTTAAAGAAAATCTAAATACCTAAATACATACATATGTACGCTGATTTATAAAAATTTTAATTAATTTTAACCTTTTAAGACATTTTCTGATTTCAATTTAATATAAATAAGTATGTACTTATCTAGGCATTCTACATTAGTTTCTCTGTAAGGCATTCTTTTTTCGCTTCTCTGGATTCTGTTTATCCATGCGTTCTCCCTTCGTTTGAAGGTAATGCTGCGGGTAATGGCTTACCTCCAATGACATGCCCATGTTAAAATAAGGCCTTCTTGAAGCGAAAGGGTAAGCGATTCCCATCGCCTAACTCGTTTCCACTTTCGTTTCTGTGGTAATCGTGTTTTTTGCTGGGTTGTATGTCCATTATAAGTTTTTAATTCTTGAAATAAACTGAATAAAAATCATTAAACTGTTTTTGTTTTGCGAGCATATTTACAATCATATTTACAAATCCTTTAAAGCTTATCTAAGCGCTTAAAATGGATTTTTTCGTGCTTATTTTATTCGGCCCTAGTCATGAAGAAGGTGGAAAAAACGCCTGAGACAAAATCAAATTTTCCTAGATAATGTCATATTCATTAGTTATGGCTCGCCAAATGCAATACTTGATTTTTTAAAAACATACACACATAACGCCAACAGCAGTGACATAAAACGAAATAAGCTTACGAATACCAACTAAGTAGACCCCGCTTCGAGTAGAGTAGTCGTTACTCATCCATAGTGATAATCATCAATCACAACGCCTCTGATTAACTCACTCACAATGCTTTTGGCTGTCTCTACGAGTATTTTTCTGGCTTATATTTGAATCCTCTGAAGTCAATGGACAATTGGTCAATGACGTTGATAATACTAGCAACAATGAGTATGACTTGGCATATGACAATGATGAAGCTGTGGATGGTATGTATGTATGAATGGATGTGATATTAAAGCATGCACGCATGTAAGTGTGTGTCATATTCATATATATGTATTAGAGATGTTTCGAATGTCATATTTTTCACATTCGCGAATGCGTATTCGAATTTTAGGATCATTTTAAGTCATTGTTTTTATTACTTAAAAATTTTGTAAATTATTACAACATTGAATGAGTGCTTAACCATTACAGTGTTTTAATCTAGTAGTTAAAGCTCAAAAGGGCTTATTATGTTTAAAAAAAAAAAAGGTAATAATTGCGGGCCAGATCTGTCAGTTTGTCTATTTTAGTTTAGTTTTCCACCAATAGAGAGCATTAAAGAAGGCACAAAAAAAAAAAGACCAAAACCGAAAAATAATCAAAAAATACATTTATTTTAGAAATGTTTATTTTAAAGGTAACAAGTAAGAAAGTCTAAGTTCGGCTGGAGCCGAACATTAAATACCCGGCGCAAGTATTAAATATATGTTTTTTCACCTTTCCGAAAGCTACCGCTAGATTGTAAGCCAGGGTGTATCAATTTTGAGTAAATTAGCGTCCTATAATTTCGAAATATTGAAGTTTCAAGCATTTCTGAAATTTACCGTTATATTAAAAGCGGCCGTAATTTTAGTCCGATTTATTTGGCAAGCACAATAACCACACCGAGTTTGGTACAAATTGGTAGAACGGTTACTGATATACATATATGTGATCATAAGTGGAAGGTGCCACGCCCATTTTCCAAAATTTTACCATAAACTTATTTCTTGGTAAAGATTTGTTGCAAGCATAAATTTTGAATAATTTAGCTTTAATATTTACTGATTTATGGAAGATTTTGTATTTCTCTAAATTATCGTTATATGGGATGTGGGCGTGGTTATTGTCCGATTTTTTAAATTTTCGGCCATTTAGTATGCTGTACCAAGGCCAAAAACTGTGCCAAGGTTTGAAGAAATTGGTGCAGCGGTTACCAAGATATACACATGTAACCATAAGTGGGCGTGGCTACGCCCATTTTCCAAAAGTTTATAATATTCTTATTTTTCGTCTGCAAATTATTGTAAATATCAATTTTCGAGTGAATTATCTTCAGTAGTTACTACAATATCGCAGTTTTCGTATTTCTGGAAATTACCGTAATATGGGAAGTGGGCGTGGTTACTGTCCGATTTCGCCCATTTTCAATACCTACCTTGGATTAACAGAAACCTATGTACCAAATTTCATTGAGATATCTCAATTTTTGCTCGAGTTATCGTGTACACGGACAGACGGACGGACAGACAGACATGGCTTAATCGATTTCTCTATTCATTCTGAGCATATATGTATACATTTGTCTATATCTATCTCGATTCGTTTTGGCTGTTACAAACAACCGTTATGTGAACAAAATTAATATACCCTTGTGCACAAGTGCGCTCGGGTATAAATATTCCGACGAACTGATAACCTCCTCCGTTTATGGAAGTCGGTTAAAAAAGTAATATTTGCGGGCCAGATCTGTCGATTTGTCGTATTTTAGGTTAGTTTTCCACAAATCGAGAGGGTTTTCACCAAATTGAGCTCGTTTTTTTTTTAGACAGGCCTTCAATTGAGCTTTAATTTCACATTTTTCAATGTCGCCAGATTCTACATTCGAGCCTTCACTTCCGCTGGAGAAATCTAAAATTATTTCTAGGTTGCTTATAAGCAGGGAACAGATTTTTATTACCAAGAAACCTATAAAAAGGCAAAATAAAATAGAGAAATAGGCAGGAAAAAGCACTAGAAATCGCAAAAAAGGCAAAAGACGGCACCAAAAAAAGACCAAAACCGAAAAATAATCGAAATATATTTATTTTAGAAATGTTTATTTTAAAAGTAAAAAGGGAAGAACTATAAACTAGTTTCGTTATTTGAAAATTTTCTACTTGGAGTCTTTGATTATTCCCTCCTTTCGAGTTTGTAACTCATAAAACTTTAAACTCTATAGTTGTAGTAATATTTAACCGCAATAAGCATTTTGAATTTTTCTGGCAACATTTTTATTCGATTTTTGCGAAGAAAAGCCGTACTAAACGTGCGCTGACGTGAGTTGATTTAATTGGCCCCTAATTTAAATAAGGAATGTATTCAACTTTCATATTATCAGGAATAGGGGATTTTTCCTTGCCCTTTACAATTGAGAGTTAGAAAAGGAAAAAAAGGAAAATATCTTAAAAAGGGCAAAAAGAAATCAACATCAAATGTGTATACATGGAATCAGGTAAAACTAAATCATGGACATTCTTAATCGAATATACTCTATCTCTTCAGCAGGAAAAAGGCAATTTCCATAAAATCCGTTCCCTGTCGTTTCAATGTCGCTTGATGTACTAAATACTTAACCGTTAGCGCCTGAAGCTAAAAGCCGGTTATTGTCCGCACCCTGGTTAGACAGACTTAGAGCCATTTCAACAATATTAGAGTGAGCTCTCTGCCCATGTACACATTCGCATTCGTAAAAAAATCGTATCATTTGATGCGAATGCGAATGTCGAATGTTGTGTGAAAATATTCGCAACATCCCTGATATGTATGTACGTAAGTACCCGCAACACTACGCCATGGCCTACCGCTTACAAAGACATTGACTTGATGCTGTCAAATTAATAATGACAATCAACACGCGGCCTTTTTACTTTGGACAAAATACAAAACAAATTACTAGATGAATTACTATTTCTGCTAACAACAATGTCGCATAAATATGTATGTACATAGTATGCATTTCCATACAAACGAGTATGTGGGTACACAAAAGGAGGGCGTAAGGATTCAAATTCAGATATGTACATATGTATGTTTGCTTTTGCAACTAACTGTCTAAAAATGGATGCGTAGGAATAACAATGTATGTAATGCATAGGAGGGACCACTGCTTCATCAAAGCCACAAACTCAGGCACAGTGTTTCGAGTAGTGCCTAAAATACCACAATAAAATATTTCAACTTCAAAAACTGCAAATCGTCGTTTAAAGTACAAAACCGCGTATCAACAAAATGAAAAATGGCGTATCGAGATAAGCAAAACCGCGTATGTGAGTTTGCATAAGTTAAATTCTATGGCTAGTATTGTATTTCAGGACGAATGGATAAGGATTGAGCCTTGATAGAGCAAGTTCAATTTTTAGTAGCAAATGTCAGTTACGCGCTTTTGAACTTTAAACGACGATATATGGAAACACTCTTGGTTTGTAAGACAAATCTCCTATTTTAATATAAAATATCAGACCTTTTGAGCTCTCAAAATAAGAAAGAACTCGTCTCGGTTATTTTTGTAGACATTCAGGGTGCTTTTAACAAAGCCACCTTCAAGAACATGTGCAACTCGATCAAGGTAAATTAAATTCGTTCAATGCCCACACAAGGAGTCATTGGGATTCAGGCAGAAGGGGATTAATATGTCACATGCGGAGCATATAAGGGTGATCCTTAGTTAGGAGTTATTTCTCCCTTGTTCTAGCGCTTGGCAATTGATTCTTCTCTGTTCAAAATTAACGGCTATAGTATCTACGTCCAGGCTTATGCAGATGACTACTAGTTGCTTGGTTCTGTTCTATCACAAATCACTTGGTGTAGTGACAATGGGCTGTCCGCTTATCCAAACAAAACTAATGTACCGCTCTTCATCCTGTCCTTAGAGGCGTAAACTCTTATCGAAATCCCGCGTTAAATGAAAGATCTTCAAAGCTTTAACAGCATTTTGTCACCTAGAGGATTCCTGTGGAGTTACACCTCTACGATAACACCCATTATAAGGTATCGGTCTGTGGCGTGGTGTAGCAGAGTCTCAATCAAAAGCGTGGAAAATCTACTTACTGTGCTATATGGATACTAGGGATGTTAATTTTTCACCTTTTTCCGATCATGGGATTTGAGAACTTCTCCTACCATAAAATAAATAATAAATAAATGGGTTTAAAACCTACTTTTTATCTAAAGCGGCATTTTTATTATTTCTTTCTGACGTTAGGAGTTATTCTAAAGGGCTTTGTAATTTCAAATATATGATTCATTCCAAAAATTATTTAAACAAGTAAGAAAGTCTAAGTTCGGGCGGAGCCGGACATTAAATACCCGGCGCAAGTATAAAATATATGTTTTTTCACCTTTTCGAAACCTACCGCTAGATGGTAAGTCGGGGTGTATCAATTTTGAGTAAATTAGCGTCCTTAAATTTCGAAATATTGTAGTTTCAAGCATTTCTGAAATTTACCGTTATATGAAAAGCGGCCGTAATTTTAGTCCGATTTCAATAATTTTCAACGTTTTGCTTTTACGTATATGCGTTTGCGTTTACATATATGTGATCATAAGTGGGCGGTGCCACGCCCATTTTTCAAAGTTTTTGCAAGCATCAATTTTGAATAAATTAGCTTTAATATTTACTGATTTATCGAAGACTTTGTATTTCCCTAAATTACCGTTATATGGGATGTGGGCGTGGTTATTGTCCGATTTTTTAAATTTTCGGCGATTTGGTATGCCGTACCAAGGCCAACAACTGTGCCAAGTTTCGAAGGAATTGGTGCAGCAGTTACCAAGATATACACATGTAACCATAAGTGGGCGTGGCTACGCCGATTTTCGAAAAATTTGTAATATTCTTATTTTTCATCTGAAAATTGTTGTAAATATCAATTTTCGAGTGAATTATCTTCAGTAGTTACTAAAATATCGCAGTTTTCGTATTTCTGGAAATTACCGTTATATGGTATAAAAATTCAATGGAATGTTGAATAAAAATATGGGTACCAAATGTAAGAGGATTCACAAGGACGAATAGGTAATTTTTTAAGCTGATAAAGTTAGAAGTGCGATATATTAGGATTTTATGGGGTTTATATAAGTCCTCAACATACAATTTTTTCAAAAACAAATATTTCGAAAGGATAAAATTTTAAAAGGACATTTTTTACTACTTACCAGTCCTTCTGCACCAAAAACTTGAATCTGTTTAAATTCTACAGTATTTGCGCTTTAGTTTAATATCAACACGTCTCCTCTAAGCACATTTCTATGAATTTTTTAAATCATTTGTGAATTACTGACGTCAGAGTAAAATACAAAAAAACCCAATTTTACTATATTCGGCCCATGGTTTTGCGAATATATTGATATTTGTGTTTCAAATTTACTATTGCGCGGTGTTATATGTATAAAAAATAATAATTATGAAATAAAAAAAGAAATGTAGCCAATACTAGTCAAAAAAAGAAGTTATTATTATTGCCATCAGTGCAAACTACAAATCCCGGGCATTATTTGTCAAGAATCCCGGGATTTTCGCTACGTAAAACTGGCCGGATCGCTGGATCCCAGGATTGACATTCCTAACTCCCACTTTCGGTCATCGAAGCCACAAATTTAAATTGGTGACTATTTCGCCCACCAGGCTTCAATTGGCCGCAGCTGGCCGCACCTTATGTTGCACTGAATCAAAACATAGCTAGGATTAGGCTAACACTAAGCTGATGAAAAAGCAGACGCCTTTTGATATATCACATAAAAATCGGCAGTACAAAAAACACTACGCGCTTTTAGCAAGCTGTAAATATTTTTTGCTTTCAAAATAAAAACAAGGAACATTTAAGCAAAAAACAAAACGGACCCAATTCGCATGGGGCTACCTTTAAGGTTATTGGATTACTTAGCCAATAGTTTGACTAATATATGTACACAATACTTCTAGAGTTCAGTTGGTAGCAGCACCTCTTTCGGCGAGAATACCAAACCCTATCTTGGAAAACATTTGTTTGGAACACTCTAATGTATAGTTTCTTGAGTTTCGTACACGGTAAATTTCACCAAAATTGAAACACATTTGCTATTTTTTAGTCAACAGCTTATACGGAGTCACATCACTGTGCGATGCCCTTATTATCAGCTGCCAACAGCTAATGAAGAAGGAGGGTATCCGGTGCAGTTTTTGTCGATTTCAACTCGAGGGCTATGATTGAGCAAATCTTAGAGGTGTGTCGTTCATCAATTACGGGATTTGTTATCTTCACAAAACACGCATACTTATAGATGTATATATGCAGATAACGTAAATAAGTATTTTGATATACTTGTGTGTATACATACACAAGTATATTATCATATGCTCTAATTTTAATAATTTCAAATATTTTCCAATATCAAAAAAATAAGTTGAAGGTGTTTGACTGAAAATATTGCACACAAAAACTTGCTATTTAATATGTTTTAGCGCGTAGATAATAGCCAAAAACGACGACACTCTTTTTTGATGATCCATCAATATTTTAAGACTTGTCGTTTTTTGTTAGCTGTTTTGCCTTCTTTTGGATTTGCAAACGTTAAGGATGAAAATTTTTAACTATGCGTGAGAAATGGGACTTTGTTTTGATACTAAAATTTGCTTAAAGATAATACAATTAACTAATGACTATAGATGAAACGTTAAGTTATGGCTTTAACATTATTTGCATTTAGAGATCCGCGTATTCCTGATTAGAGAGCTTTACTTGAGGTATGACAAGTACTTTATACTAATATGTTTAAATAACTCAGAGATCTTAAAAAAGACATATTCCACTAAAAATATATGTAGATAATGAAGCGTGATGTTTAAAGCAAAATTCAAAATATATTGAGTTAATGATATTTTATTTTAGTCGCAGTAACCAGCAGGTTAGATAATATTATGAAGATTACGATTATTATTATTGTAATCTCTTATTATCGGTATCAAAAAGCTCAAAGTCTGCTCTGCCTTTTCCAATTTGGATATAGAAGCAAAGCGATTAGTTCTGGTGATCAACGATGACAAGACGAAGTAGCTCCTGTCATCAACCAAACAGTAATTTCATGAAAGTAAAGAATTTCGATTTCTTGGGAACCATCATTACACCGAAAATAATATCGGCATCGAAATCCAACGTAGAACCACTCTAGCCAACAACTGCTACTTTGGACTGAATAGGCAATTCGGGAGAAAAGTTTTCTCTAAACGTCACTAATTACGCCCAAGCTGGTGTATGGCGCAGAAATTTAAACAATAACTACATTAGATCAGGCGACTTTTGGAGTATTCGAGACCTAACGGAAGATTTATAGGCCTCTACGCGTTGGCGAGTACCGTCAACGATGGAACGATGAGCTTAGTGAGCTTTGCAACGAAATGGTCATAGTGCAATGAATCAAAATACAGGAGCTCCACTAGCTTGACCATGTCGTTCTAATGGGCACCGCCGTTCCATGTCGGAAAGTATTCAACTGGCAATCCGGTGATGGTAGCAGAGGAAGAAGGAGGTCCTCACTGCAATGGGGAGACCAAATGGAGAAGGACTTTGCTTCACGTGGCATTTTCAAATGGCTCAGAGAGAAATTACTGGCGTGTTTTGTCGAACTCGGCCAAAATGGCTTATGCGGTTACAGCTCCAAATGGGATGAGGCAAAAAATAATTGACGTAGTTGGGGGACCTTCTCCTTGGGTGCGCCAGGAGGAACTAGGAAAAGATTACTTACCAGATTGATTCTGGTAACGGTTCGATCAAAAAATTACATAGCCCTAGCTCTCGCTTCGTCTGGAATAGCTGCAGTATTGTTATCAAGTGGAAATACTGCTCATTCAGCTCTTAAGCTACCCTTGAACATACAAATCATCGAAACTCCCACGTTTAATATTTCCAGAATATCCGGTATGGGAAAAGTACTTATTACAAAAATGTAAACTCATTGTTTTGAATGAGTGCACGATAGCACATAAAAAAGCTCTTGATACCCTTGATTGATCGGTGCGAGATTTGCGTAGAAACGTTCAACCAATTGGGAATGCATTGCTTGCAGGAGATTTTACGCAAACACTTCCTGTAATTTCTCGATCTGTGAAATATTGAACATTGTGGCAACGCGAACTTAGATTGCAGTCGACTACGAAAAAATGTGTGTGTCCAGTTACAGAACGATCTATCAGCCGAGGTATTCTCGCGACAATTACTGGCCATTGGGAGTCGATGAGAGATCAGAACGAATTTTGTATTGGCTCAGTCTATCAACTCAACTCTATCAACTAGGATGTCTATCAACTCAGTAATGTTATTCAAAGTGAGGAAATAATATATACGCCGATAAATACCTTGTGGAAACAAATGAAGCACTTAATTATCTAACGGAATTTTTGAACGCGATTAGTCTTCCGGGATTAACATGCTGAAATTGAAAAAAGGTGTGCCACAGGAAAGCGTGGCAGGATACCGCTAGCTAATAATATAAATTAAAAAGCATGGGAATCTCTCGGGATTGGGTAAAACCCTAAAGAATCCCTGGTAGAAAGGAAAGTAGTGGAAACTCTCAGGTTGTGATCGTGGTAAACGATTTCCATGTAACGGTATAAAATCAATTGCTGGATTTTAATATAACGGTTCTCGAAGGCAGGTTTACCATTCACAAAAACGTACTCAAAGTATTCATGACTCGAGAAGTTACCAAACTTTCTGAGAAATTTGTGAAGACTGTCATGGTTTATTAAAAATTTATTCATGCTGGGTTGCTTCGTATAAATTACTTGATTTTAGGAGCCCGTGATAATAAATTTTTTGCTCTTCGTGCCACACTGGCAGAAGGCTTGCCACACCAAGTATATATTAGGCCAAAAAATAACAAAAACCAAAGAGCTTGTCCAACATTTTTAGCTTGAAGGCATCTCGGACTCCATTTGTCGTCGCTTTGCATTATAAAGCTCAACTTCCCGAACCTGCTCAAAGGCTGCTTAGACGTATGTTTTCTCGACCACACATATTTTTTTTTCGTGCTTTTTGCACAAAATTTTCTCCGCAAGCTCACACTTTGCCGAACATATTTCGAAGAATACGTTGATGTTAGAAAAATTAGATATGCGAAATTAATAACGACAATATACCCTTTGAATGTGTATACTTAGTTTACATTTACAGTTAGCTTTACGCATGTGGTGTGTAAACATAATCGACTAGTTTTTTTTTGTCTCCATTCTTTAAGTATAATTAATTAATCTGAAATAAAGTTGTAAAAATAGTAAAAGGATCAAGGAAATGGTAAAGCATTTAAGCCCAAAACGCAGCATGCTTTATTTCATGCCGCCAATAGCAAACGAAAACAATAGCTTGAAAAACTAATTTCTTTGGCATTGTATTGTTTGGGTGCTGTTACACATCCACATACTCAGCATACACCTCCTCTGTTTGCATGTACGACTAAACAATATGTATACTAAGTACATCACCTGGATACTGTGACTGTAGCGATAAAGGAGAACAAATGCAAGTGTACACATACATATGTGTATGTACATGTAGGTACACATACAACGGTGCATATCTGCCAAAAGCTGCGCAACTCTGCAAAAGAAAAGAATTTTATACGCTGATATTTCAAACAGTTTTTGTTTTTTTTTTTGTTTCAGCTTTCGTTCAATATTGATAACCGGAAGCCATTAAACTACGCCACAATAAACTTCATCACATTTGCGAGCGCGCCTGACGTTCGCGGTGTATAATGGTTCTGTTGACGATGATGGCATTTGTACAATAGCTACTGTAAAACTTCCGATAGATTTTGGTGCATTGCTTGAATTATGTTGCATCCTTTTTCATTGGGAAAAATCGCAATGCAATGTGTATACCTATACCCATCCACAATCTCGCACATATACGTGCACATACATATGTAGGTATATTGGTATGTAAGTATATAGCAAAAGTGCAAAGCATATTATTGCTGTTATTATTATCCTTTTATTGGGGCACATCAACGACGTTCAATGCGCTTTCTATAGCGCGTTGAAGCGAATAGCTATAGCTATACACGTAAAAGCACTATGCGCTTATCATGCTAGGGATGTTCGTATTTGGATGGCTTCCTACAAGAAAGTAAAAAAAAAAGTATTACTAAACAACACATACTAAACTGCACGACATTTTCAGTTTTTTTCTAAGAAAATAATGAAACCAAGCTTTTCTGAAAATCTGCATTTAATATATGTACGTACCTATAAAAGCAATTTATCAATTTGTAATTAAAAATTTATGTTCGAAGAGTTTTATTTAAATAAATAAAAAAAATTTTATTGCAAATATTTCTATAATGAAAAGGCATTCTGGGGGTTTTCGAGTACGAGGAGTCTGAATCTGCAATTTGTTTTTAACAGAAACGGCCGCTAGGATGCGCTTTGATGAAAAAAAAAAACCGTGAAAGAAACATGAAAGGAAAAGCGAAAACAAAGTTTCTCAACAATGTTTCTTACAGTCGTTTGCACCAAAGCACACCCAGCGTATTGCTCAAACCCGAAATCCTCTAGAAAGGCCAACTTCACTTGAAAAAAAGGTTAAAACTGAGAAATTGGAAATTGGAATTTTGGAAAAACTTGGTTTCATTAATCCCCAACCATAATGTATAGCTTTGTGAGTGAGTTAATTTCTTACCCTTTGACGCTATATTAAGGTATTTTAGTTAATTTAAAAAGTTAAAATAAATTAATCGATGAGTTAAGTGAAATATTAGAAAAAGTGAGTTTAAAGAACGACTTATTCCGAAAATATTTCTGAAATCAATAAAACCAGATATCTTAATATGGCTATCAAATCAAAGATTATTAATTTTACAAATATTTTTGAAGAGGGTTGCCACTTGTTTAGAAATTAAAAATTTAAATAGCAAGTTAAATTAAATATACTAGTGTTCGCCCAGCGGTTGAAATTCAACCGATAAAATTAAGAATAGTTTATGTAAGTTGAATGAGCTAAAATAACATTAGTTGGAATGGGTTAAGTGGAGGGGAGTTTAGCTTAGTACTTGGTATAACATAACATAACCATAACATAAGAATAAATAACATAACATATGAAGCATAACACACCACAATATAACATCGCACACTCTTCAGTTGTATTTCCTTTTTATCCCTTTTTTCACCTCTATCTAAATCTTATTTATTTTGGTTCATTTTATGCCAAATGATTTTGCCTTTGATGCCACATCAAGTGATATCATGTCATGTGGTGAAATTGGGTGTGGTGAGCTGCGGTGTGGTGGAATTGGGTGTAGGAGTTACGGTGTGGTGAATTTAGGTGTGGTGGATTCAGGTGTGGTGAGTTAAGTTATGGTGAGAAAGTTGAGGTGTGGTGAATTAAGGTGTGGTGAATTTTGGTGTGGTGAGTTGAGGTGAGTTAAGGTGTGGTGAGAAAGTTGAGGTGTGGTGAATTAAGGGTGGTGGATTTAGGAGTGGTGGATTTAGGTGCGGGGGTTAAGGTGTGGCGAGTTGAGGTGTGGTGAATTTAGGTGTGGGGAGTTAAAGTGGGGTGAATTAATGTGTGGTGAGCTCAGGTGGAGTAAGTTTTTAAGTTAAGATGAGTTAAAGTTAAGGGGTTATGATTTTTATCCTTATCTTCATCTTCATCTTCATCTTCATCTTCATCTTCATCTTCATCTTC